>NW_015174272.1:1840807-1864972 GCF_001447785.1 Gekko japonicus | reverse complement strand
CAGGGATTGAACCTGGGACCTTCTGTATTCAAAGCGGAGACTCTATCACTGAGCCACTGCCCCATCTTTTGGGGTGCAAATGAGGGAGGAGACAGTACTGAAAATCCAATTGTTAGAAGCATTGTCAAGACACATATGAAGAGTCAGTGTGGTACAGTAGGTTAGTGTGTCAGATCTAGGAGACTCAGGTTTGAATCTCCCCCTCTGCCATGGAAGCTCATGAAGTAACCTTGGGCTAGTCACCCGCTCTCAACCTAACCTACTTCACAGGGCTGTTGTAAGGGTTAAATGATACATGCTGCTTTGGGTCCCTAGTGAGGAGAACGATGGGGTATAAATTAAGTTTTAAAAAATTAAAATATGGGCATGCGTGTGTATGTGCGCCTGTGGATGTATGGGAACAAGAGAACAACATTTAGAATTCAGTTGTTCACCCAGGTTGCTCTTCCTCACTTCCAAGAAGTGGATCAAAAAGAGGACAACTCCTAATTCACAAGGGCTCTGAAAGGAACAATCTGACACTGTTACAAAGAGCCAGTACATGTTATTTTGGGAAACACTAGCAGAACTATCACAAGGCAAGCACAAAACGTAACCGTTTTAGTAGAGTGTGATACAAGTAAAATTGAAAGAGGCCCCATTTTACTAAAAGATGCAGATAAATTTGAGTGGGTAAGCAATTGGGGGTGTGTGTGTGTTCCCGTTTGAGTCAGCACTAAAAGAGCTTGTGCGTATGCAATCAAGCACAAAACGTAACCGTTTTAGTAGAGTGTGATACAAGTAAAATTGAAAGAGGCCCCATTTTACTAAAAGATGCAGATAAATTTGAGTGGGTAAGCAATTGGGGGTGTGTGTGTGTTCCCGTTTGAGTCAGCACTAAAAGAGCTTGTGCGTATGCAATACCTGTGCAAACACACATACCTTCCCTTTCTGTAACATACTTTGTTTACCATGGAAAGGATTTATTAAGAGGGAAAATCTCTCAAATTCTGTAAGTAGGGCTGAGTGCATTCTGTACACCAGCCACACAAGTGTGGCATCTACTATCTAGAACAGAATCCAACATCCTGTAAACATCCTTTTGTTTTAAAAATGGACTTCCTTATCACCTCTGTTGCAGCAAAGAGCAGCAAGCTTTTTTGCATCTTTTTTGGGGGTATTTTTGCGTGTGTGTGTGTGTGTGCACATGCACGCGCGCCCATGCCTGGAAGTCATAGTGACCTCTGGCAACTCCTACTGGGGCATGCAGGACGTTCAGAGAAGTGGCTTGATCACCTGCCTCTGCCTCCCGACCCTGGTATTCTTTGGAGGCCTCTCTTCCAAATACTTGCCAGGGTGGGCCACGCTTAGCTTCCGAGATCTGACTTGCCTGGGCTATCCAGGGCAGGGCAGCTTCTTTGCATCTTGAACACAAACAAATGTATTGTGGCATAAGCTTTCAAAGGCCAGAGTCCACTTCACCAGAGGCAATGAAGAGGTAACCCCATTGGGAGAAGTGGGGGAGTTTATTTTTACTGCTGCCCATCAGATAGAAGGGAAAGCTTAAACACAGAGAACACTGGTCTTCTTTGGTAACAGATGTCTGAGAGACGGCTCACCAAGACTCCCAGCCTCAGAACCTTGCACAACTCTTGTTTTGCCCTCCTACACATACTAGCCCATGGCTTTGGTCCCCACAGAGATTGCCCTTATCACTTTTGCCTTTCAACCCCTCAAGAGTTTTCTATTCCAAAAAATTTATTTTAAACAAAGCTGGATCTCAGAAGCAGGCTGTGTTCCTTAGCACAGAATGTGGGTCACCTTGCTGCAGAATTTGGGATGGAGCTGTTGGCAGGATTTGGTACAGGGGCACAAAGCTTCACCTTGTAGTTAAGCAAAAAGCATCGTTTTAGGAAAGTAGATTTGAATGAGCAGATCTCCCCCATCCCCAAAATGCTGTTCTTCCACATGATCACCAAAGCCCTACAAGGAAGTACCATCCGAATGATGAAACTGACTTATAAAATATCAGACCCAGCTACTCTCTGATGGTGATGGGTATTGCAAGAATATGGAATTCCTAGGAAGGGTGTGTACACAACACTGGGGGAAAGGTTTGTGAAACTTTTTAATGTATTAAGGCAGCTTCAAGGAGAAATGAGATGATATCAGGAATGTATACTATTTCTTGCAATATATAGAGTCCTTTTAAAGGAAAGGGGTTATAAATGTTACTTTAAAATCAATATTTTACACTGTATATAAAATGGTATGCTTGGGTATGCTTTTAATTTTTTAAAAAATATATACTGATAGAATTAAGTTGAGACAATATCCTACTCTCGTTTTATGTATCAAATATCAGAATTGTGTCCTCAACAAAGATAAAATGTAATAACTGCTGATGAATAATGCCTTTTTAATTATATCCCCCCCTTGTTTTCCTTTCTGTACCCTTTAATTCATAGACTAAAATTACACACATACACACACACAGACACACATATGGCAGCACTTGGGTGCCAGTGCACTGGTACAATGCTGATATACACTGCAATTTTTGACAGAGTTATACCCTTTTAAGTCCAATAAAGGTGATGAGTTGCAAAAGCTGTAACTCTGCTTAAGATGCCCTGTGAGTAGGGCATTGCAGCTTCTCTGAAAGTCTCTGCTATGGTCTCAGCTACCTTTATATATTCCACTGCCTGGTTCACTGCAGCTCATTTCCTGCAAGGTAATCACCATGGTAACAAAGAAGTACAGGGTTAGCCTGGCACAGAAGGGGCAGGAAACTAGAGTCCCACAACCTTAGTCACAAACCCACAGACAGTTAAAAAGAAAACAGCCAGGTTTTCCCCTTGATGTCTGTCTTTCTCTCTCTCCCTAGTGCATTTTTATTTCATCCTTCCTCTAAGGAGGTCAGGGTGGGGTACATTATTCTCCCTTCACCATTTATTCCTCACAGGTTAGTTTGAGGGGGAGTGACTGGTCACCCAGCAAGCTTCATGGCAGAGCAGGGATCTGAATCCAACTCATGTAATTCTATCCTACAACTCGGGCTCACAATCTAGAACAGTTTCAGGTGGGTAGCCGTGTTGGTCTGAAGCAACAGAACAAAGTTTGCGTCCAGTGGCACCTTTAAGACCAATGAAGTTTAATTCTGGGCATAAGCTTTCATGTGCCTACACACGAAAGCTTATGCCCAGAATTAAACTTTGTTGATCTTAAAGGTGCCACTGGACTCAAACTTTAGTCTAGAACAGCAATCCCCACTGTAGTGCCCATGCAGCTTGCCAATGTGATTCCTGGTGTCCAGTTGTTTTTTCAGTCTTGGGGACAAAATCCAAATGGTCTTGAATGAAACAGAAAACAGAGGACTTCAGGTCATTCCCTACCAGCTGACTGACCAGCAAAATGCTAAATTCATCCTGGGCTGGCACATCACAGCTATGCACCAGCCCAGCTTGGCCACAGGCATCCTCATTCTCCAGGACTGACAACCTTTCTCTTTTATTCCTCCTCATTCCTTTGGAAACTGAACAGCATCTGTTTCCCAAAGGAAAGAGCTGATCCCATCCCATTGTGGCAGCCATTTTGCAGTTGGCCTACACACTAGGGAAGCCATTTTGTGGTGATGCCCATTATCTTTTTTCAAAATTTCAAAAGAACCCGCAAGCTCAACACAAGATATTCTGCACAGGCAATTGTCCTTGAGGCATGTGAAGTTATTTGCTTGCTTTGCACACATTCTGGAGCTGTGGTCCTGGGTTGACTTCTGTTGGCACAACACAATTTGGACTATGTGAATCAGGAGGTATGGTATGGCTAATCCCCCACTCTCCACAAAGCCACCTAACTGTCCTGGAATGGTACTAACAACAATTAATCTGCATTCAGAAGCTCTGGACCGTTTATATCTGTTGAAGAGGGGCAACAAAGAAAGCTTTGCCACAAAGAGCTTCCTGGCAGGCAGTGTCCTTCAGCAGCCACTCAGGGAGCAGCTGGCAATTGTAATCCCTTCCCGAAGCTGGGACAAGCACAACCAGAAGCTCCTGGGCCTCTGGCCAGTAGACAGAGCTCCAGCCCTTGCTACTGAAAAACCTAGATGGCCAAATGACAACTGGGTTGGCAACCCTGGTGGGGGAAGAGAATGAGGGGAGCAAACGCTCATATTGAAAGGCCAACACATTGTTAAGCACTGTTCAGAGGTGACACAGTCCCCAATCAGAGAGCTTACAATTTCCATCAGAGAAACAGGAGAAGAGGAGAACAGGGCAAGGAACGGGAAATAAAACCAGGAGCTGCGTCTTTCCTACTCCTGTGCACCATTTTATTCATTTTTGGTTAAACAGCTTAAATACCACTCTACTAACAACTGTAGTGCAAGTTACAACTCAGCCTGAGAGGGTGGTGAGTGGTATCTCATTTCTAAAGGAAATCAAAAGTAGGCACACATCCCTCTGGATTGCAACTGGCAGTGGAAAAGTCAGTAAGAGGATCAGCACCAGTTTACCGATGCAGTGCTTTGTGGCCCGCCTGAGGCAGGCACAATTCTTCACCCAGAAGAAGCAACTCTTATGGATCTCAGCTGTCCACTTCCACACACAGTTGCTTCCTGTGGAAAATAGCCACTTCAGAGGTTCATTCTCCACAATGATCTGAGAGGAGAAGCAGGACAGAAGCAGCCAACAGACTCCTCTGCCCTTGAGACAAAAGGGCCTGTGTTCCTCTGAGTGGGCATAAAGACTCAGGGCAGCACACAAGCCAAGTGGCATTGCCAAGCTTACGACGGCAGGCATCAGCTGGCTGCCCTGTCTGGGTGTGTTTCTAAGCTTGATTGGAGAAGGCAGCTTTTGAAAGCTGCTATCCCTGTGCCTGTAAGCTTTTGAAAGATGCTATCCCTGTGCCTGTAAGCTTTTGAAAGATGCTATCCCTGTGCCTGTAAGCTTTTGAAAGATGCTATCCCTGTGCCTGTAAGCTTTTGAAAGATGCTATCCCTGTGCCTGTAAGCTTTTGAAAGATGCTATCCCTGTGCCTGTAAGCTTTTGAAAGATGCTATCCCTGTGCCTGTAAGCTTTTGAAAGATGCTATCCCTGTGCCTGTAAGCTGTTTTAACTGTTGACTTTTACTGCACTTGTGCCTTAATTGTTTTAACTTGTATTTTTATCGCACTTTTGTGCCTGTGTAAGCCACCCTGAGCCCGCGTGCAGGGAGGGCGGGGTATAAATGAAATAAAATAAATAAATAAATCTCTCTTGTTAATCTTCAGGGCTGTAGCAGAAAGCCACAGAAGCTCCTGGGGCAGGGGAGGAACCATCAAGAATGGGCCCTCCTTGCAGCTGCTTCATTTCCTCTCGTCCACAAAAAGAGAGTGTGGTTTGGAGACAAAGAGTTTGTTTACAGCACGGCTGGGTTAGCCATCTTAATACTCCGTTGCTGATATTCAAGGGCAGAGGATCACATTACAGAGAAGCAGTTGTGTCAGTTGGTTGCAGCAAAACCAAACAGGAGTATCTGCAGCACCTTAAAGATGAAAAAGCTTTTATTCTAGCACGAGCTTCTGTAGACTGCAGTCTGCTTTGCCAGATGCATCCTGGTGGGCACTCCTCACTAGGCAGGCAAGCACACTCGCACAGTTATGAAGACAAAAAACGTAAACAGCAGAGTTAAACGGCTACAAAATGCAGAAAAGATGGGAGTTAGACGTAAAAGTAAAATGCAATCAAGAAAACAGAGGCCCTTGACAACAGCAGTAATTGAACAGAGGATGTAGTAGCAGTCTAAAGGCCTGATCTGTGACATTTTTCAAACCAGATTTATTTCTTATTATTCCTGACTACAGAGCTTCCTCTTCCCATCCGGGCTATATGTTCATGCATGTGTGTGGGTGTGTGGGGGCATCCAAAGAGGTACAGAAAGAGCCTTTTGTCTTGGTTTTAGCCTGAAGCAGATTTATACGTGAACTGTGCACCACTCCAGGACACAGTTAAATATGTATGGGGTGTACAGAAATCCATAAAGAGGGGAAAGAGAGAACCCTGAAAAGAAGTGTGCTTAAGACTACAAAATAGGCATAAGGGAACAAAATCCAAAAATGTATAGGGGTGAGAGGATCAGTTAGTATAGGTTACACAATGCATTTATGATCAGGTTTAAGCTCTGATAAAAGTAGGAAAGGGCTAGAATGGAATTAGTTGCAAAATATCTGCCCAATAGCACTAAAGAACATTGTCGCAGTAAACCTGGTACTTAGGACACAACCCACCATATCCTCCTGTGCCTATACCATTACAATGCATGAAAGCTGCACACAAGGTATGCTTGAGCAAGTCCCATGGATTTCTGTAGGAGTGCAGTAGTTGTTGTTCAGTTGCACAGTCGAGTCTAACTCTTCGCAACCCCATGGACCACATCATGCCAGGCCCTCTTGTCTTCCGCCATCCTCTGGAGTTTGCTTAATTTTATGTTCGTTGCATCGGTAACACTGTCTAACCATCTCATCCTTTGCCATCCCCTTGTTCTTTTACCTTCAGTCTTTCCCAGCATCAGGGTCCTCTGCAGTAAGTGCTCCCTTCTCATTTGGTGGCCAAAGTATTTGAGCTTCAGCATCTGGCCTTCCAGGGAACAGTCAGGGTTGATTTCCTTTAGGACTGACTAATGTGATCTCCTTGCAGTCCAAGGAGTCTTCTCCAGCACCATAATTCGAAAGCATCTATTCTTCGGTGCTCGGCCTTCCTTATGGTCCAGCTCTCACAGCCATACATTACTACTGGGAATACCATCGCTTTGACTATGCAGACTTTTGTTGGCAGGGTCTAGGTTTGCCATAGCTTTCCTCCCAAGCAGCAGGCATCTTTTAATTTAATTGGAGAAGGAAATGGCAACCCACTCCAATATCTTTGCCAAGAAAACCCCATGGACAGTAACAAAAGGAGTGCAGTAGAAGTCCTAGCATGCAGATTGACAAGACACACTTTGATAATTGCATTAAGAGGTAGGGAACAGAATGGCAGGCACTGGATAAAGTCAGAGGACAAACAGCTCTCCATCTTCAGTACAGAAGCAGGCCGTACCTTCCAACAGCTTTTCCCCATCATCTTTAAAAGCTTCCAGTGGGAGTGGCTCAGTCTAAGCTCTCACACTGGGGGGATGCAGGGATGGAAACAATTCTAGAAATCAGTCTCCTGCTTCTAATTGAAAGAGAATTATTTTGAAGAGAGCCCCTCTCCCACACTCAGGGATCCTGGACCATGACTTGAGTCAAAACCATTAAGGCTGGACTATACGAATCTTGTGGGCCGTGTGATCAGCTTAATCCTGGGATGAAATCCCTGGAAAATATTTCTGATCTGTGGACAAGTTCAGAGGTTGAAACAGCATTATCAGCCTCTGGGAATCAGAGGCTTTAGAACTGAATCAAACCAGCTCAGAGATAAATTATTGTGAAAGCATCAACCGGGTTACAATCTCTGGCATGTATTCTTAGTTCCATAGAGAAGCGTACTGACCGCTGGTTAAACCAAGCCAAATTTAGTAGATATGTGTAATCTACCTTGCAATTCTTTCTTTACATAGGCAGAGGGTTGTTGACTCAGGAGAACAATCTTCTGCACCTGAGTTCATATGCTATGCCACCAGCAGCACTCCTTCCTCCTCACCTGATAGGGGGCAGAGGCATGCCCCTCTCTCCCCTCCACCAGGCACTTATGAAATAGATGCCATATTTGGAAGCCTGGTTGCCCTGCCTCAAATTGGCATGGTTCTCCCTCCCCCACCCTTATAAAAAGGAGAGGAAGTGGTGGGTGCCTACATTTTTGGCTCATAGAATCATAGAACCATAGAGTTGGAAGGGGCCATACAGACCATCTTGTCCAACCCCCTTCCCAATGCAGGACCAGCCTAAAGCATCTGACAAATATTCGTCCAGCCTCTTCTTGAAAGCTGTCAGTGAAGGGGAGCTAACCACCTCTCTAGGCAGCTGATTCCACCTTTGAACTACTCTGACCGTGAAAAAGTTTTTCATGAGGGAGCCTGCATGAGGGAGCTGCTTTATACATGAGAACATCTGCCTGGCAGTGAGGAGGGCACACCCACTCTTCTTTCACAGGACCAGAGCAAGTAACAGGGGTATTTAGGTCAGTGGCCCCCTAACCTTGAATCCCCTGCTGCCCACCATCTCTTCAACATGAATAATCAAATGCCTCCCAAGCCACAACTACAAACTGAAACATAAAAACAGCTCTCCAGAAAAAGCAACTTTATTTATGTAGGTATATTTATGATATATGCTTACCATATAGAGATCTCAAGCATACATTCAATGAGAAACTTGTGCCTGATGGCCATCAGCCAACTCAGAGCGAGGCTTGATTCCTATTTACAGTGTGACTTTTTTTTCACGATTGGAAGGGAATCCAGGACTTGGGGTTTTATCCTCAGGGCCGGGTGAACAGCATAAAAACACCTCTCCATTGCTGCTTATAAGAGCTTCTGAAGCCATGGGAAGTGGAGAGCAGGGGCTAAAATCCCAAAAGTAACACAACTGTCCCCAAAAGTTCTGACTGACCCCTAAAATGTCATGTGCAATGCCCCTTACTAAGAATCACTGAATTAGGCTAACTCATACTTGTGTTAACTCTACATAAGAATCAGGAACAAGCAACAGCCCCAAGGAATGAGATAGACACTTGAAGTTGACTGGGAAAAAGCACGCCTGGCCCACCTTCACATCCTGTCTCCTTGTTCTATATCTAGTTTTGCACAACGGCTGTTCTGCTGAAAACAATCCTCAAACTGTCATGTTGCCTTCAGGATCCAGACACCAGTTACCTCCCCAGATTCATCATAATCCACTGGTCGCAAGTATGTTAAATCATTTTAAGATCTGTGCACCTTTTGAGCTACCCACTGACTAGATATCAAGCTGAGCTTTAAAAAAAGTTCCTTAGAAACAGAAAAATAAAGCCTTTTCTTCCAATTAGGTATTTTATTTTAAGGGGCTGGGGAACAACCCTCTAAAAACTACAGCAGATAACCTGATTTCCAGACCTCACAGGTGTTCATACCCCACTTCCCCCCAGACCTAGAGCAGAGCTCATGCATTCAGTCCCTCCTGGCAACCCACCCCAACTTTCTCAACTCTCATATGCTCCTCTCCGCTTCAGAAATTCTAAGTCCTTCTGGTCTGTGAAGAAGATTCAGAGCGCCCAGTGTCTCATGGTCAAAGCTGTTGTTGCCAAACACCATGCGGTGAACTGGAGGGAGGAGAGCACCTGATTTATGTATGATCCTGATTAGGCAGGAGGCTGAGACCCAAAGCACACACAGACGGGCTGGGGGAGAACCATCTGCTTCTGACAGAGGAAACTAAGCAGTCCTCAGGCACCACGAAGGCAAACAAGAGATAACGCTGATATTACAGAACGTAAACCAGAGAGGAGCTGAGTCTTGCGGCCAAAGGTCGGGACAGCTGGAGAAGATACAGAACAGGAACTCGAGATGAAAGAAAAGAGACATCAAGGCTGACAAGTGGCAAAAAGGCAGTGGTTGAAAAGAACGTTGGAGGGCTGCCACTCGACAGGTGCCATTGCCATTGTGACTAGGAGTTATTGGGGGCTTATGTCCATCAATTATTCTGCTAATTGTCTTTGCCAATTTAAATCCACAGTCACAATACTCATGAGCTTGATGGCCAATCTGTCTCTCCTACACTGTAATAAATTAAGAACCGTAACCTTTTATTTATTTAGGTATTTATATTCTACTCCCCCCCCCTCGGTGGGTGACACAAAGCAGCCTACATTATTCTCTCCTCCTTCACTTTATTCCTACAACAACAACAACAACAACAACTCTGTGATGTAGGCTAGGCTAAGAAAATATTACCCAGCACGCTTCTGCAGCAGAGCGGGGATCTGAACCAGAGTCTCCCAAATCCTAATCCAGCATATTGCTCACTGTCACACTGGAAACACAAAGATACAATTTAAAATAGGCTGATTCTCACAAGGCTTTTTTTTTTGTATGCCCCATCTAGCACGAAAAGTGCACAGATATTACTTGTAATTCCCCTTTCTTTTAAAAAATGCATCGCTTGAAACAGCCACGTTTAGGCTTTTGCTTCAGAGTAGATCTGCTGGAAGGCAGATACTTCAGTCTGGTGTCTGCAGCAGCAAGGTGAAGCACCCCATCTTGAGCAAGTGAACACGACAGACTTCAGTGTTCTCAACCAGTTCACAAAGACAGCAGACCACGCAAACGGTACATTGGACCTACCTGAAGGTTCTTTCTCCTTCAGTGGGGGGAAGTCATCCAGGAACTGGTTAGGTCACGCCTCTGCTCACTCGATAGGCTATGCAAATTTCTTTTGTTGCATGGCTCCTAGTGGAGTGGCCCTGGCCGACCTCTCCAGTCATGTCCAAGCCCCTTCCGTGGATCGCCCTTGCTATGTGTTCACTGCCATCCACGTCATTTTGATTTTCTGGTGCAGTTCTTCACTATTTCGCCACCCCGGCCTTCTTGCTGCCTGTTTTGGTGTACCCAAGCTATTCTTCTGGGGTGGGTGATCAGTCGCACTTTGTGGTGCACCCCGTTGCATGAAGGCTGTTATCATTGCTGTGGTAGTTTTTTTGTTTGTTTGTTTTCACCACTTGCTGTAAAACCCTTCTGCCAAACGCCGCCTCAGCTGATGCGGCTTGGTCCATCCTGTAGTGTCGCACAAATGTGGAAAATGACGCCCAGGTAGCTGCTCTGCATATCTCGTCTACCGTGGCTCGTGTGGAAAATGCCGCAGTTGTTGCAGCAGCTCTCGTAGAATGTGCTGTTAACTTGCCTGGTGGCGTGAGGCCTTGTACCTCATAGGCCTTGGTAATACACTGCCGGATCCAGTAAGCCACTGTCGTTTTTGATGCCTTTTTTCCCATTTGGGGTCCCGTAAGTTACAAACAGGGAGTCGGACCGACGGAAGCCAGTGTTCTGTCAAGATATATACGCAGAGCCCGACGTACGTCCAGCTTATGCCACATCTTTTCCTTGGGGTGTGTTGGCTTCGGACAGAAGGAAGGTAACACAATTGGCTGGTTGAGATGGAAAGCCGAATTCACTTTTGGGATGAAGGATGGGACCACCCTTAATATTACGGAGTCTCGCTGGAAGATGCAAAGCTCCTTCCTAGCCGAAAGAGCGGCCAGCTCGGAAACTCTCCTAGCCATAGTCACCGCCAATGTTCCCTCTAAGCTCTGGAATCTTGTGAGCAAAAATCTGTAACATGCTGGCACATTGATCCTGAATGTCTGTACTGTACCTGTCTATGTGCCCGCAAAAATCATGGTGCCAGAGCTGGTGCTTTGCCCAGAGCTCAGCATTTACCTGCTGGAACAGTCCATCTGAGGGCCGGGCTATTAGAATATTTCCAGATGAATGCCCAACTACTGAAAAATCCATTGACAGCCTGAGAAGAAAAAAGAAATCTGAAAAGCCATATATTATCCTAATACTTGTTTCCTCTTGGAACACTGCAGTGCTATACTGTTCTCCAAAAAGGAAATCTCAGAATGATGTGGTAGTGTTTTTGTAATTACCTTTTTTGCCAGATATTTTTTGTAATGATCTTTTTTTTTGCCTTACAGCTAGTTTTCACTGCTTAAAAAATCACTTTGGGCCTCACAGTTTCTGCATTTAACTGAGGAATGATATGAATGTTAAATGTAACTCTGTTCTTTTTATGACATTAACAAAAATTGAAATATAGCCGCTGCTGCTGGGATTTAATGAGGACACCAGAGCAAGGGAAGTCTTGCACTGTTTTCCCATGGAAAATGGCTACTGTCAAGCTACCTGGTGGTGGTCCCACTGTTGACCCCCCCCCCAAGCACCAAGAGGACGGAGCATCACTTGCCCCAGAGCCCCTATCTATACCTTGTGGCTAATAGCCACTGATGGACCTCTGCTCCATATGCTTATCTAATTCCCTCTTGAAGCCGTCCATGCTTGTAGCCGCCACCACTTCCTGTGGCAGTGAATTCCAAGATCATCTTTTTATAACATTAACAAAAATTGAAATATAGCCACTGCTGCTGGGATTTAATGAGGACACCAGAGCAAGGGAAGTCTTGCACTGTTTTCCCATGGAAAATGGCTACTGTCAAGCTACCTGGTGGTGGAACATGCCATCAAGTCCCAGCCAACTTATGGAGACCCTAAAAGTTTGGGTGATGGTCTTGCTCAGGTTTGACTGTTGCGTCCACCAGAGCAGGTCCCTCCGAAGGTCGTCCGAGATTCTTATCGGAACGTGTCTCTTCTTGGCGATGTCCTGCTGGAATGGTAGAAGCGCCCACTGTAGAGGAATCGTGCCCACGGGATCAGGTCGATCATGGAGATCATGAGGCCCTGCAGTGTAGCCAGCTGCATGAGGTCCACATGTCTCTTGGCAGCAGGATCCTCGCCTCCTTGAAAAGGGACTTCGACCTGGTGCCCCCTTGTCGGTTGATGTGTGCCTTTGTGGACATGTTGTTTGTGCGAATTAGGAGGTGCTGGTTTTGCAAGTGTTGGTGAAAGGCCCGCATTGCCAGGGTGACAGCCCGAAGTTCCAACCAGCTGATGCTGTGATAGGCTTGTTCCAGGGACCATCTGCCTTGTGCGATCAGGTGACCGCAATGTGCGCCCCAGCCCCTCTTGCTCGCATCTGTGGTTATCACGAGTTCCTGTGGCCTTAGGAAGGTGATGGCCTTGCTAAGGTTTGACTGTTGCGTCCACCAGAACAAGTCCCTCCGAAGGTCGTCCGAGATTCTTATCGGAACGTGTTTCTTCTTGGCGATGTCCTGCTGGAATGGTAGAAGAGTCCACTGTAGAGGTCTGGCGTGGAATCGTGCCCACGGGATCAATTCGATCGTGGAGATCATGAGGCCCTGCAGCGTAGCCAGCTGCATGAGGTCCACATGTCTCTTGGCCCTGACGTTCATCACTAAGGCCCGAATCTTGATCTGCTTCTCCACTGGTAGTGACACTGTGGCCCGTCTTGTGTTCAGTCTTGCACCCAGGTGTACGATATCTTGTGTGGGTGTCAAGTGGCTCTTCTCCTCGTTGATTAAGCTGTGCGCACACAGGAATTCCCTCGCCCTTTGCGTGGCTCGGGCCACTGTCTAATAGTCTCCCGCACGCAGAAGGGCATCATCCAGATCGGGATAAATGTGTATTCACTCCATGCGCAAGGCCACCAACAGAGCCACCATGACCTTGGTGAATACTCTGGGTGCCGAAGAAAGGCCAAAAGGCAGGGCTGTGTACTGGAAATGCTGGTTCCGAAAACAGAAACGCAGGAACTGTCTGGAGGAAGGGTGCATTGGTATATGCAGGTAGGCCTCTTTGAGGTCCATGGAAGTCATGAAGTCCCCTTGCTGTAGGTTCTGTAGGATGTGCCGTAGAGATTCCATCTGGAATTTTTTCCTTGCCACTCATCTGTTGAGGCCGCTTAGATTTAGGACAGCCCTCCAGTCTCCTGTCTTCTTTGGTACGACAAATAATACTGAGTATATTCCTTTGAAGCGTTCTGTTTCGGCAATGTTTTCTACGGCACCGATGTTCCGGAGGTGCTGGATCGCTTCCTGTAGCTGCAGCAAGCGCTCCTTGTTCCTTGGGGCTGGTGATGGTTTGAAACTGTGGGGTGGAATGCCAGTGACTTCTATTCTGTAACCCTGAGAGATGATATTCCGCACCCACTGGTCCGTGGTGGTCTGGCTCTAGGTCTGTGCGAACGCCTGGAGCCGGCCCCCTATCTGATAGTCACGCTGATTGCTGTTTTGGGGGGGATGGCCTTGTCAGTTCTGTAGGCTGCTGTGTTTCTAGCGTTTGACCTAGCGCTGTATTTGAAGGACTTGAATGTCCTGTGTTCCCGGCTGTCCCGCCCCCTTCCCCGGTTGAAGTGGCCCCGAAAGGAATGTGACGGTCTGCCCTTGTGGTCTCGTTCTCGCCGGTAACTGGACGAGGGCATTCCCTTCTTCTTCTCCCTGGTCTCCACCAGGACCTTCTCCAGATTTGATTCTCCAAAGAGAAGCCTGCCAGAAAACTTCTCCGTAGCCAAGTTACTTTTAGATAACGTGTCTACTTTCCAATGCTTGAGCCATATGTTTAGGCGGATGATAATGTTAGCTGCCTGTGCTCTAGCACAGAACTGGATATAGTCCTGAGATGCGTCTGCCACGAGCTCTGCTGCGTGCTTCATTTTTAGCAGCGATCTCCCGCAGTTCCAGGGGGGTTACATCAGGGTTTTGTAGTAGGTTGTCGGCCCAAATGGCCGTGGCCCTGGTGAAGTTGGACAGTGCCGCAGCTGAGCGTATTGCTAGGGAGATGGCTTCATGCGCCTTCTTTAGGGCCGCTTCGTTCTTCTTGTCCATGGCGTCTTTCAGGACGTTTTCTTCGTCCTTCTAAAGGACGGCCCCCGAGTGCATAGCCACCACCGGGGGGTCCACCAAAGGTACCTTCAGGTCTTCCATCGTGCTCTCAGGTAGCATATATAGACGTCCTGCTATTGATAGGAGAGATGCTCCCCCCCCCTTGGTTGGCCCACTCTTCCCTTATCACATCCTCAAAATAATCAGGGAAGGGTGACAAGGTCTGTACCTTTACAGGTTTTTTGAATCCTTTAGGATCTAGTTTTACCGACGTGGAGGATCTAGGTTTCTCTGTCACCTCCATTTGGTAGTTGAGTGTGGAGACCTTTGTTAGAAGACACTGGAAATGGTGTATTTGAAATAAGCAGAACGATGTGGGTTTTACTTCCACCTCGTCCCCTGACCATTCCCCCTCCTCCTTTTCAGTGTGGGATGTAGACGTAATAGTGAAGGCTGTCTCCGCCTGTTCAGCGCTAATGCTGTGCAGACGTTGCCTCCCAAGGCCTTCGCTAGCCACTGACCGGTCTATTCCCTTGAGTGCGATGGCCTGCTGCTGTTCCCATTCTGCCTCTGAGGCCCCTGATGTCTCGTTTTGGAATGGGGTCCTGTGGTCCCTGTGTCTCTTTTTTGCAGACGAGGACCTGGAGCCAGAAGAGGATTGGGAGCTCGAAGAATGGTGTCTCCGCCTCCTCCTGGGGGCCCTGTAGTAACTTCTACCCCAGACTCCCTCGCATCCAAGTGTTTGGGAGGACTGAGCCATCCCCCCACTTGGTATCCCCCAAGGGGCCATGGAGTGGTGTGCCAGGGTCCCCCTACAAAAGGCCACGTCCAAGGCTGGCCGGATGAAAAGGCCGGGGGAATGGGGCAACCCTGCTCCCCTGCTCTGTGCTGCCGAATCCCTGCGGTGGTGGAGGCAACCTCGGGGCCTGAGGGAGTTGGAATGAGGCCGGCTGCGCGCTTACCGCCATCGCCCACGGTCCCAGTGGTCCCCAATTTCCCCAAGGGCCGAAGGGTACTGGCTGCCCTGAACCCGAGCTGTGCTGGGCCTGAGCCGCTGTGCTGTGCTGGGGCCTCTGCCGGTGGCTGGGGTGGAATCTGGTTGGGGGAGGCTACGTTTGGGGCCCCAGGCTACGTTCGGGGCCCCAGGCTGGCCTGGGAGCGGCCCTGGTACCGGTGCTTTTGGTAAAATGGGAGCCGGAACGATCCCGTCCCGCTCGTCTCCCGCCGCCCCCCCCCCGTTAGAAAGACCGCCGGTTCCCCCCCGGCCCCCCCACCCCGTTGGAATGAGCTCACTCACTGGGCTCGCCAGCCACGTGGGTTTCCTGCGGCGTTTTCCCTTGCTGGTTCCGCTGGCCGCTCCGCCAGCCGACTTTGGCGCTGCCATTTTCTTGTTCCGTGGCGGGCAGGATCCCTTGGGCTGTGCCTGCTTGCGGCCGCTTGCTGCTGCCGCGCCTCCATCTTCTGCCACGTGGGGTTTTTTTTCCCGCAGGGGCCGGCTGGCTCCTTGCGATCAGCCGGTCCCGCGGTGGAGGAGCTGCCGTCCTGTTGCAACGGTGTGACTCCCAGCCGCTGGACGCTCCACTGCCCAACCCCCGAAGCCTCGGGAGTTGCTCCTCAAACTCCACTGATGCAGCCATATTCTTTTCCTTCCAGCGCTTCGGAAGAAGGATGGCCGAAGTCTTCTGCTTCTTCTTCATCCTCTGGATCCTCTTAGATCCTCCCGGTCCTCTATGAACCCGGAGGGAAGAAGGAGTCCTGGAAAAAGTATTTTCTCTAACTATTTTCTAACTATTTTCCTACAAAGGTAGGACTTCTGGCTTGGAGCAGGAGCTCCAGACGTCCTACCGAGCGCAGGGGCTATGCAGAAACTGGAGAGGTCGGCCAGGGCCACTCCAATAGGAGCCATGCAACAAAAGAAATTTGCATAGCCTATCGAGTGAGCAGAGGCGTGACCTAACCAGTTTCTGGATGACTTCCCCCCACTGAAGGAGAATGTTGATCAGCTCCCTTACTCACACATCTGTGTAAGTCAATTGTCCCCTAACGGGAAAGTAGAAATAAAAATTTTGCTGGCAGTTCTTGCCTCTCCCTGAACAAACAGTCAAGTCACAAATAGAAGTCTGCTTTCAGGTAATTCACCTCTGCTTCTTGCATGCATGTGCAGTATTGTTATACACCACAAGAATGCACCAAGAGGAATACACTACATAAATCCAAGTGCATCTCATTTCAATTGTGCTGAATTTCAAGCTGCCTTGAACTCAGAAAAGATGGGGTAGAAATCTGGAAATAAATACAGGCAGAGGTAGTCACCATTGATCCAAGATCTACATGTTAACTGGCACAGGTATACCGAGACCTAGACCTATTTAACATATTCAGAAGAACCAACTGGTAAAAGGTTTTCCTGGACTACACCACTACAGGCTGAGGGGAGGAAGAGTTGCAGGTTTGCATCCCAACCTATGGGAAAATAAAACTGCATGTAGAGTAACACCATGCCAATAAAATCGCTAGGCTGTACCATCCTCCCACATACATTAGGTGGAGGGAGGGGGAGCATATACCCAGGTCACTGCTAGACTTTTCAACCTCACAACTGCCAACAGTGAAACCCAACCATATACCGTTCACGGATACACATCAAGGGGAAAACTGGAAGTGGTGGTGAAGCTTGTCTTTTATGTCTGCTGTCCCTGACCTTTTCATTGCCACACTCCTGGAATCCCTCGGGCTCCCTAGAACATGGTTTGAATAATAGGACACTGTTTCAGAAGCAAAGTCCTAGGAATAGACTTGAATGCATATGTCTCCCTACACTATAGAACAGAGGTGTCAAACTCATTTGTTACAAGGGCTGGATCTGACATAAATGTCACTTTGTTGGGCTGGGCCATGTGTGCCATAAAACATAATGACAGGTACTGGAGATAGAAACTGTATAAAGGACAGCAGCCAGTAAGCTCCAAGTTGGTATATCCTCACTGCAACGCCCCATGGGCTGGGAGGGGGTGCAGAGGAAAACCCACATAGGCTGACTAGAGAGGCAGCAGTGCAGTGCTGGACAGATGCTCCCATGATGCTTAATTGCTGCAGACAAGGCTGTTCTGCCATGCTGAAGCCTCAGTGGGGTGGCTCTGCCCACTCTCCCCCCTGAAACTCCCTCCCTTGCACCAGTTGCTTGCGGGCTGCATAAGAGCCCTGGACAGGCCTGTTCCAGGCCCCGGGCCTTATGTCTGACACCCCCGCTGTAGAACAATCTTGTACTTTCTGTTATATGAATGAACATCTCCCAAATGTGAGAAAACTAGTTCAGGGCAGATGGCGTAACCAAACTCCAATATACATGAGCTCAATGATGGTGTATGGAAAGAAAAAGAGTGGTTTTAGTTTTGCTCCAAGACTATTCAACAAACCTTAAGTGGATAAGGGAGCCAGAAAGGTAAACCCTGCCCAGGTCCTCTTCCAAACCTGCTAGGCTTGTTTGGGGACTGAAGAAATTGTCAAAATGTTTGCCTTCCTAACGAAGGGCAGGAGCTAAACACACAGATGGGCCTTCCTAGCTAAGACGCCCAGCTGAGATTCAGAAAAGCAAGCTTCAGGTTTCAGCTTCTGCAGTGACTGTGGACATCTGATTCCTTGGGCAGTTGTCACACAAGGACCTTTGCCTTATGATTGTGTGGTACAGATACACGTTTCATTCCTAAGGCAGAGCTTTTCTGACAAGCTGCTGATGGCTTGCTAGTGGAGGTCAAGAGTTACAGTGAAGTAATGGCTTGCATTCTGCTTTGTATTTATGAAATGAGATTTTAGCTGGTTTTAAGGATGTAATCCACTTTGAGTCCCACAGATCAGGAAAAAAGTGGGATTGAAATACATAAAATAATTAAGGTGTTTGGCTGCTTTGACAGGATGTGAAGATTCCCAGAGATTTTAGCTGTGATCTCACTTGACAACGCTAAGCACCAGCTATTGCATGGGTGGGAAGGAAATAATTAAAACAACGGGATCACCGTGTACAAGGTTAACAGCAAGAAAAAAAATTACCATGATGACTGGCTAGTAATTATATCTCTAAATATAATAAAGGTTTACTCCAAAACCTCTCATATTCTATTTGATACAATACAAAAGCTCCACATAAACAGTGCAAAACTAGACATAAATATCTGTAAATCAGCTGTGAATACTTGGTATTTTGTTTTTCTAACAGTTGGAGTGAATTTTTTGAGAAACTATATCGACTCTGAGGAAGCACATGTATGAGACAAGTACATACCTGGTGACTCGTCAAAGCTTCTAAGAATGTTCTTTTGTTGGAACTTTTAACAGGAGATTGGTTGTTAATGGGATGGAATCAGCATCTCCTTCTCATTGTATTTGAGGGTAGACAGTAATTGTACAATCATTGATTTACAGACATTTACATCTAGTTTTGTATAATCTATATAGAGTTTGTATAACTACCGATTTACAGACATTTATGGTCCTTTCCACACTTGGATCTCATCCCTGATTTTATCAGAGTTCAACTTGCAACACAATACCTTGCATTTATCCCAACAGCATCCGTTTATCCTGAGACAAGTGCTGGGCAAAACCGGTGTGACCTCAATGTAATATGGAAACAACCTCCCCCCCGCAATATAATTACAAAGGTGAACTCAAGTGTAGAGTAGAATTTAAAAATACCCCGAGGTAATTACAGGGGTGAACTTCAAGTGTAGTGTAGAGAATGAAAGTTCAGGGACAGAGTTGAAACAGGATTTAAGGTCTAGTGCGGAATCACCCTATGTCTAGTTTTGCAACATTTATGTGGAGTTTTTGTATTGTATCAAATATAATATGAGAGGTTTTGGAGTAAACCTTTATTATGTTTAGAAATATAATTAGTAGCCAGTCATCATGGTGATTTTTTTCTAGGTGGGAAGGAAGGCAGCATATTTTAGCCCAATCTTGTCAGATATTGGAAACTAAGCAGGGTTGGTACTTGGATGGGAGACCATAAAGTAAGGCACTGGCAAACCACCTCTGCTTCTCACTTGCCTTCAGAGTCCCTTGCTGGGGTCACTGTAAGTCAGTTGCAACTTGGCAGCATATATGTACATGTGGCATCGGTGATGAATGGGTTGCATACAACTGTTTTGCTCACACAAAATAAATCTCAAAATGTTACCACATTGTGCTCCAACTCAAGAAAATCAAAAGCCTGAACCACTGTATGCTTAGGAACAAACACTGAAGAGGAGGATCATCAATATAAAAAAAGAAGCAAGCAGGGTCACATCCTGGGGTCATGATTTGGTTTGAGGTCTCCAAATGAGAACACAAAGTGTGTGCATGCTTGATTTTTAAACTTTATCATGTATCTTTAAAAAGAAAAGGCCTGAATGCAAATATGCTAAAGTATATCCTTATGGGTGAAACCTAAGGCAAATTAGTTGTGTTTAAATGTACACCAAAAACAGTGAAAAAAGTCAGTCATAGCTACCTCACGTCCCACTGATATAAGATTTAAGTGGGATATAAGCACGACTTCATCTTGATTGGGAGAATTTCTCAAAATGGAATCCATGACCCGTTAATCAAATACACGGAGTTAAAACTTCATTTACTGTGTTAAGTGAACAGCAGCATAATCCTCCACAGAATAATTCCACTCTAAACTCACTGAAATTTGCATGCGCCGAGAACACCAAACAGACATCCCTTAATTTCACAAAGGCCTGTCTTTTCTCTAAGCTGATACAATTTAAAGTCATGTTACCTGCATGACCAAAGATGATGATCCTGGATTAGACTGAACCTTTCTTGCAAACCAACTAATCTGTAAGCACGAATGTTTGTGAAATGTATGACTTACATTACAATATTAGAAACTTTAAAATCAATTATTATTTTTTATACAATAAATTTTATTGATATACAAAGAATAGCTGACAAAAAAGTGTACAAACATAGTTTGGTAAAGCAAAACAGTAACGAATAGTGTTCGTATGCATAACAGTCAACGATTACTAACTGTAACTTGTGATCTTTGTAAATTAAATATATAAAATATTAAGAAATAAAAGAACCAACTTAATTAGATCAATGGTTTAAAATAATTTCTGGCAATTTAAATCACCTTGATTATAAAATCAGTCCACTCTGGGATGAAGCCTAAAAAGAGAAGCAAAGGCTCCATTAACACACCCCATCAACAAAAGCAGACACACAAATAACAGTGTGTTTAGCCATATGCAGTGAGGTCCTGAGAATCCCTTTTCCCTTGCAAAACACTCTCAGGAGAGGGACAAGATGGACTACTGATATGAACCAGAACAGAAACTCATTTCAGCCAGAAACTTTTATACAAAAGGCGATGTGGGGGGGGGGAGAGGGGATGTCAGCATGCAAACACAGGATGTGGTACATTGACATAACCGAGATTATTCAAAGATCTACCTCTGTACAGGAGGATGCAGGTACATTATTTCACTACAGTTCATGTATGTACTAGGTCCAGTAAGCAGAAACAATGGGCATCTTTGATTCAGCTGGGATGCACTATTTTTTTTTATAAAACGAGATCAGCTACAAGACAAAACACCTAGCTGAAAGGTGTTTGAGAATCAGCAGGGAGATGCCAGACTGACTTTTTTTTTAGAAGCTCCCTTGTAATGCTTGCCCCAAATGCTACACCCACAGATCTTAACTGTATGGCTGAAAAATGAGCAAAAGCAGCAGCATTTCCTGTACAAGAGAAAACAGTGTAGGAAGCAAGTGGTGAGTCAGACAGAAACATTCCCCAAATACCATTGCTGTAAGAACTGCCAAGAGACAGACTGTGGCATAGGCTGAGGGGCCCCTTTTCTGCCCCATCAGACTGTCTTACAAGGTTTTCCACTGCAGAGATTTTGGCTTTACTCACAGATACCTAACAGGACCTAAATGGCTAGCTTTGCCAGAAATCAGGCAAGAAGACAGCCACTTAGCTAGTCTTCTATGGCTAATAAGAATCAGCCAAGTGACCAGCTAAAAAGTTGTATATATAATATAAAAAGCTGGAAGAAAGATGCCCATTTTCCTCCTTTCAGGCTGTCTGTGTGTCGCAACCAACCAACACAATTATGTGTAAGAAGAATATTTCTTTGCAAAACTGCCAGATACCACAGGTTAAACGTCAAACGTTTGGTTCTAGGCTATACAAGCTCCAGTCAAGTGTGTGATAATGGATAAGTACCATAAAAGAATCTCATTCTACCTGCCTATGGCCCACTGGAAATATAAAATCCCCAGTCTTTAACCAAGCTTGAGACCAGGAACCCACAATGGTATCACTTACCTCTTCCACCAAGTCCTTCCCATTGGATGTATGAATTTCACTCATCCTTCACAATGGTTGAGGTTATGCCAGCAATAACCTTACCCACTGCTATGCTAATCAGTGCCCAACTTAAGCAATGTCTGTGACACTGGCTACATACCTGAGCACAGATATAACCCCTCACCTATGTCTAAGGCCATCAGAAAAAGAATGCAGAATCTGGTCATTGCAGAGACCAAGAGCTCAGTCCTATAGTCTGCTCCTGATTTCTTAACCATGGTTAGAGATCAAGCATCGCACCATACTGTTGTGTACCAATACCCAAACTGAATTGACCTTTTAAAATGCCATGGCATTTGCCTTCTGTTCCAAGCCTGAGATCACCAGTATGTGTTACAGCAGTGTTGAGCCAAAGGAAACCCTAAGCAAAGCCATGCTGTAGAATCCTTCCTAGATTGTGTTAATGCAGACTACAGGTGTGGATATCCTTTTAAATATTCCCCCACATCTTAAAAAACCCTCCCTCCATGTGGAAAACTAGCACATGAAGAACTGAGCCACATTAGAGGTTCTCTTGCTGATGTGACTGTTCTCTAGAGCAGAGAAATACTCGAGGAGGAGCTCCCTCACACAATACCCTTCAGTCTTATATGGCTGTGCTGAATCCCACAGGTAAGGCCAGAAGGCAAGCACAGACCAATACTTAGGGGACTTGAGAAGGGAACAGAAGCTCTAATTCTCCCAGAGCTTTGATGATTTAACTCAATTCAGATTCGGGTGATGGATCCCAAAGCTGTTCAACTCCCGTTCCCAGGTTACTTGCAGAAGAACTCCCCAAGTACCTGTAGCAAGCTTATGATGATCTTTCAGCTTGGGCTAGATTTTGCTGCTGAGTCTCTGATGGAGAGAGACTTCAGAGAGACTTCTATCCTATTCTTAACATACATTATTTAAAACCAAGCTTACAGACTCCTAAATTATTTCAGTAATAAGAACATAAGAACATAAGAGACGCCAATGTTGGATCAGGCCAAAGGCCCATCCAGTCCAACACTCTGTGTCACACAGTGGCCAGAAATACCAGTGCCATCAGGAGGTCCAGCAGTGGGGCCAGGACATTAGAAGCCCTCCCACTGTTGACCCCCCCCCCCCAAGCACGAAGAAGACAGAGCATCACTTGCCCCAGAGCCCCTAGCTATACCTTGTGGCTAATAGCCACTGATGGACCTCTGCTCCATATGCTTATAATTTGTCAGAACTTTGACATAATTTGTCAGAACTTTTTTTTAAACACTCAACTCTTCAGAGTAGAAACTATTTGGGACTGCCTAATGGTTCTCCTGCCAACCTAGCAGTTCGAAAGCAAGACACTGTAAGTAGATAAATAGGTACCACTTCAGTGGGAAGGTAACAGCGTTCCGTGCACCTCGGTGTTTAGTCATGCTGGCCACATGACCACGGAAACGTCTTTGGACAGCGCTGGCTCTTTGGCTTGGAAACAGAGATGAGCACCGCAATCCTAGAGTCGGATTCGACTGGCTTTCGAGCAAGGGAAACCTTTACCTTTAATGGTTCACCAAATTTCTGACAGCTGACAGAAACTTTCCCTCCACAAGTGGGGGCATACTTTACTCTCACCGCTGAGGCGATATACTTTCAAAGCGAGCCAGTGTGGTGGAGTGGTCAGAGTGTCAGACTAGGACCTGAGAGAACCAGGTTCAAATCCCCACTCTGCCATGGAAGCTCACGGGGTGACCTTGAGCAAGTCACAGGCTCTCAGGCTCCTGCAGTACAAAATGGAGGAGAGGAGAACAAAGTAAGCCAATCTGGGTCTCACACCAGGGAGAAACGTGGGGTACAAATGAAGTAAATAAAGTGAAAAAGAATAAACTGCCCTTAGGGAAGGCTGCCCATACGTTTCTACATGAGTCACTGTTCAGAGCTTGTCTTCTGATTGGAAGGAAACCCGTAAAAATGATTCACCCAGACTCATGACAGTTGGGGTGAGGGGAGTTCTCCCAAGGCCTTTGCATGGGAATGGATGGATCATTTCATCACACTTGATGCGGGAAAATAGCTAAACTACTCAGCAGAGGGTGATGAGAAGTGGGCAGGTGAGGGAGCATATCAAGCAGAGACGCTGCAGGGCCGCCTCCTTTACAGACGGGTGCATGAAAGGGGCTTAAGCATTTAATTAATTCATTTCACATGACATGCTACCACTACCAGTCTTCTTGCGGTGCGCCACTTGGAAATTACTGCTGTAATTTGGGAATTACTTCCTTGGAAGTCTGCAGTCAAACGAAGCAACAACCATGTGCAAGCCTGAGCACGGGGTCAGAGAGACGCAAATTCAAACTCCAGCTCAGTGAGTTGCCTTGTAAAGTCATGTTAACTGCAACTCAGAGGAAAGATACATCAGAGAAAAGATGCTGTCATATCTCTGCAGAGAGGCTAGCTGCCCAGACAGAGAGCCAATGCACAGAACTC
>NW_015174272.1:1789091-1840759 GCF_001447785.1 Gekko japonicus | reverse complement strand
GTTGCCACTATGTTTAGAAGCTCAGCTGACGGTGGCCTTTTTGCTCCAAGTACTTCAAAATGTAATAATCTCTCCTGCTCCACCCAAAAGATTGCAAAGGAGCTTCGAAGGCTCTTCCACCAAAAGATGGACAAACGGTTTGAATATCCTATCCAGAACAGGCTTACAGAGGATGTGGGTTCTGCAGAGGATGGGGTTGTATATTGCACTAGGACCCTTACCAGGGAAGACTGAAGTCACAGAGTCTGTAACTAAGAGGCTGGAGATGAAGCCCCACAAAGTGGGAGGGAGAGAGGAGCCAGGGGATTATGCCAGTTTGTGGAGAAGACAGGAAGTAGGCAGGGGAGAAACAGAGCAGGAGTGGTACCTGAGCTATGCTGAAGGAGAAGGAGTGGCTGAAGGCATGTAAAAAAGTTGTCTGAAGGAAAGTTGCAGAAGGAAAACGTAGGCAACTTAGAAGGAGAATACATTTCCATTAAATAAAACAGGAGCCTAGTGGCACCTAACAGAGTCAGAATTTGGAGTCAGACCTCACTAGTTTTAAAAAGAAATGCTGTCTCCAACCATAAGCACACTTGGCTGGAAGCAAGCCATGAGGGGGAGTGAGACTGGCTCCCAAACACACCACCATGGTCCTAAAGTCAGGAAGGAAACAACTTACTCCTGGATTAAAGCTGTTTATTTATAGCCTAAGCAATTTGTTGATTCCAGATGTTAGAACTGCAGCCTGAAATACAAAGAATACTGGCCATGTGCCGCTGTTTGAATTCTGGGAATCTCAGCGCAAGTCTAGGAGACTGAGGTCATCAGTGCTGCGACGAGCAAATGCAAAACTGTCCATGTATGGCTTGCAGCAAATCACTTAATCCTCACAGCTGTGCGCATGCAGAAACAGCTACACAAAATAGCCATACTGGAAAAGGATGATGGAACAAGCCACTCCTAGAATTTACTGTCTTCTAAACTTGCAGATTATAATAAAAAACTGGCTCTTATCTTTTGCAGTCGTTGTAGGGGTTATTTTTAAGGAGACATTTTTAAGGCTCTTATCGTAACCTGACGCAAGTCAAGTAATCCTAGGCGTTCAAAAACATTTTTTTTAATTTAAAAAGCTGTGGTTATATTAAAGGCATGAATATCACACACCACCCGCTCAGTTTTGACTGGCAAGGTGCCATAGGGAAGTTTCTGTGCCTTCAGGGTTCCTAAACACAACAGGGAGAGAGGATAAGTCAAATTATCTTTTAATGAGCCCGTCCTGCTGACAGTGTTTGACGCTCTCTGGCCTTTACCACTGTTCCAGTGCTCAAGATGGGGGGGGGGGGGCACTAAAACAGATGGCTTTCTAAAACATGAGCATACAGTTACAGCATATGATAGCCAACTCCAGTTCAGGAAATTCCTGGAGATTTGGGGAATGGCAGGACATAATGCCACAGAGTCCACCTTCCAAAGCAGCCATTTTCTCCAGGGGAACTGATCTCTGTCGTCTGGAGATCAGCTGTAATGCCAGGAGATCTCCAGGCCTCACCTGGAGGGCGGCAACCTTAAGTCACAAAGCTAATTTTAAGGGGGTAACAAAAAAAAAAAACACCTTTTCACACACATGGAACATGGTCTTCCTGCCAAGAGCCACATCTACCTCTCCCCCAAACATTCAGAGGGCAAAATTCGAAACAAAGCTGCATTCAAGGCTGTATGACCATATGCTAGCAATTCTGTTTCAACTGTACTTTAGATACACATAATGATTCCTTTTAAAATGCCATGCTCACCAATGAAATGCCAAACAGTGAATCACAACCTCTCGCACATCGAGAAACAGTTCTAATTTGCAGCATCATGTCCTCTGACCTCTCTGCTGGCTATTGAGCAACAGAGGCTGACTTAGTATACACCGCTGTTCTGAAGCGGGATCTTCCCCATCCTTTTACTGCAGCAGCAGAAGCAACAGGGTTTTGCTCCATGCAAGCATCCAACTTTATCCCAAGGACAGACCAGTCAAGATTTCCACAGAAAGGGAGATATCTGTGTACTCTCCCCCATTGTACTAAATATCAGCCGTACCAGTAACCACACAAGGGCCTAAGGCAAAAAGGAGCTATCCCTTACTCCAACAGATGAAAACCTATAAAATCCCCCCCCCCTATGACTTTCATATCCTATTCCTCTCTCCTATGGAAGGGAAGTCAGGCCATTGAGCATGAACTTGCAATGATGTTACGATGTACTACAAGCCTGGAATGTGGCAAGGCAAGCTAATCACCAACGCATAGTGGTCAGAAATGAATGTTACCCCCACAAAAAGCTACTCTGTAAAAATCCAGATAAGGCAAGAAACCAGCTAGTGACACTAATAGCCCAAAGGAAGAAGTTTCTGTTAAATGACTAGATAACACATTTTGGGGACTTACACGTCAGAGTGAATGTGCCACCCCCACAAAACCACCAACTACATTTTGAATTCACCTGCATCTTCTGTAACCATGAGTGCAACTTATTCAAATCCTGACTTCAGCTTTCTGCATTCCCTACCCCATATCAGTGGCAGTTGATAGCAGGGTGGGAAACCTACATTGTCATGAAAGCCAGGTTATAGAGATGTTGTCCTGGGTTGTTACAGAGGAAGAGCCTGGAATTAAACTATATGGTTGCTGATTTGGTAACTGCATAATATACAGTAAACGTTTTGCTAATATTTCAGTTCCGAAAAGCTAGTATGCACTTCATCTAGCAAGTATCCAATAGAAAAAGAAGAAGAGCTGGATTTACACTCCACCCTTCACTCCAAGTCTCAGAGTGGCTTACAATCTCCTTCCCTTCCTCTCCCCACAACAGACAACCTGTGAGGTAGGTGGGGCTGAGAGAGCTCTGAGAGAATTGTGACTGACCCAAGGTCACCCAGCTGGTTGCATATGAAGGAGTGGGGAATAAAATCCAGTTCTACAGATTAGAGTCCGCTGCTCTCAACCACTACACCAAAACCCTTTGGATAGCTAGATGAGCAGAATCAGCCTTGGGGTTACTGATGCTTGCTTGCACCTAGTTAAGTAATCTAGACCTTGCAGCCTGTGCCCCTCTTTAAACAGAGGGGGCAAGTTCACATATTCTGCCTGAGAGCAGGGCACAGAGACTGGCTATCACATTCCTCCAGGCAAGTGACCCGATAACTGGCCTGCAACAGCAGCAGCCTCATGTATCAAAGTGATCAAGGGAGAGGAGCAACGATCACCTGGAAAATTATAAATGACAAACTCTGCTTGAACTGAGGCACCAAGAATCTAAGCGGAAACTCAGGATGTTTCCATATCTGCTGCAGCATGGCAAATCTCAGATCTGTAGCTAAGGAGCTGGATTAAAAAACCCTCAAGGGATAGACCTTTTTTTGCACATGCCAAGTCTTTAGATGACCGAATGATTAAGCGTGATTGCTAAAAGCAGACATCTTCTGTTTCCCTGGGGCATTCTGATCCTGAACAGTAAGAATGGTTTACTTCTATACTGCCATAATCAAATCATTGCTAACCAGGCTGCCCAAAAGGATGACAGGGAAAGAACACTATGTTTCACCTTGCTAAAGACACATCTGATACCAACAGATGCAGGGAGATCACCACGGCAAAGTAACAGGCCTGTTGCTTTGCATTTTTCCTGCCCCCATCTGTTAGAATTTCTTTCCACAGTGTGGCTGAACACTTCCCTAGTATGAAGTGAACACATCCCAGAGAGGGCAGAGAAAAGCCAAGTAAGGAACAGGGTTAAGAGTTGCAGAAGATGACTCCAAGATTTGGAAAACTGGTTTGGAAGAGACAGAGGGAACGTCTCCGGGAAAGAATTCCACACATGTGGGGAAAGCCACTGCAAAGAGCAAAGGGAAGGAAACCAAGGCTGGGAGATAAATCGTGGTTTTAAAGTTTTTAATGTACTTTATGTGTTTTATCTATGCCAGGGGTCCCTAACATTTCTGAGTGTGCAAACGCCTTTGGAGTTCTGACATAGCATGGTGGGCACAGCCACAAAATGGCTGCCAGAGGAGGTGGAGTCAGCCACAAAAATAGCTGCAGCAGTTTATTACAGCGAAGGTCCTTGTGTTGTGTGGTTGCTACTGCTACCAAAGCAACATTTTCAAAAAATCTTCCCAGCCAATCGAATCTCCAAAGGCCACTCAAAAACCTTGAGGGCAAAAGACCCACTTGGCTTCACCCACTTTCTAATTACACCTCACGGACACCAGGAAAGGTGTCAGCAGGCGCCATGGGTCCCACCAGCACTATGTCAGGGACTCTGATCTATGCTGTAAGCAGACTTGAGCTCTGTACGGAAGAAACGCAGCAAGTAAATGTTTCAAATAAACACACAAAACTGAATTCCAGCGGCGTAGATGGAGTTCTGTAAAGCAGAACAGGAAGGCACAATGTAACATAATGAATAAAGGGAAAACAGTTCACTCCTGGACCAAGTTCTAGCACAGTTTTCCCAGTCAGAAAGGAAATCTACAAGAACAGGAATTGTGGGGCTCTGGTCAATGGGGTAAACTGAAGATCAGAAGTTGTTAGGACAGGCTTGTAAACAGCTGATCACTTGGGGGAAAGTCACAATTGCTCTCCAGGCTCGGAAGCTTTACAGTCAGATCTTTATTATTATTTTTAAGGGCACAGGTTCTTAAAACTATCTTCCAGGCAGGCACTATAGCTTGACATTTTTGTGGGCAAAAAAACCCCTTCTCTGCACAGCTGCATTAAAACACAAGTCACGTTGTCCTCATGTACTCAGCCGTGGTAAGAGGGTTTCCTCCCCCCCCCCTTTCTGAATTCAGAGGAAGAGGGAGCAGAAAACCACATTAAGAAGCCACGTTTATGAAAAGATCTCTCCCCCCCCTTTAAATATCCAGACAGAGGAAGAGTTCTTCTGGAGTATCCAAAACCTCGCTTCACTGTGTTAGGTTATTTTGATCAGCCTTGACAACGACAGGCGTCCCGGGGCTTTCAGTGACTGCCAACAGGCGTTTGTAGTAGAGCCGCTTTAGCTTAAGTGCATTTATTTAGAAGGATTTAGACTAGAGCAATTCAGGGGAAGAGTGCGCTGCTCTCAGTCCCTTAGCTAGCGGAGCGCCCCTCGCAGAGCGGGAGCTACAGTTTGGGGGCGGGAGTCGGGCATCGCTCTTACCCACGCGGGCAGATCGTTCTTCCCCAGGCTTCGGCCCAGCCCCGCGGTGTTGGCCGCGGCGCTCACCGCCCCTTCTTCGTCACTCAGCAGCAGCCCAGCCATCCGCAGCGACCGCTCCTTGCCGAGCCGCCGGCCCTTCCAGCCCATGTAGAGGGCCACCCCGGCCACCACGAAGCCCAGGCTGAGCCCCGCCCGACCCGCCAGGTACACGGGGAGCAGCCAGAGCAGCCGGCGCCCGACCGCGCCCAGCGCCGCCAGGGCTTCTGCGGAGCCGATGCCCCCGAGCCCACGCGAACGGGAGCCCGAGCCGGAGGGGGGGACCTCCGGGCCGGGCGCCGCGGCTTCTTTCTCCGAGCTTTGCTCCATGGCGCTGCCGCCAACGTCCGGCTACCGAAAAGCACCAGGACGGAGGCTCACTGCGGCGAACTACGCGACTCCCGCGGCTGTTGCAGTCACGGAGCGAAGAGGCGAGGCATGGCTGCAGCAGCAACGTCTCACTCGCCGGCTGATTGGACGGCGACGCGACAAACCCCGCCTCCCCGCTCTGGGATTGAGCGGAGGCTCTAGGAGGAGGAGCCAGAACGCCCCTGAAGCCTGGCCCCTCCCTTTCTGATTGGGCCGTTAGAGTCCCAAGAGAAGGATACTAGGCAACGATGAAAGCCTCCGGCCCGCTCTCTTCTGTCTGGTGGTTCTAACTTTGCGGCTGTTCAGATGGGCGGGGCACTCAGGAAAACAACGCCCCTCCTCATTCTTTGATTGGTCAATTAGATATTCGGTCTGTGGGTGGGAGGGAGGAGAGCTGGGCGTGGTTTGTGAGTTCTTCTCGCTTGCGGATGAGTTGAGATAGCGACTGTTCGGATTTCCCTGAAGCGTGTTACGTCATGAAGTATAAAATGCCACTGGGCATAGGAAGAGTGCATTTCCTACGCGACTGACCACAGTCCTCCGCTTTCTGTTTCTTTTTTTCGTGGATCGGGGAAGAGCCATCTCTACTTTGTTAGCGGCGTGGCCTCGGTGGTTCCTTTTGTGGAACGACTACGAGGGAGGGAAGGGCTGGAATTTTGTCCTAGATTAGACGCAGTAATGGCTGAACAGGTCGTTGAGTTTTCCTCGATTCTGCACATCAGTTTACACAAAATGAATTTGTTTAAAGGTTCTTATTTCATCCACTAAGGAAAAATAGCGAAATAGAGGATCTGTCTATATAGTATAATAACACAGAAGCCCTGTGGCAAAATTATTCCAGAGTCAGTTCTTGTGAGCCAGGGATTACTTCTTCAAGTGCTTACTTTATGACTTGTACTTGATCATTTGAACTCTGGCTCACAAAAACTTGTGCTGCAATAGTTTGTTATTTTGCACTCCTGTTTTGGTACAACAGACTAATACCGTTAACCCTCTGGACCTAATTATCTCACTCTTTAAAGGCCATTTCATCTGACTCACACAGTGCCCCATTGGCTTTGTTTTAACCAATGGCCAGCCATTCATTTCTTACATTGCCAAATGCGGGCACAGTCACACATCCTTCCTGAGGCATGAAATACTCTAGTCCAATACATCTATAGAACCTTTGAAATATGCCTTTGTTTACTTAAACCCAAACAAAGCATGTTATTCCTGTTTGGTCCTTGAATCTGTTAAACGTCTTCACTATGCTGTATGCTAATTTATTACTCACCCTTTACCTATATGTACAGACTGGTAATTTACATTTCATTGTATCTAAGTGTACCTGCACACGAAAGCTTATACCTTAGATCAGGGGTCATTTTGTAGAAAAAGAGCTAGGGGAACTCATTAGCATATGCCACACACCCTGACATCAGGGGCCGGCGGTGGACCTGCAAGGCCAGCGGGAGTGCGAGGAAGCCCCACCAAGGCCCTCCCTGGCCCCAGGCAGGCAGGGGTGGGGAGAAGTGGAGAGGAAGCAACTTGCCTTCCCTCTTCTTCTGCCTCCTCCTGGCTGAATGAGGGCTGGAAGCGGGGCGGCCGGAAGCAGGGGCGGGGCTTCATCATGTGCCCTGCCCCCCTGCACCTCACCCGGGGGAACTGCGTTCCCCCGCGTTCCCCCCCGAAATGACCTCTGCCTTAGATAAAACTTTGTTGGTCTTAAAGGTGCCACTGGACTCAAACTTTGTTTAACAATCCCCAGTAAGACTTGGATGAAAACAGATTGTTTCTTGTAAATAATCTCAGTCTAAATTATTCCCCAGTGAGTCAAATCAGTGAGCCTTCCTTTCTATACCCAACTTGTTAAGGTTGCTAGGAACTCAATGATATCAACATTTTGATAGGGACCTGATTCTCTGAAACTTAATGGTTTGATTTAAGCGTAATTCCATTAGTAAATATTATTTTAAAAGCTCTGCAACCATCCTTGGCAAACCGTATTATAATCCTGTCAGGCTACATTCCTGTTCATTCACTCCATGCCCTTCATTGTCTCACTAGTCTATACCAACAATCTCTCCTCCCAAGACAAAGATGGTATATCCGTATCTTTAGCATAATAAAAATTATGTTTCCCTCTTGACAAGTGCCCTTAACCTCCATGGCTTCCATAGGCCTACTGCAAGTGTAACCTCAACTTTTGGGTTCTGTAGGGCAGAACTTGGAATGAATTTTGCAATAATTCAGAGAGAATAAAACATTTTTATTTTTCACTTAACATCATGTAACAAAAACATAAAACTTAGTAACAGAACTGAGCAATGATCTTTTAAAGACCAAACCATTAGCTTTTCCCTACTTCACAGCTTGCCACCCCCAAAGTCCATCTCTTTCCTCTTGCTGGTGGCCCAGGAAGTCTCCAGCGGAACACTCTGTACACCGGCTTTGAAGATGAGGATCCCAAATGAACTCCCCATTAGATAACACAGTCCTGAAGCAACAATTCTTAAACAAGGTGTTAAGAGCCTGTGACTTAAGGTTCAAGTAGGGCAGTCTGGCTTCCCTTGTCTGTTTTCCACACATTCGGCTCCCTTCTGCACCTAAAGGCGCCACCTTTTCCGGGCTCATCCCATTCCTTGCTAGGGGTTACACAAGCTCAAAGGATGAATGTGAAATTACAGTAATATGGCAACAATTTAACATTTATCAGGCAAGCAGAGTTCATGTTACCTATTTGCAACATTGGCTACATTTCCCCCTCTTTCCCAGTACTCCCACACCTGGTTCTCCACTTGTCTCCTGTTTACTGACATACACAGTGCTACACCCACACAGATGAATTGTCAGAGCTGGGGAATTTGAATCCTGGAAAAAATACGTTGTAGATATTAAAGCCACTCTTAACCTTCAGCAAGGATTCCTAGCACAAATTCTGGCTTTGCAGGATAGAGCTTAATTTAAACCAGGGCCCCTGCAGCCACATAACAAATCAGTAGTAAACACAGGGGTCATTTCCTGCATGAGCGCACAGGAGCAGAGCTCTGGCAGAAAAGAGCGGGGGGGGGCACATGCAAGAAGCCCCGCCCCCTGCTCCCAGCAGCCCTCAGTCAGAGCAAGAAGCAGCCAGGTAAGTTGCAGAGCCCCCCCCCCGGCCCCCCAAGCCCAAAACAGGCCAGTGGCACCTTTAAGACCAAGTTTTATTCAGGTACAAGCTCTCCCTCCTCTGCGAGGACAGAGCTGCATGTCCCCCCCCCAATAGCTAGCAATCCAAAACAGTCCAGTGGAGCCTGAGCAGTGGGTGTTGCCTTCTGACACACTTCTGGTGATGTCAGGGGTATGTGTGGCATATGCAAATGAGTTATGCTAATGAGTTATGCTAATGAGCTCCTGCACCTCTTTTTCTACGAAATGACCCGAGTAAACAGGATCTCTGAGCATGTGAAGAGTTACTGTCCCTTACTAGTAAATACGAGCAGGCCACAAACAAGCACCTCTACGTTTTATAAGTTAACCTCAGCTGCCTCCCTTCTTCAGGGATGCCTTCTGATAATTTTGTTCCATAATCCCAATGATTACAGCAAGACTTTTTGAAACATACCTTACACTCTGTTCTAGATTCAGGATGCCTGAGGATAGGTTGTTGGGATATGAAGCAGGTGTCAAATTAAACTATAGAACATGTATCATTTACTTTTAAAAAAGTAGTTACTCTAGTTTACCAATGTGGTCACCAAAAAAATCTAAAAACTCCCTAGAATCGTGCTTGCTGGGTACCTGTATGAATTCTTGTGAGATTTCCTTCCCCAAACATTCACCAGGGGCTGGACAGATCCCAGTGGCCTGATAATTTAGCACTACTTTTTTTGCCAAAATGCCTTGCGACATTTTGTAGGTTTTAGTGTATGAATTATTATATTACAGTTCTTTCAAACCTCCTTGATTCGTATTGCATGCTTATTTCATGGTTGTTCCAAAGAGACTGTGGATGCAGTGGATTGGTATTGTTAAAACAAACAAACTTTAAACATTTAATTGCTCAGTGGAGATTTGTATGTAGGTCAACAGGAGAACACTATTACAATATATTCAGTAACACATACTGCAAGCAAGAGGCAGTTGTGTCCTGAGACAACACAAGGCAGCAGACTTTGGTGCTATAAGGGATGACAGACTAGGAGACATAAAATTTGGCCAATAGGCCACCATCTATCAAAAAGTCCTCTTGGGCAAACCTTATTGAAATGTACTAGGAAAGATATGTAGTAGTTGGAATGGCTACCTGAGCTAACGAAATGTCTGAGCTGGCTCTGTTACAACAATATGTGTATGTTGTGCTTATGAAAAATGCAGTGAACTTTATTAAAATGGACATTTAATTTACAGATAATCTACCTAACAGACACTTTGCTGAACAACTGTTAAAGCAGTCTGTCTCCTACTCCTTTTTTTCTTTTGAGCCCTCTTTTGGCCTTAACACCACCCTAAGAAAACTACCAGTGAAGCTCTGCCTAATTGTGGCAAAGATGGTTTGAGCTGGATCTGAAACCTCAGCCTAAAATACTTTCCTGCACCACTACAGTCTTCCACTCTACCAGCTGAGTTATTGCATGGCACACCTGCTGTGTGGCTGGATTGTCAGCACCACATCATCGTTTGGCCTAGGGTCTGACCTGCATGTTGTTTTGCCCAGGTATGAGCTGGGCTGGGCTGGTGGCAGCGGAGTACTTGCTTCTGGTTCTGTAGTGCAGCCCCTATCATGTTTCTGTAAAACACCTAAGTCCTTGGTTTGAATCAAGCAGAAATTCATCCTTTGCCTGGCTGAATGAGAGGGCTGCCGCAACATGGGTTGCTGAGAGGAAGTCAGAGGTTGCATATGAAAATGTTGCCTCTCTGGCAATAGTTAAACTGGTTCGTGCACCAGGACGTGAACGAGATTCCTTTGGGTTGCAGCAGAGCAGGCATACTTTCCCTTCAGATTATGCTTGAGGTCCAGGCTTGGGGGGGGGCACGGCTTCGACTCCGACTAGCTCCTGGGGCAACTGTGGCTGAGTGCTGAAAGAAGCATTTTGGACCTCCAAGTATGAACAGTGTAGGTCAGACAAGGGAGTTTTTTGTAGTGAAGTGGTTATCACATTTACCTCTCATCTAAAGGTTTCTGGTTTGAAACCAGGTAGAAACATTCCTTTTGTCAGAAGGTGTCCCTGCATACCCCTTTTGGCCCTTGGGTTGGGCTATCTCTAAAGAACTACCTCTTCCCATATGTTCCCTTGTGGTTGACACACATTGGCTGATCTCCCATTTATGGCAGCCCACCTGGCACTGACCAGAGCCCGTGCTTTTTCTATAGTTGCGCCCAACTCTATGGAACAGGCTCCCTAAGGAAGGGGTTTTTGTTGTTGTTCTTGTTGTTTTGCTGTTTCTAGAAGTTTTTAGGAGGCACTGCAAGGCCATTTTATTTCTGAGGGGTTTTAATGAGTTTTAAGCCACAGGCATTGGGGGTTTATTTGGAGGAGTTTTTATACTTTGTTTTAACTTTGGATTTGTAAGGCAGTTTGAACCACTGGGAAAGGCAGGAATAAATATTTTAATGAAGTAATGTAAGGTTGCCTCCATGCTTGAGAGGAGACGTATGGTGCGTAATGGCAGGGTCTCAGATAAGAAGATAAGAGATTGGATTTATACCCTGCCCTTCACTACCCGAAGGAGTCTCAGAGCGGCTTACGAACTCCTTTCCCTTCCCCTCCCCACAACAGACACCCTGTGAGGTGGGGGGGGCTGAGAGAGCTCTGACAGAAACTGCTTTTTTTCAAGGACAGCTCTTATAATAACTATGGCTTGCCCAAGGTCATCCAGCAGGTGCAAGTGGAGGAGTGGGGAATCAAACCCAGTTCTCCCAGATTAGAGTCCGCACACTTAACCACTACACCAAACTGGCTCTCTCGGCACTCCACAGTTAAGGATACATCTGCTCATCAATTTCCAATTTTGACATATTTCCTTCACTAAACCCAAACAAATGGTAATCAAAGCTTGTTATTCCTGTTTGGTCCTTGCATCTCTTAAATATCTTCATTATGCTATATGCTAATTTGTTGCCTACCCTCTACCTATATTGCATCTGAAGAAGTGTTCATGGACACAAAAACTTATACTTTGAATAAAACTTTGTTGGTCTTAAAAGTGCCACTGGACTCAAATTTTGTTATACATATATGTATATATGTCATGTGTAGTTTGGGCTGAAAAAGATCAACAGCCAGCCAAAGTAGCTTAGTTGCAAGAGCATTGGACTGAAGTTCTAGAGGTCCAGGGTTCAATCCTAGGCTTTCGCAAGGCTTGGTTATCTTTTGCCTTTGCCTCTGCAGCTCCCCCCAATACCTGTGAGATTTGACCCATTTGTGGCAGGAAATTCCAGTCCTTCAGTCACAATTGAACCAGGAGCCTCAGGGCTCCCTCCTGCACTCCTGTACTTTACTGTCTGAACTATCACAGGGTATAGTTGCTATGTGGCATGATTCTGTGTCCTGTCATCATATTCTGGCCTCAAAATTGTCTCCAGCTTGAAACCAGGGTAGAAACTTATCCTTTGTCCACCTTGCAGGAGAGTGTGGCTGTCTCTGCCTAAGGTTATGGCACTTGTGGTCTGGGAGGGAGACAGCGCTGTTGAAAAAGAGCTTTCCCCCTTTGGGCCACTCAAGGCCCAGGCTTGGCAGGTATTGCTTCAACTTCCATAGGCCATGGCATCCACAATCTGCAAGCCATGGCTGCATACAGGAATGAGTGCTTTGAGCCACAAGGTGGGAACAGCTCAAGTCAAGGAAGTTTCTGTACTGTTGTGGTTATCATGTTTGCCTCACACACAAAAGGTTCCTGGTTTGAAACCAGACAGAAACATGCCTTTTTGTCAGAATCTGTCCCTGTCCACCCCTTTTAGTTCCTGGCTTGGGGTGCACCACAGATAGGTTGCACTCAGAAAGGTAATACAGCCAAAGTAGCTTAGATGTGAAAGTGTTAGGCTGAAGATTCTAGAGATTCCTGGTTCAAACCTGGGCCTTGGCAATTCCTGGTGGCTTCTTGTGCCATCTTGATTATAGGAAAATATCACTGCTTTTTCTGTGCAAGCAAAATATAAAGGCTGTATTGACACTTATTGGGCTTATTAATGGCATCAGTGCAGGCCATAGGGAAGCCAAAATTTTGTGTGATTTTTCTGGACCAGGCAATAAGACAAAAATCCAGTGGCACCTTAAAGACTCATATTGAAATAAATGTTGTTAGTCCTGGAGATGTGACTGGATTTTTGTTTAATTTTGCTACGACAGACTAATATGGCTACCTCATTGCAACCAAACAATAAGAACTATGCTGCAGACACACACACACACAGATGGCATCGAGTTGCAAGCAGGGCTGTGGCTTGCTTAGCCATCAAAGCTATGCATTGTCACTGCTATTTAAAGGGAAATGAAAGCATATGATAGGCATATGGTTTATCCCAAGGTCATCGCAAATCAGGAATTCACCCCAATCTTTTGCAAAGTCAAGCTTGAAGAGCCAGACACATTGAAACCAGTGGATGAAGGTATGCATCACTCTGCAGAGGATCAGGATTTGAACTGAACCCTGTTATTTAGCTTTCTCTCCATAACACACAGACTGTTTTTATGAGGCTCTGGGTCTTGGAGAGAACATTTCCCCCAACTACTGCATTAACTGTTCAATTTTTCATAAGCTTATTTTGCTAGAACCATTTCTGGCCCAGAGGAGTTATGTAACCAGGCATCGAGCCCTTCTTTTGCCGAGGAAATACCACAATATGAGCAAAACTGTGTTTCACACAACTGCCGACAGCAGATTTTGGCTTTACAAAGATGTCGAACATGTAGTTGTATAGAGAGACTAACAACCGTATGACATTGTGTGTTGGCCAGGAGATCCAAAGATTGTCTGGCAGCCACAAGTTATAGCCTTTAGTGTTATGCTAGTGGTGAGCTAGACTTGTTTTTAGGGGCTGAGAGAGCTCTGAAAGAACTGTGACTGGTCCAAGGTCACCCAGCTGGCTTAATGTGGAGGATTGGGGAATTGAACCCAATTCTCCAAATTAGAGTCTGCCGCTCTTAACCACTACACCAAACTGGCTCTCACGGAGACCCTCATTCATGATTCTACTGCTGCTGGAAAAACTGTCAGAGCTGAGTGTGTTCTGTCCCTAGACATCCCAGATTTTTTTCCCTTTCAAAATCAGGTTTCTATACCTCAGTGTGAGAGAAGATGAGGAATCTGGGCAGCTTCTAGTATTTGCCTTCACTGAGAAAATCAAGGTTTTTTAAAAATAATGTGGATGTGTTTAAAGTGATTAAATCACAGTATCCATGGAAAAATGAGTACACTCATTTTGATTGCAAATTATATTTTCAATCCTTGCCAAATCTTTGTCTTTCGCAGTAAAAGATTGTGGGCTGGATCCTGTGATCTGTCAGTGGAAGTCACCGACAGTTGCCAGTCCTCCAGGCATTCTCCTCCCCACCCCCAGTAGCCATTTCCGACCCCAGATTAAGTCCAGGGTCTCAGGGCCTGCATGGAATAATCCCCACATAGTTTAGGGGGCTGTAGTGGGAAGGGGAAAAGGTAAAACCTCTCTATCCTGAGTCTTTTGTAAGCGGCCCTGCTGCAGCTGCAAACCGTAAGAATGTGAGAAGCTTGCATAAAATCTATAACATTTAATTTTTAATCATTTTTTTCCACTTGAGGCAACTAATCTGCATTAGCTGAGAAGCTGAATGTATGTCATACTGTTCCAGTCTAAAAAGCACTTTATTTTACAATCAATCATTTGGATCAGCCAGAATCACAGAACATGGCACAGAAGTGCCTTGGGTTGGCAACTACCTGGAGAAAAATATCCTGTTCTTTTAACACGGGCTTAATTTACTAAGTGATGTTATGTACCTCTATTTAATGATAAGCATCAATTACCCATTTCCACATACTATGTTAAAGAAATAAGGACATCTTCCTCCATGACAGTGCCCGATAAAAGTCTGAAAGGCTGGAACTTTGAGTTATTTAACAGATATGTAGGTATGTTTCTCCTCTTTAAAAAAATTCTGTGCCAAGAAAACCTGAATCCTGCAGGATGCAGATATTGTGCTAGTTAAGCAGATTTAAATATTATTATTTTTTGGTTCTGTTAGTTGGGGGGGGGGGGGTTGACCGGGATAGCCCAGGCTAGATCTTGGAATTTAAGCAGTGTTGGCCCTGGCTAATATTTGAGTAGGAGACCTCCAAGGAATACCAGGGTTGTGATGCAGAGGCAGGCAATGAAGGAGATTGGATTTATACCCCTGCCCTTCACTGCCGAAAGGAGTCTCAGGGCAGTTTACAGTCTCCTTTCCCTTCCCCTCCCCACAACAAGCCTCTGAAGGTCTCTTGCCGTGAAAACCCTGCAGGGTTGCCAAAGGTCACTTGTGACTTGACATCACATCCCACCACCTGGCCACCTGCAGGGGATAGACTCCTTTCCCTTCCCCTCCCCACAACAATGGCAAACAATCTTTGAACATCTCTTCCCTTGAAAACCCTACGGTGTTGCCATAAGTCAGCTGTGACTTGACAGCAAAAAAAAAAAAGATATGGGGGGCACTGAAGTCCTGTATTCTGACTTACTTGGAAGGCTTCATCATCTCTTTTGCAGTTTTCCACATGCTTATCTTCACAGTCTAGAAAATTCACAACTTGTTTTAAAAAAAACCCAAAAGCAAAATGGAGCTCCTCTGGATACTGAATGCTACATAGCATTAAATGTTGCATTTTCACAAAACAGATAAAACCTTCCCTATAGTTATATACCCCAACTTTCAAACAATCAAATGTAGCATTTCAATCTAAAGCCATCAACTTGGTAGGAAAAACACAGGATGATTCTGTTCATCTGGGCCATAAATATATCTTGTTGAAGATTTCTGCATCCTTTTCTTATAACCTGCAGATCTGGTTGTGTCCACCTTTCTCAGAGGCCTCCTATTGTAAACAGAAAATGCCACAGACTAACCTGGAATCAAGCCAAACTTTAACATGATCAACAGTGTAATCCTAAATAGAGTCACACCTTTTTAAAAGCATTGACTTCAGCGGCCTTAGAAGCCTATAAGAAGGTGTAAGCCTTTGCATGAGGCCCTCGAGACAACTGCTAGCACATTGAAGTTTTGGTCAGAAATATAATGGTGCCATCTACTGGCACAAGACTATTTCAAAGCCCATGGCTAATTCTAAAGGGAAGGAGCCATTTACAAGATTAATTACATTTGGATTCATAAATCATCCTATGGCTGGGGCTCAAGAAGTCTAACCATGTATTATTATCTTCTATGTTTCTCTTTTATAACTAATTCTAAACCTGCAGAGTGCAGATTAAAAATTGTGCAGTGGAAGTGGAACCAGTTTGGAATGGGCAGCTGAAGGTAAAAAATATCACCTGGTAAATAACATCTCATTAAGTATCCACTAAAAGGACCACACTCTTTTCTCCAGCCTGATTGGTAGCTCACCATGTAGGAACTTCCCCCATAAGGTAGAGAGAGGAGTTGCAGACCCTGCCTCAGCACCATGGAAGGACCAGGAAATAGGTCATGTTAAAAGACCTCTGCCTCTACTGAGCTTGATGGACTAACGGTCTGACTCAGTGAAAGGCAACTTTGTGTGTTTTCACATGCAAAACTCTGGAACCCACTTGCTCTTTGCTGCTAGTCTTCGCTGGCCTTGTTCCTTTATACTCTTTGCAGGCATACATCCAATAAAGAAGAGCTCATGATGGTGGATTCATTCACAGTACAATGCCAACCATCTGCCAAGCCTGCAACATGGTCAATGGCCTCCATGAGCATTACACTTCCAGCTGCTCTGCTGTGGGGTCGCCAGTTCTCTTGATATAGCCTAGCTCCTGTACCATTGTCAACTGTCCAGCACAGCTCTCCCCATCATGGGCATGCTGTGATAGGGACAGCTCTAAGCCTGCATAGGCTCAGGGATGTTGCTGGAATAAGACAGCCAGCTGTCACTGTCATCTGAGTTTCTCAGCATTCCTGATGCTGTTAAATAAATGTGTGGGTTGCTGATTAGCTCTCTCTTTCATTGGGATTCGATAGGTAGGATCCATTCCCACACCTTGCCGAATTCTGCATGTAGCTCATACAGGAGGTAGTCCAATGTGTGTACTGGTATGCTCATGCAAAAGGGGAGTCACCAGGCTGCACGCTCCCCCAGATACTGGCAGCTGATCAACCAGGAAGCCTGCATCACATGTGCTTGGAAGGGGAGGCAACAGACGGAGCACAAAAATTGCTGGGGTGATCGTGAGCTCAGTGTGAGACAGGGAGATGGTGCCTGGGGGTGGGATTGCCAGCCAAAATGATGGACTAATTGGCACGAGTAGCCACTGTGGCCCAGAGGTTAAGATGCTGAGCAGCTGACCGGGCAATCTGTAGTTCGGCAGTTTGAGACCAACGCTCCCTCTAAGCTGAGGAGTCTTGTGAGCAAAAATTCTACTTTGTGAGCTACTAGCATTAAAGTAGTGAGCCAGCAATTTGGCTATTGCATAAATTACTTTGCTCTGGAGCCACCTGTCCTGAGCTAAGACAGAAATGTGTGAGCCAGAGGCTAAAAAACTGTGAGCTAGCTCACACTAACTCAGCTTAGAGGGAACACTGTTTGAGACCCTAATGCCGCATGACAGAGTGAGCTCCCCTCTCTGGCCCCAGCTCCTGCCAACCTAGCAGTTTGAAAGCAAGAAACTGTAAGTAGATAAATAGGTACTGCTTCGGTGGGAAGGTAACAGCATTCCATGCGCCTTGGCATTCAGTCACACCGGCCACATGACCATGGAGAAGTCTGGACAGCACTGGCTCTTTGGCTTGGAAACGGAGATGAGCACTGCAACCCTAGAGTCAGATTAGACTGGCTTTTGAGCAAGGGAAACCTTCACCTTTAAACCTATTCCAAGTGATTATGTTCAGCTGGGCCTGGGACACCATTCTGGGCTTTCTAGCTAGCTTGAATCTGCACCTTTGGGTACAGTGTAGTGGTTAGTCAGGATTGCGAGAATTGTGTTTGAATCCTATCACAATCCCTCAGCCTCACCTACCTCACAAGGTTGCTGTTCTGAAGATAAAATATGATAAGAATGTCATGCTTATGCCTATTCACAATGCTACGCCTTTCCCTACTGCCCCTTCAGCTGGTGTTGATTCCAGGGCAGCTGGGAGGATCCTAATACCCTGTTCTTGTTCTGGTGTGGGAATTGTAGTTTCTAGTCTTGCCCCTTCTTCCTGCTTTGCTGCAGGTCAGCATTTTGTTGTTGGCCAAAAGATGAATTGCCTTCTTGTCAGCTCAGCAGGATCCAGAGTCACACAGGTGTCTTCCCCCAATGATCTCTCAGAAACATGATAAACACATAAAAAGTAGAGATGTTTATTAATTACAGGAATGTTATACTGTATTTAAAAGTCCAGATATACAGACTTTAAAAAATCACATACAGCTTTTTCTGTTAAAACACTGATTGTCGCAATCAACATAGTTACTGTATAAAATGAAAAAAAACGGACATTGTGTGCCAAAAAACTTACATTTTGCACTTTGAGTATATTATGTCCACTGTAAGTATCTTTGCATAAACTAGACCTGAAATTTTCTTATTCTGATGCAAGTATTTGTGTGTTTTTGGTACAATTTGTGATTTAGTACTATCAGAGATACAGATAGCCCTAAGGCAATAAAGGAGGAATTATGGCCATATTCTCTTCCCTCCATCTCTAGATTATGTTGCTGTCATCATCTGCATATTTTCAAATGTATTTCCATGAGGGCTAGAAAGTTGTTTTAAATATAGACCTCCTTCCCCCCAACCACTCCCTCCTCTACTATTCATCTGGGCAGCTGGAAAAAAGGGGGGGGGAGGGCATAGGAGTTGACTGGTGTCCTGACGATGCTACTTCATTATTGGTGAGACCCTCCCCACCCATTCATCAATCTCCTGCCAGCTGCCAGTCATAATACTAGACCTGAAAGTCACAGCTCAAAACATCAAAGCTAAAGGACAACAGAAAGCTGTAATCAAGCACTATACACAAAAACTTGGAAACGGTATCTCACAATTTCCTTACTTATCCTATTAATAGTGTATTCTCAACGGGCAATCTGGATAGAGACGCTCAAAGGCTTGAGCGTCTCTAGCCAGATTGCCTGCTGAGAATACACTATGTATTAATAGGATAAGTAAGGAAATTGTCTGTGAGATAACAAGAACATTGTAAATTCATTCAATGATGAATAGAGAAACAAGAGACACAATATTGTTAATATGGTCCCGTTCGGATGAAGTCCTCACGAAACGAATAGACATTCCAGAGAACTTCGTCAACAACAACAACTATTATGATTGTATATGGACCCCTTTTTGCACTTTATACACGTTCTAGTTATCTTGTTGTAAGAATATATTGTTATACCGTTTCCAAGTTTTTGCGTATAGCGCTTGATTACAGCTTTCTGTTGTCCTTTAGCTGCCAGTCATAAGCCAGTCAGTCCTTTATTAATGTTCGAAGACCAACAGGTCATAAGCATACAAAAGGACTATATTAGTATACAGACAATATAGAAAACATAACCAGTCATAAGCTAGCAACCCTAATTACAACCCTAGGCTTTGGATCCAATGGAACATTTCCATAGATGGAACAGTTCCTTCCAGTGGAAAATGACTACCTTACTTTCCACTATAGCCCCACATTCTCTTTCTGGGGGTCCCCTGCCCTAAGGAGTGGCATTTCAGGAGGAAGTTTTAATCTGCAGTGAGAAGAGGGAAGCAAGAAAGTCATGCTGCATGGGCAGAAGCTGTTCTAACTGCAGAAATGCTGTGTTGAATCCAAGCCCCATTAACAAGGACCTTCCATTTTCTAGTCCCTCACAGATCTAGCTACATAGTCCAGAGCCAATGTCAGAAGAAGTGAGCAAATGCACCACAGAAAATGTGTCTGTGCAGCAAATTGTTTGAGGTGACAGCCATAGCCCTCCATGCATGATGTCTGAGACACGGAAGGCTGCAGGAAATATAGTGGAAGTAATTGAAGGGTCCAAGGCAGGGTTGCCAGCAGGCTTGGAGAAAAAAATGTTTAATAGAGGCTAAATATGTAGAAATCGGCACCTTAACCTTTTCATGGAATGCAGGTAAACAGCACCATCTGGTAAGTTAACATACCATTAAGCTTCTGTTAAAGAGACCGGAATTTTTTTTCTCCAGGCAGTTGGCAATTCCAGCCTCAAGACATGTTCACTGCATTACCCGTAACACATATTACTCATTTAGGAGAGCAAAATACCAATAAGGATGGGGGAAAATTTTTAACCTTCTCCCATCTGCACTGCACTGGAAGTCAAACCTTCATTGACTCAGCATTGAAAGGCCAAAGGGTTGTGTAAATTAAAAGTCGCAATGTTCTCTCCAACTGAGCCCCCATGCTGGCAGGTTCAATCCATCTATAACTGATCGGTCCCGCAGTTCAGGGGTAAGTCCAAGTCATACAGTCCCTGACCAGCCGGCTGGCTCCCTCCCCTCCTGCAGATGTGAACGTCCGAGCCAAGCCACACCCATATATATGGAGGAGGAACTCAAACGACATCCACTGCAGCTGCCAGGGTGTCCACGACAGCCTCAAGATGGTCATGGTGCGTATAGGCTATGACACCGCCACGGTTGGCCCACTGATCAGCACCCGTGGCGCCCTCTTCCGGCTTGTTGTAGGTCAGTTCAGGCAGCAAGTCACGTTGGCCAGCGCGCCAAGCACGCAATGCCCCTGCATAATCAGCAATGCCCCCACCGAGGGCCCGAAGGATAGCGTGGGGACCACACGAATCCCACTTAAAGGTGCTGCCCTCCGAAAGCACATAGGCATCTGCAAAGCCCAGGGCCACACACAGCATCTTATACCCAGCACCTGAGGCAAAGCAGAACTGCTCACCATATAGGGGTCCCAGGGCCTTCTGCAGCACCCCTTTCTCACTGCTGCTCAGCACCACGCGGGGGGGAGCCTGAGGCAGGGGCCGGCTCAGCGAGCTCAGCTTGGTGTCTCCATAGGAGATGCCCCAGTGATATCTGCTTTGCCACCTGCAGGAAAAAGAAAGAGACTGGGAGGGCTGGCTGGGACTTGGCTGAAGTAGCTGTGCTTGCCCCTCTTTCTCAGTGAGATCTTAATACAGGTCCACATTAGTGGCTCTGTAGTGCTTACCAGAGCTGCATGGGTGGAAAGCAGAAATCCAAAACGGCAATGCACTGTGTTCATAAGATACATGAAAGCTAAATGCAATCTCATCTTGATAACAGAAGTGTTCCAAACATTACCGAAGCAATAATTTACAAATCAGAGGTCTGAGTGCATCTCATCTTAGAAGCAGTCGTAATGGGTGGAGTTTCACAGTATTTTTTTTTTAAATTACATTTTATGTGTGAGCATGTGTACGTGTCCCTGCCTGAAAATCATGGCAACCTCTGGCTACTCCTACCGAGGCATGGAGGACGTTCAGAGAAGTGTCTCGATAGCCTGCCTCTGCCTCCCAGCCCTCTGTCTTTCTCCGTGTCTCCATTCCATGCACCCTCTTCAATGCATGTTCATGAAGAATCATCTGTACATTCTTAACTTCAGAATAAAATATGCTCAAACAATGCTGGAACCTCTATAAGCTAAAGCAACTGACACATTCCGATCAAAATGGAACTCAGATTCGATGCATCTTGTCTAGCTGGAGTATTTTATCTCACTCTTCCTCCACAGAGCACAGGGAAGCTTCACCCTCCCCCATTTTATCCTCAAAATGACCCTGTGAAGTCGGTTAAGCTGAGCGAGAGGGACTGGCTCAGGGTCACCCAGCAAGCTTTATGTTGTATGGGGGGGGGGGGGAATCTGATCCTCCCAGATGCTAGCCCAGCTCCTACCACACACTGACTCTGTGTTAAGAGTAGGTTCTCATAAAAGATTACTTCTATACCGTTAATCTCAGTGACCTGATCATTTAAGTTCCCACTTGCCTGAAACAACCACAAGATTTATGCCTACCATAGTCCTCATTTGAGTTAATACTGAACACCTTGACTAGAGCCAGGGAGAACTCAACTTTCTTATCAGGATTAGGATCTTTCTCAGAAAGTTGAGGAAATTCCTCATCATCACTTTCCCAGTTCAGTTCCTTCTTTGACAAAGTCTCTGTTCCTCCAGGGACCTGACTATGGCAAACCTTTGTACTCACAGGGACTCTCGTTTAAACTGGGTTTCTTTCATGGGCAAGGCAGCTACACGTATTAAGTAGTCTGGCTGTGCAATACTCACCAAGACTACCAGGCTCTAGCATGCTAACTAAGCACATGTGGCTGTTTTGCACAGGTAGCAGCCGAGTTTAAACCAGAGGCTGGACAGGTGTAAAATTCCACAGGTGAATCATTTTGCTCTGCCAGCCTCATGCTTAAATCAGGTCTATATCAGCCTCCCATTTCCCTGCCCATTCACAAAAGCTGTATTCTCTTATCTAAATAGCACTGGGAGAAAACTCGCTTAGAAAATTCTCTACTTCTTCCTCTTGGCAGCCTCCCCACTTCTTTTGCTGCATGGGCTCTCTCTCCTGTTTAAACGTCCTCCAGTGATTCCACCATTCCATTCTTGATGGCCTTACTGCACAGAATAAGTTCTTTCACTTCCTCAGAGGTACAGTCATTTCCTCATCTTTTCCGTCTTGAGAATTTGAGTGGTTTCTTCTCCTTGAAGGGCATCATCTCCCACAACAGTACTATTGGCATCCTTCGGTTTCATTCTGTACCACAATTAATTCAGCTGTGTGAGATTTTTATGAGGACTCTGCCCATTTGAATGGAATTATTGTGTCAGGGGTAGAAACTAGTCAGAGGGTCAAAAATACTGATTTTACTGACCAAAATTAAAAAACAAACCTGACCAAATACTGCCAAATTACTGAACAATTTAATGTCAGCCTAGCATTTTAAATGTAAAACTAGGACTTCATTAAAAATTATTATTTGGCCTCCACCATCCCCATAACCAGCCCCATAGTTAGATGTGACCCAGATAAAAGGATTGCACACCTTTTTATTGAATTTTTTCATGAACAGAGGACAATGTTTTCACTATTGTACAAGATGTAAGGCAAAAAAAAAGATTTCCTTTTAAAAATAACCACATACTGATTATTTTTAAAAGGAAATCTTTTTTTTGCCTTACATCTTGTACAATAGTGAAAACATTGTCCTCTGTTCATGAAAAAATAATCACATACTATACTCAGATAAATGTTGGTCAGGGAAGCAATCCAAGAAAGTCTGGGGGAAAATGTGGCATTAAAACCAGAGATATATCTGCTTAATATGATCCCGAAAGGGTATAATGAACAGGATGCATATTTAATTAGCTATGTTATAACGGCTGCCAGATTGTTAATAGCTCGACAATGGAAAACGGACAGCGTACCTACCAGGGAAGATTTGTTAATTAAAGTACTAGAACTAGCCAGAATGGATGATTTAAGTTTAAGGTTGCAAAACAAAAGTGAGAAGGTACATAAAAGGAGATGGAAGAATGTATATAAGTGGATAGAAGATCAGTTAGAAATATAATAGAAAAGTTCTACCACAGACTGGTATTATGAATGTAATATTACCAACTAGATACTTAATCAACTGAAAGAAGGACTCTGATATGTAATGTAACAAAAGTTGATGAAATGCAATGATGTGTTATATTCTTTTTTAAAAAATAAAAAATTTAAACGTAAAAATAAAATAAAAATAATCACATACTGCAAAGTAAGACTTGTCTTTGCTTTTACTTTATCTTTGGTTTTTTGATGAAAAAAGAACCGGCCAGCAGCCTGCCATCCCTGGTGGAGGCCATTGGAACACCCTAGACTGACTGTCCTGCATGATTTCAATGTCCATGCTGAAGACGCAACCTCCACTCTGGCAGCGGACCTGGTATCATCCATGGCGGCACTGGGACTCTCCCAATATGTAACAACTCCCACTCACTGGACCAGACACACGCTTGATCTGATCTTCACGGCAGGGGTCACAGTGGACCGGGTCACTGCCTGAGCAGTGCCATGGTCGGACCATCATGCTCTGAAGGCCCATATGAATGTTTCACCCCAACCCTGTTTGGGTGGTGAGCAGATTTCAGCTTGCCCTGCGGGATCCGATGCCCCCTGGCGGCTCATTAGATGAGCTTGTGGAGGATTGGCACAGCTGACTCTCAGCAGCCATCGATGAGATCGCTCCCCGATGTCCTCTGTGCCCTCACCCTAGGCTGGCTCCTTGGTTTACAGTCAAAGATGGCAGTCAAAGCCACTGAGAGTATTATGTGGCCACGATTGTGTCTGCAAGCTCATGCCCAGCCCAATTATCTAGAATAATTCGGTCTATGACTGTTCTGCCACAAGGCAGACCAAATGTTAGGGAACTGGACACTGGCTGTGAGGCCTTTGAGAGCTACTTTGCAGATAAAGTCCTGTCGCTCTGCCGTGACCTCCCCACCACAGTTGAGACAGTAAGTGAACTCAAGGCTCCATGCAAGTCTTCTAGTCAGGTTATGGATTATTTCAGTCCACTCAGGCTGGTGGAAGTTGACAAACTGCTCTTAGCTGTATGCCGTACCACGTGCTGCCTTGACCCCGTGCCCATCATGGCTAATTAAAGCTAACCACGATGGGTTTCGAGATGCCCTAAGGGAGATTATCAACAAGAGGCAACAGTTCCCTAGGGCACTCAAGGAAGCTGTGGTTCATCCCCTCCTGAAAAGGACATCTCTGGATCTGGCCGAATTGGCTAATTACCGGCTGGTCTCCAATCTGTCCTATTTGGGCAAAATAATTGAGAGGGCCATGGCAATTCAGCTACAGAGCTTTTTGGATGATACTTCCATTCTAGATCCTTTCCAGTCCGGTTTCCGCCCAGGCCACAGGACAGAGACAGCACTGGTTGCCCTCACAGATGACCTCTGGAGGCATCTGGATCGGGACAGATTGGCAGTGATGTTGCTGTTGGACATGTTGGCGGCATTTGACATGGTCGACCATCAGTTACTGATCCACCGCCTCGCCGACACTGGAGTCCAGGGACCTGCCTCGCAATGGCTAGCTTCCTTCCTTCAGGGCTGGGGACAAAGGGTGGTGCTAGAGTAGCGGCTATCCCAAAGGTACCCACTGATTTGTGGAGTGCCCCCAAGGGCAGTGCTGTCCCCAATGCTATTTAACATCTACATGCGGCCCCTTGCCCAGAGGCATGGGCTGAGATGTCACCAGTATGCAGATGACACCCAGCTTTATCAGTTGTTGGGCAGTCAGTCTGACTCTACACCGGAAGATCTGGACTGGGCATCGCAAGATGTGGCCGGTTGGCTCAGATTGAGCCAACTGAAGTTGTATCCAACGAAGACGGAGGTCCTGTGCCTGAGCCGGGCCGGCCTGAAGGTAGGGATCCTACTTCCAACCTTTGATGGGGCGCCATTGGTGCCAGAGCCAGAGGTTAGGAACTTGGGAGTGCTCCTGGATGCCTCACTATCAATGGAGGCCCAGGTAGTGGCCACTGCCAAATCAGCCTTTTACTACCTCCGGCTGATTAGGCAGTTGGTTACCTTCCTCGAATGCAACGACTTGGCGACAGAGATCCATGCAATGGTCACCTCAAGATTGGACTACTGTAAGGCTCTCTACATGGGGCAGCCCTTGACCCAAATCCAGAAGCTACAGCTATTGCAAAATGCTGCAACTAGGTTTCTGATGGGCCTCCTATGTGGGAGCAGCCTGTTCTGAAAGCACTGCACTGGCTGCTGATAGCATATCCAGTTCCCTTCAAGGTGATGGTACTTACCTTTAAAGCCCTTTATGGTCAGGGGCCCACATACCTAGGTTCCCTTTTAGCTGCGTCAGGCTGCGCCGGCGCACCAATTTCCCCCAATCAGTGCAGCAATTTTTTTCATAGCGCAGGGGCGGGAAGTTCCATTCCCAATGGCCATGCAGGCCGGGGCCAAGGTGCATCTTTACAGCGCAGCAGGCGGGCGAGCAAAAGGTGATGAGGAGAAGCGGGGGAGAGCATGGGGCACCTGTGCATCCATCCATCCCTCTCCTGCTCTTACCTGGGTAGGAAGAGATGCGCCACCGCACAAAGAGCCCCCTCGCGCCGCTCTTGTCATCTTTCCTCGGTGAAGCGCCGCTGTTGCGGCTCGCCCATGGGCAGCTCCCATCCCTCCGCCACCTGGCTCACCTCCTCTCCTCTCCCTGCCCTCCTGCACCCCTTTAGTACGGGGCTGGCTCCGGCGGGGCGCCCTCGCTGCAGCAGCAAGAAGCCCCTCGGCAGCTTCTGGCGCTGGTGGTTGAGTGCACAGAAGAAGCCGGGATCCTGGTGGCTACCTGCTTTGTTCCCTGGCTGCGCTGGAGCCTGGGCAGGTGGCCTGGCTTTATTTTAAACGGGAGTGCAGATCTGGGTTCATTTCTATATTTAAGGTGACAGGGCACCAGGAAAACAATGCAATAACCCATTCAGAGACCGGCTTGGTCTTCTCACCGCTCTGCCCTATGTAATACTGGGCATAGGGTTGCCAGGTCCCCCCTGGCCACTGGAAGGGGATGGGGGAGTAGGGTTGCCAACTTCAGGTTGGGAAACTCCTGGAGATTTGGGGATGGAGCCTGGGATGGACAGGGATCTGAGGGGGGCACAATACCATAGACTCCCCTCTCCAAAGCATTCATTTTCTCCAGGGGAACTGATCTCTGTAGTCAAGATGAGGTGTGATTCCAAGAGGTCCCCAGGTCCCATCTGGAGGGTGGCATCACTAACTGGGGTGGGGGTTATGCAGACATTTTCTCTCTGTGGGAAGAAGTCAGAAGACTTTCAGAAGAGGGCCTCCTGACAGTTCTGGCTGTTTCTCACAAAGAAACCCCTTCTGTGTATCCCTGTGGGTGACTTCTCTGTGTATAAGAGAAGCAGGCTGACTGGAAAGTCTAAATGGCCCAGGAACAAGCCCCATTCAACAGTCTCTCTGATGCTCAAGTCAGGGCCAAGCCATCCAACCTCCAAGTATTACACATCTTCTTTATTCAGACTTGGAGTCTCAGAGCAGCTTACAATCTCCTTTCCTCCCCACAACAGACACCCTGTGGGACTGAGAGGCCTCTGAGAGAACTGCTGTGACAGAGCTGTGACTGGCCCAACGCCACCCAGCTGGATGTATATGGAGGAGTGGGGAATTAAACCCAGTTCTCAGATTAGAGTCCTCCACTCTTAACCACTGCACCAAACTGGTTTAGAAGCACATACCAGTGAGGTGGGGAAAATCAGAGATTGTATTACTTATTCTCACGATTAAAAAAAAAAAAAAGAAATTAGCAATTTCAAATTTTGTGTTTTTTATTCTTCCTTGTTTGAAAATTGGTGGGCGCACAGGTGTGTGTGTCTGTGCCAGAAGGTAGCCTCACCTACTGCACAAAAAAACCTGGTACTGGCCCTGGCTGGAGCACCCAGGCTGGGATCCGTGCGGAACCACAGGCCATGGGTAAGTTTCTCCCTCCTCCAAGTCAAGCTTTAGCAAAAAGCAGTAATGCACCTTATATTTTTCCTGTGGTTTTTTTCAATCTGCTATAAATGCTCCTGTACAATTTCAGTTCAGAATAGCTCTGTAAATTCCAGGATTCTCAGTTCAAATCTCCTTCCCCAGACCTATATGCTTTCCTTGTATGCTATCCCTTTTGCCACTGGTATTTAGCTGCCAGTGAGCCTTGTTGGTACCTTGCCACAGAATGCATTCTCATGTTCTCTCTTTCTCGATAATGCAGCAATCTCACTGTGAAGAGGGCATTTCCCCAATTTGAACAGAGTTGGCTAATGATTTTCAAATAGCATTCTCAGCGTTGGCTTTTAATTAAAATAAAATACCATGGCTGATCACTCTGGAGTTGGCAGGCAGAGGATGTGTATGCTTTATTATTAGAAGGGGGGGAGATAAGGCTAAGGCATGAGGCTAGGATGACAGCTAACTTGATGATACTGTTAATGGCTATGATGTATAAATCATTTCTAAAATATAGTTTGAAAGAGTCATATAGTATGTTCCATATAAGTATAAATAAGTTGAATATAAATATATGGCTTGGAATACAAAAATACAAAATAGTAGTATATATGTTATATCTGTATGTTTTGTATGTTTGTACACTGAAATATATATTTTTTAAATGTTGGCCTGCTCATAGTTTTAAACCTAGCACCACTTTTGGCTCACAGGGTAAAATTTCTGCTCACGAGACTGCACGCCTTAGAGGGAACATTGCCACATACCTGAGGGAACGCCTTTCCCCACATGTTCCCCAGAGAGCACTGCGCTCAGGGTCACAAAATTGATTGGCCTCCAAGGTCCTAAAGATGCCAGGCTGGCCACAACCAGGGCAAGGGCCTTCTCAGTGGTTGCTCCGTACTGGTGGAATGAGCTCCCAGAAGAGATCAGGGGCCTCAGGACCTTTTACAGTTCCGCAGGGCCTACAAGATGGAGCTCTTCCACCAGGCCTTTGACTAAGGAGCCACACCAAATAATATCAAATAACTGAGAAGTGACAGTGCCCTGGTCCTTGGCTTACCACTAACAGCCTGTGCTGTTGCCTAAATACAGAGACTAAGATGAGCCAACCACCAATATAGATCATCTGATTACGACACTAGTATTGGTTCTGCCTTCTGTAAGCATTGTTCTAAGTACCTGATCACTTACTAGCATTTTACGATAATGTAGAGTATTATTATTTGTTTTAAGATTGTATATAATTTGTTACCTATATGTTTAATCTCTTTGTAAGCCCCCCTGAGCCTGCTCCAGCAGGGAGGGTGGGGTATAAATTGAATAAATAAATTAATAAAGTTATTCACGAACTCTTTCATTTCTCAACAGTTTTCTGCACTGCATCCACAAGCATTTTTCCCCTTGTCCTCTTCTTCCATTGCTTTCTCAACTCCTTCCAGCATGAGCTGGGCCATGTTGAATCCCACAATATCCATCACCTCGACTTTCATTGTCTCATGTTTTAAGGGGTTAATTATGTTTCTATACTTTGTGGAAGATTTCACCAAACCACTTTTACTCTTAGGAACAAAGTCCTTAAAGTACTTCATAACTAAACTGAAAACAATCTGTCTTCTCACTGGGAAGTCATCATGTTCCCCCAAAAATGCAGTAATGAAAATGGAAAAACACACACTACATTCAAAAAAATCAAAGAAATACTGACTTTACTGACCAATTTTTTAAAAAACTGACAAATTACTGACCAAGATGAAAAAACTGACTTTTACTGATTTTACTGACCATTTTCCACCCCTGTGTGTGTATCCCTACATTCCCTTTCAAAAGTTTTACATGCTTCCTCTGTAGCCCTCTAAACAGCATCTGCTAGCAGATTAGGTACTTTCTGCTACTGCTTTTCCCCACTAAACACAGGAGATTTCCAGTGCTGCAGGGCATAGAGGATCCTCATTCTTCAAAGGATCTTTGGATTCCTCACAGGAACAGCCAAGCAACTCTCTGGTCTCTTAGGAATAGATCCAGCACTTAAAAAGGAGGAACTACCACTGAGTGGCTGCCTTCTGTGCTCACTGCATTCTTGACTCTCTGTAATGTGAGAATTAGAGGCTGGGTTTTTTTTTTTGAGAACTAGAGAATCTGGTTGATAGACAACAGAGTTTGTTTACCTATGCTCTGGCAGCTGTTCCTGGAAAAATGGCTCATTGATGATGCCTAGAACAGGTTCACCTGAGTGCCGGTTGTATACCCCTATTAGCACCAACGCTGAGTGTAGTCCTGATGGGTAGATGCCATCCACAGGCACCACATCTCCACGACCACGGATGTACTGATTGGTGGAATCTGAGGAAAGGGAGAGCCTGTGAAACTGGATGTCTTTCATACAGGCTTAGTAACAGAGTAGTTATCAGTACTGGCTGATGTGCAGTTTTGCACACTGGAAACTATATCAGTTCTACAGAGGAAGGATCGCAAGGCTCTCAATCCTACATGTCATAGCATGGTGGTAAGAGCCCATGATTTGCATGCTGAAAATCTAAAATTCAGCCTTTTTTGTCTCCAGCTAAAGGACTATTTCACACATTATATAGCATCCAACCTGCATTTATCTTGGAATAAATATTCAACATTAAGTCTCTGTCAATCACAGCTTCCTGTGGAGCATACGTTTAGTCAAATTTTCAAACATTCTTTTGTTGCATTCATGCATTTATATTTTTAGGGGTATGCTTAAAAACCAATTACATATACACCTACCCCCCACAAAAAAAGAATGTGTGAAGAGGCCCTTTAAAGGACAGGAGGTAGCCTTAGTAAGGACCTCCCCTGAGAGATGGAACAGCCACTGCAAGTCCAAGCATGTAATACCGGACATGACAGACCAAAAGGAGTCACAACAGTTTCAAGAACCTAAAAAAGGGTGGAATACCACTGCTCAGTCAATCAGATCATGTAATCAGATTTCGGAAGCCAAACACAGCAAACTGAAAATCGCCAGTTATGCAAAAGTGGCACTTGGTAGTGTTGGGACACTGATATCCTGATATATTGATGAAAAAATGTAAAAAAAAATTAAAACATGGTTGCTCGCCATGGTGACATCTTCCCCCAGGGAGAAAGTATGGAGTTGATGCATCACTGTTTAGCTGGGGAAAATAAAGAAAAATTGAGGCGGAAAAGCCTTCACGGAAGCTCTGTTGCCTATGTGATTAATAAGATGTTTTCATAGTAACGAGAAAACATCAGAGAAGTGACTGTGTATGGAAGCCCACCCTGTTATAAAGTAATTCCTTCTGTCTCATTTCATTACCTTACCTATGGGGTCAATCCACACAGCCATATTCTCGGTGGAGATTGTCACAGTCACATCATCCAATGCTGGGTCAGAAAGCACCATCACCTGGTGAACAGCAGCTGCCAGCAGTTCTGCAGCTGTCTGGTTCCGATCCAGGACTTTCTGCAGCAGTGCAGCTGTTTCTGGCTGGGTGGGACATACCTGCACCACCACAGTCTCTCCTAAAAAGCAAACAAATTTCAATACTCTGGAAAACTTCTAGACTATGAAAGTGGATGTCTCTTCTTGTCCTAAGCCGGAAATGTGAAACCAGGGGTGGTAAGTTAGACATGAACTCTATTTGACCTTGACCTAGGAAATTGTAATTAATGTGTGGTTTAAAAAAACGCTGACAATTTTGCTGCAAAGAAACAATGAGTTTCCGTCTGTTTCACAAATCATGTTGTGCACATACTGGAAAGGCTGAAGATTACTGCCAAACTGCGTCTTAAGATGAATTTTAAGAAAGGACACTCATCCCTTCTTCCAAACTGGTGATTTTATATCATCCCAGTACACATACTCCATGCCTGCTTGGTGATACCAACTTCATCATCACAGGCAACCCAACCAAATTTAGCCTTGTTGATTCTGCAGCTAGTATACCACCAAATGCTAGTTTGCATCTTTGCTAATATGAGGACTGCCATTTGCACTTTGCCTTACGAAGAACCAGTAATCTCCAAAATTCAAACTACTGTCGGTTCTTATATTTTCAACTAGCCTGATGCCTGTGCTTCACTATGGTATTTAAATTCCATAAATCCAGTTATAATACTGATGATTGAACATTTGTTGTAGAAATTCTAATGGAGAAGACTGTAGTGTAAAAAATGAAGTGAGACATATGTTCTGGGGGTTTTTCTCTGCTGAAGGACCTCTCTGTAGACCACATTGGTGGTTCTGCCCTCAGGTGCTAGAATTACCAGGCTGCTTGGTGAGCTGACTCTGGAGCAGGCCACATAGAAATGTCCATGTGAGAAGCAGACGTCTACAATGCTCCCTCTAAGATGTGGAGTCTTGTGAGCAAAAATTCTACTTTTTAAGCTACTGGTATTAAAGTTGTGAGCAAGCGATTTGGCTGCTGCATAAATTAGTTTGCTCTGGAGCCATCCTTCCTGAGCCAAGACAAAAATCTGTGAGTTGGAGGCTAAAAAACTGTGAGCTAGTTCACACTAACTCAGCTTAGAGGGAACTCTGGTCATCTGTTAAGTCTTGGGACTTGTTGATGGTCATAGGTAATTCTGATGGGGCAGCCTCCCTGATGGATTAAAGTCCCCTGGTCCTGCTCCTACACCTGACAAAAACCCGCCTGTCTGGTATAAGGGGGGGATTGTGTTTAAAGGCATCAGGGAGGCTGGGCCAGCAGCAGTGCTAAGGCAATTCTGCTTAGCAAGCCTCCCTGATGGCTTTAAGGACTACATGCCCCTTCCAATCCTTGACAGGCAGTTATTTGTCAGGTGTAGGAGGGGTAACGTGTCTGAAGGCATTGGGGAGGCTGCACCAACAGGATTGCTAAGGCGATGCTGCTTGGGTAGCCTCCCCAATGGCTATCAATGCTCTGCCCCTGCACCTGACAGACAACTGCCTGTCAGTTGGCGGAGGGGTGGGTGGGAGTGTGTCTAAAGCCTTTGGGAAGGCTGGCCCAGCAGCACTGCTTGGGTAGCCTCCCTGATGGATTAAAGTACCCTGGCCCTGTTCCTACACCTCACAGGCAGCTGTCTGTCAGGTGCAGCAGCAGATGCAGGTTGCTTAAAGCCATCAGGGAGGCTGGGCCAGCAGCAGTGCTAAGGCAGTCCTGCTGAGCAAGCCTCCTCATCTAAACCGGGCGGGCAGCTGCCTGGCCAGTGTAGAAGGGGAGGGGGCAGTGTATTGCAAGCCATTGTGAAGGCTGAGCCAGCAGGATTGCTAAGGCGTTACTGCTGGGGCAGGCTCCCTGATGGCTTTAAGCACCCTGCATCTGCTGCTGCACCTGACAGACAGCTGCCTGTCAGGTGTAGGAGGTGGGGGGAGCATGTTTGAAGCCATGGGGAAGGCTGGGCCAGCAGCACTGCTGCACCATACAGGTGGTTGACCATTCCTTATTTCCTCAACTGTTGTTAGGTCTCTGCAGTCTCCTGTGACTAGTTTTTGTTTTTACCTCAGAACACTGAGCTCTGCAGCTGACCAATCAGAGAGTGGGGGGTGCAAGGAGACAGCAGCCAGGCAACCACATAGGAAGCAATAGGGGGAACACATTATACCCCTTTTGCCCCCCTTACAGGTCAAATTTCTAAAAATCCCTTCTTAGTGAGTGAGCATCTACGTCATGGTAGGAGTGCTCTCCCCAAATTTCATATATATATATATATATATATATATAATACAGGGGTCATTTTCTGCAGGAGCGCACAGGAGCGGAGCTCGCGCAGTAAGGACCCCAGGGGGTGGGGCACAACAAGCCCCATCCCCTGCTCCCAGCAGCCCTCAATCAGAGCAAGAAGCAGCCAGGTAAGTTGCAGAGCTCCCCCCAGCCCCAAACAGTCCAGTGGCACCTTTAAGACCAAGTTTTATTCAGGTACAAGCTCTCCCTCCTCTGTGAGGACAGATCTGCACTCCCCCCTCCCCCAATAGCTAGCAATCCAAAACAGTCCAGTGGAGCCTGAGCGGTGGGTGTTGCCTTCTGACACACTTCTGGTGATGTCAGGGGGTGTGGCATATGCAAATAAGTTATGCTAATGAGTTGCTGCACCTCTTTTTCTACGAAATGACCCATATATATATATATGGAAGAGCTGCTACCATGTCTCTGTCCCAGTAGCATGTAACACCTATGTTTCATTCTAAAGACTTGTGCTTTCTTATTATGCCCCCAAACTTTCTCTTCCTGCAAACATTTTGATATAATTGCTTACCATATGGTTTAAAGAGTCTTCTAAGGGACATAAAAGCTTGTTTACATTTTGTAATGTTTTGGTTGTATTACTCTTCTGGTTTTGGATTTAGTTGTGTCTAAGTTCCACTGAAATCAATAGAGGGCAAACTAATTGCAAGTCAAGTCCCACTAATTTCAACAGGACAGTAGCTTGACCAAGTTCTGGATCTCCTGACAAAAATATGTAATCTTTCATTAAAATCTGCCTCCATTCCTGAGGACTGGAAGGGAGCTAATGTCACTCCCATCTTTAAAAAGGGTTCCAGAGGAGATCCGGGAAATTACAGGCCAGTCAGTCTGACATCGATACTGGGTAAGTTGGTAGAAACTGTTATTAAGGAAAGAATTAATAGGCACATAGATGAACAAAAACTATTGAGGCAGACTCAGCATGGGTTCTGTAAGGGAAGATCTTGTCTCACTAACCTGTTAGTGTTTTTTAAGAGAGTGAACAAACATGTAGACAAGGGGGACCCAATAGATGTTGTTTACCTTGACTTCCAGAAAGCTTTTGATACAGTTCCTCATCAAAGGCTCCTAAGTAAGCTCAATAGTCACAGGATAAAAGGACAAGTCCTCTTGTGAATCAAAAACTGGCTAATTAGTAGGAAACAGAGAGTGAATATAAATGGGCAATTTTTTCAGTGGAGGGTGGTAAGCAGTGGGGGTACCACAGGGATCAGTACTCGGTCCAATGCTTTTTAACTTGTTTATTAATTATTTGGAGTTGGGAGTAAGCAGTGAAGTGGCTAAATTTGCAGATGACATGAAGTTGTTCAGGGTGGTGAGAACCAGGGAGGATTGTGAGGCACTCCAAAGGGATCTGTCGAGGATGGGCAAGTGGGCGTCAATGTGGCAAATGTGGTTCAATGTGGCCAAGTGCAAAGTGATGCACATTGGAACAAAAAATCCTAACTACAAATACACATTGATGGGGTCCAAACTGGCAGAGACTGGCCAAGAGAGAGATCTTGCAGTCAAAGTAGATAACTCAATGAAAATGTCAAGAAAGTGTGTGACTGCAATAAAAAAGGCCAATGCTATGCTCAGGATTATTAGGAAGGGATCTGAAAACAAATCAGCCAGTATCATAATGCCCCTGTATAAATCAATGGTGTGACCTCATTTGGAGTACTGTGTACAGTTCTTGTCACCACACCTCAAAAAGGATATTATAGCATTGGAAAAAGTGCAGAAAGGGGCAACTAGAATGATAAAAGGGTTGGAACACTTTCCTTATGAAGAAAGGTTAAAACACTTGGGGCTCTTTAGCTTGGAGAAATGATGGCTGAGGGGTGACATGATTGAGGTTTATAAGATTATGCATAGGATAGAGCAGGTAGAGAAAGAAGTACTTTTCTCCCTTTCTCACAATACAAGAACTCGTGGGCACTCAATGAAACTGCTGAGCAGTCAGGTTAGAACAGATAAAAGGAAGTACTTCTTCACCCAAAGAGTGATTAACACATTGAATTCACAGCCACAAGAGGTGGCGGTGGTTACAAGCATGAACAGCTTCAAGAGGGAATTAGATAAGCATATGAAGCAGAAGTCCATCAGTGGCTATTAGCCACAAGGTATAGATAGGAACTCTCACTCTGGGGCAAGCGATGCTCTGTATTCTTGGTGCTGGGGGGGGGGGCAACTGTGGGAGGGCTTCTAGTCTCCTGGGCCCACTGCTGGACCTCCTAATGGCACCTGGTATTTTTGGCCACTGTGTGACAGAGTGTTGAACTAGATGGGCCACTGACCTGATCCAACATTGGCTTCTCTTATGTTCTTAAGTTTTTCTGGACTGGGACCAATAAACAAGATACAACAGAAAAGTGAATTAGCCATCAATACAAGCAACATACACTTTTAGGAACAGCTTTTTGTTCCACAGGAACACTTTCAGGAACAGCTTTCTGTTCCATAAGAACAGAAAGCCTTTTAAAGACATAATATAGGGCAGCAGAAGATCTTACAGTTCTTATAGAGAATGTACGGACCAGGGTCTTTTCTGGCAATTTTATTGGACACACAGACTTCTATGGGGACCAGTGACCCTTAAAACATTCAACATATTGATGATTATGAGATATGTAGATAAAATTAGCATTCAGACTGATTTGGCAAAAAATACAACAAGTAAATACAACTACTGACAATGCAATCCTATTCAAATTTACTCCAGTTTAGACCTACTGATTGCAATGGGTTTAGTAGACTAAAGTAAGTCTGCATAGGACTGCTCTGTCAGAGCACTCACAGTCCTCACGGGATAGAAAATAATCTTAGACAGAGAAGCAGAACAAAGAAATAACTAGCAGGGGGATGGTTTCCAAAATGTTTTCCAGGTAAGATTACCAGGAGTTCCTGAAGGGGAAAAATAGTAACTCAGACAGTTTCCTGAGAGACCATCTTCCCCACCTCTACCAATCTTTCCTTGAAATGTACAAACTCATCGAGGTGTGTTCAATGGCACACATTCAACTCACATGGGACAAATGTGAAGCCTAGCTAATCTCCTGTCTGAACAGACAGTACTCTCTAAAACCTTCACCTAGAATCCCTTGGAAGGGGTAGGAGTTCCCTGGCAGACAAGTTGATCAGGAAAGTGGTCCCTTAAGGTAGATGTTTTGGAAAGAAACAACAGTGGAGCAAGGGAATATTAGACACAGTAAACATAGTGCAGTTTAGGAAAACTTCTGTGGAAGAAGTGGGGTTTGCAGGAGAAGGAAGTGGTCTGTGAAATGGAAAAGGAAGATTATTTCAAACACAGGTTACACCAGAATATGCAACAGAAGAAACATGAATCAACAGCTGATCTAGCAAAATCAGCTAGGAGTTTGAGACAGATGGTCAAGGATTCAGTGGAGGCCTGACTGATGTTTCTCTCCCCTCCCCACCAACACTTCAGGGCCCCTGTCACTCACCAAGGCCATTTTCAAATTTGTTGGACTCCTCACCACGAATATAACCTTGTAACTCTGGAAACTGATGGTGGCATCAACGGGTGGTAGAAAAGATGGAAGAGGAAAAAACAATCATGCTGATTAGTTTGACCCAAGCCACAACTGTTCCGAGCTCACAACTTGCAACTGCCCCATCCCATCTGTGGGTTAAATAAATCCCAACCATAAAATCTAGGCCCCTGGCAGTTAATTTGGAATTAATGAAGGGCTGAAGAGCCAGCAGCACTTTTGCAGTTCAGGGACTCAATCGCATACAAGGCAAATGGTTCTTTTTTGTTCCACTGGGGAGGAGAGGAAAAAAGAGGGCTGCCTTTGTTGTATATTCAGGCTGCCCAAGTGGACTACTCCTCCCCAGTGTGCGTGAACAGCAACAGAGGCTGTCAGAGTTGCCCCTTTCTGTTCCTTGGCTGCTCAACCTTGTGAGTGGGGTTGCCAACAGGTTTGGAGAAAAGTGTCCTGTTCCTTTAAAAAGGTAAAGGTTTTCCTGGCTTGAAAGCCAGTTGAATCCGACTCTAGGGGGCAGTGTGCATCTCCATTTCTAAGATGAAGAGCCAGCGCAGTCCGAAGATTTCTCCATGGTCATGTGGCTGGCATGACTAAATGCCAAGGCGCACGAAACACTGTTACCTTCCCACCGAAGTGGTACCTATTTATCTACTTGAAATTTTATAAAATTACATTCAGAGCACCAATCAATGCAGTTTAGTAAGAGTGCGTTGACATAAACAGTGGGTACATAAGAGGATTAAATCACAGTCCATTGAGCACTGTATCACAGGCATCACTGTAGTATTAGGTCAAGAGAGCATAGTGAACTGTGGGCCCCATTATACATAGGTGTAGCAGAACTAGTTATGAGGAAATAGCCATTTGTGGAATATTGGGTTGGCCGGGATTACATTCTGAGTTCGCATAAAGGAGACAACTGGAAGCCAGGTTAACTCAAACTTGGAGTGATGTGTTGCAGTTGTTTCAGACTTGCCACCCAGAGACTAATGGAACGAAGGGAGATTTCCATGTTGCTGTAATTGTCAAGCGCGCAGTAGCCAGAAGAGTTGCTAGTATTGTTTTCCTGTCATCATCAATTGAGTCGTCCCAGTGATTTAGGAAAAAGGTTTCCGGACTGAAGGGGATATTTACTGCTGTGGTATCTCTAATCTGTTCTCCTACTTCCCTCCAAAACCGTGCGATCTTGGGGCAGCTCCACCAGCAGTGCAGGTACGAGGCCTCATGCCCACATGCTTTCCAGCATAGGGGGCTGTTGTTTGGATCTATTTTATTGAGCTGTTGAGGTGTCAGGTACCACCTGGTCACACAGCACTTGGGTCTCGAACTGCTGAGCTACAGACCTTTTGGTCAGCAGCTCAGCATCTTAACCTCTGAGCCACCACGGCCCTCCTGTCCCTTTAACAGAGACTTAATGCATAAAAATGGACAGCAGAAGCTTGTCATGGCAAAGAGTTATACGTCCCACTGAGCATCTATTAAAGGGACAAGCAGCTGTGAGTGAGAAACAAACTGGGAAACAATCAAACTGACTGGGGAGGAGATAGGGAAGATCCTGGTAGCTAGCAGCAGCTAGCTAATGGCCAAACTAGACATGACAGCATCCTTGTGGTCAACACAAGAATGCTGCTGCCATTTAAAAATCCCAAGGACTGGATCCTGATAGGGTCTGCAGAGTGACACTCTTGCCCCCCTACGCCTTTTCAAATGCTGAAACAGCCACGGAGGGGGCGGGGCATTTTGCCACTGGGAGGGACAAGAGCGCCTCACCTGCCATTCTGCAGGCCTGATGAGGATAGGGCCCTCAAAGCCTTTCTAAATTACTATGAACATTTTTGTTTCATTTTGCTCTTTGTACATAGAGCCCAGAAATAAATTTCTTGCTGATATTTTAAAGGGTATAAATTCTTCCCTGGTGGAGAAACTAGTTTTCCTTCTTTCTAATTTGGATCAGTATGTTTCTTAGAGAGTGGCACAATTCACCTTGGCAACCTAAAAAATATGGGCTAGAGCTGTGTCTAAAAGCTGATCTGTTTTGATCATACATAGTGAATGGGTTTGTGTTTTTTAATCTGTTTTTAATGTTTTCTGTTCTTTTTTTTTGAAGTTTTTAACGTCCCTTTTGTGTATCCTAATGGTAATGGCATTTCACCTTGCAGGTATTTGAGGCCTGGGTGTGCTCAGAGGCACGAGCCCTCAGGTTCTCAGCATGAGGCTTGCAGACTACAGCTGGACAGAAGAGTAGCTCTTAGAGCAGGGGTGGCCAAACTGCAGCTCGGGGGTCACATGCGGCTCTCTCACACATATTGTGTGGCTCCTGGCAAGGCAGCTGGGGAAGCAAAGGAGAGGCATGCCTCCCCGATCAGTCTTCCTTTCCCCAGCCGGTGTTCCCCTTCCTGGGTAGGCTTGAGGCAGGGGGGAGCAGAGAAAGAAAGCAACTTTAGCTTTAAATTCATTTTCAAAGCCCCCCCCCAGCCTACAAATACCATTGGACAAATAAATATCATTATCAATATCTATTTTTATCCCTCTTGTTTTTATTTTCGGCAGTCTCATTTAATGTTAATAAAAAGCTAATTTGCATATTTTCCAATAAAACATGTCTCTAATATTTGTTCATGTCTTGCAGCTCTCAAACATCTGACGTTTATTCTGTGTGGCTCTTACGTTAAGCAAGTTTGGCCACCCCTGACCTAGAGGGAGAAGACCCACTTAGGAACTGGAAGCCGCCCCCCCACTTTCCTGTTTATTGCCGTATTTGTTTTTTCTCCCCACTGTTAGCCACAATGGATAATCATTGGGGAGAAAAGCACAATACAAATATACTTAATAAGCAAATAAACTGGAGCAGCAAATGCGTAGAAAAGGAGAACTTTTCCAGATCCTCTGCTGCTGTTTGCAAGGGCTTGAAGGGAAGGCTTGCTTTAAACACAGCCCTGGCTGAGGCAAGGGCACTCACCCACGGGACTTTGCAGAGTTAAACTGGGCCACTATCCATTGCTGGTGTGAATGGATGCAAAAGGAAAGTCCAAAGCTTTTTAATACATATAACAGGAACATGGAATGTGAGAAGTATGAATCAGGGTAAACTGGAAAACATAAAATGAGAAATGGAACGTTTAAACACTGCAATCCTGGGAGTGAGTGAACTAAAGTGGACTGGACTAGAACATTTTCAGTCAGAAAATTATAAAGTGTTTTACTCTGGAAATGACAAATACTGAAGAAACACAGTTGCTCTAATAGAGAGGCAAGATGTAGCACAAGCAGTCAAAGGCTATAGTGCAAGGTCTTATCGAATAATATCAGACCGTGGAGAACCTATCAACTTAACCATCACTGAAGTTTACACCTCAACTATAGATGCTGATGAGGAAGAATTTGAAAGGTTTTATGCAAGTGTCCAGGAAGAAACTGGTTATGCACCTAAAAAAGATTGCCATAAGTTGGAAGTGACTTAATGGCACTTCACACAAACATACACTATCTGTGCCAAGCAGAAATCATTTAACACACCAGCACATCTACCAAGGCTATGGCCGACTGGCATGTTAACTGGCATGTTTTGCACCAGTAGCAGCCTGGTTTAAAGAAGACATGCACAATCCCATGGAGGAGTGTTTTGTTTCAGCCAGCATCACCTAGAAATCAAGCCTGAAATCCCCTTCGCCATGGCTGAGGGGTGTATACTGGGATGGAGAAAGGGGAATCCACTGAGAATTAGACAGAGATCTGAGGCTGCCAGCTGCTTTTCTCTAGGCTTGTTCAGTGTGGGTAGCTTTTTGACAAACAATATTTACATTTCCCCTTTAATATATCTGCATAGTTTAATTACTATAAAATAAGAGTCTGTCTTCTTTATTCTTCTACAAAATTTATGCCAATTTGCACTCTTCTGTGCGTGACTAGATCCAGTTCTCTACTCCACAACCTGAGGGCAGCAAATCTATGTACAATCAGCACTTTGATGCACTTAAGAGACTGAGGCGTGAACCAATATCTCCAAGTCAAATCTCACTTCTATCAAGAATGTACAATGTCGGCAGTAAATGTTAATGCTGAGATCTCTATGGACTCATGGGAATATCTGTGGAAGAACTCGATTAAGATTTCAACCTGTACTAATGTGAAAGAGAACTGTTATAAAATGATGTACAGGTGGTATATGACACCAAAGAAAATAGCTAACATGAATCAAAAATTTTCTAATAAGTGTTGGAAATGTAGAAAACATGAAGGTTCATTTTATCATATGTGGTGGACATGTGAAAAAGCTGTGGACTTTCGGACAAAGGTCCACAGTGAAATGCAAAAGATTTTGAAATGTTCCTTTAAGAAAGCACCAGAAATTCTGCTCTTAGGACTTAAAATGGAAGAATTAAATGTTACTAAAAGGACTCTATTTTGGTATTTGATTACAACTGCGAGAATGCTATACGCACAGTGTTGGAAACAAGAAAGAATTCCAGAATTAGAAGAATGGATACAAAAAACTTTGTTTATGGCAGAGATGGATAAAATCACAAAGAAACTGAATGATAAAGAAGATCAGGAATTCTATGAAGAATGGAGGGACTTTAAAAATTACCTAGAAAAGAACTGGGATGTGAAACATAATTTACTATACTTGGAACAATATTGAATCTAGACTATGATGTTATCTTAAGATGTACTGGAGTGACGAAGGGGGAAACATTGCGGGAAGCCACTGGGAGGGGGGGGTAAAATGGGATATGGGTATGAGGTTGAGAATGAAACATTAATTGATTGATAACATGTTGATATCTCTATGAAAATAAAAATCTTTTTGAAAGAAAAAAAAAGAATGTACAATGTCATGTTAGCCAAACCTCCCTTACACAACCAATACCCTCATTTGAAATACGGCTATAATACTGGCCTCTTCCTTATAGGGTTGTTGTAAGGATTACTGAAATAATGTACGTTAAGAACTTTTAATGTACTATGTAAATGATAAGTGAATAACACAGAGAAATAGCAGGCAGCTGCCTCTGTGATAAAGTAATAGTACTCCTACCCACAAGGGATCATGGGTACAGAAAGCTGCCCTACACTGAAATCAGGCCCTTGGTCTATCAATGCCAGTAACATCTGCTTTGACTGGCATCAGTTCTCCAGTGCTGCAGGCAAAAGTCATTCCCATCACCTCCTACCAGACCCTTTTAATTGTTGATGCTGGGGATTGAATGTGGGGAACCTTCTGCATGCAAAGTAGATGCAACGGCTCCACTTGGGTTTTTTCTACCTTTCTAGTAGCAAAACGTTTTGTCCATGACTGCTTCTTCCTATGGAGTAACCTCAGTCAATACGTTAGTGCAGTTGAGGGAAAGGGAAATTGTAGGGAGCAACCACTCTGGCTTCAGAGCATGCAAAAAGATTCGTGATACCTCTGGCCTAGAATTGCCAGAGAATGCCTTATTCTTTCCCCTAGGGTCCCTTTGCCTGGCAGATTACCTCCTTCCCCACATCATGCTTGATGACCTCTTGGATCAGCACATCTGCCAAGGTCTTGAAATCCTGTAGAAACTTTTTGTTCTTGTCTGCGCCCCGCTTCTCCTCAATGAGCAAGCTGAAGAGCGCTTCCTCCTGGCGACACAGCTGGGCAATGTTGGCAGCTTTCTCCGAGGCAGCAAGCAGGCTCTTCAGAAGGGCTGCCATAGTGTGAGGCAGAAGCTGGAGGAAGGCTGCGGGGCGGGGAACGGGACAGAGGCAATCAAACAGTGAAAAGTCCCACTATGTTCCCACCCTCTCATCCCAAACCTTATTTCAGCCTATTGGTGAGAGAAACTAGAACCAGGAAATGATGTAGGTGGAGACACAGCAACCAAGAGGCTTTGCCATCTCTTCCAGACTATTTCCTTAAAATATTTGTATCCTGCCTTTCCCCCAAAGGTGGCCCCAAGCCAGTCCAGAAAAAGATGCAAGGGCATCGAAGCATCAATTAAATCAGTTCACATTGAAACTTGCAACTAAACAACAATGGGGTACGCTTGTGGCTTGGTGGCAGAGAATTTGCTTTGCACGCAGAAGGTCCCAGGTTCAGTCCCTGAGCCATTGCCTGTCAGAATAGGCAACACTGACCTTGATAGACCAACGGTTTCATAGAATTAGAGTTGGAAGGGGCCATACACATCACTCTACTCCAGCCCCCTGCTCAATGAAGGATCAACCTAAAGCATACAGTGGTTTGATTCAGTACATGGCTACTTTCCATGTAAAAAAACACAAAAACAAATCTGCCAGACCCAGCCAGCATCATTATTCTGTTCAATCTTAAATACTAGTACATCTTCTAACTTAGAACCACGATATTTGCTCCTTACTAGAAAGAAGCCTGTTCAGGAAAAAAACAACCCCATGTTATTGTTTAATTGCAGTATTGTAAGCCAGTTTAAAAAAAACACAGGTAAATTCCATTTAATTTTAAAGATAAAAAACAGTCTGAAGAAGAAAACATGGAGCGTACCATTTCTAACATGGTGGTGGGGAAAAGTTTACAGATTTGATTTCCACCCTTCCCCCCCCCCCCCCCCCCCCCTTAAAGGACAGGTCTGGAATAATGTATTTGAAAGACATCTGGGATCTTGGACTTGAAAGTATACCTCAGTACTACAGCAGAACTCTGGGAGTCATATTCTGTGAGTTCTCTTAAAATCTTTCCCATCTGTTTCCTGTCACTAGGACTTCCATCATACAGCCATGAGCTGATGTAGCAGTACATGGTGCTCTGCGCTGATACTGTTCTATGCTTAGCCAGGTTACAGTGGCTTTGCAAGTAGTTCCGAGGTCGCTTTCCCAGGAGTTGCTCCATTGAATAATTTGGTACTTAGTTCGAGACTTACTCCCGGAGAAGTATCCATAGCATTGCACTGTTAATATTAAACATGTCTTTCCGACATTTTCCCTCTCCAAGCATCGGGGAGGGGGGCGGCGGGCGGCATACCTGGAAAGCGGTACAGCAACCGAAAACACTCCACATCCGCCGGGCCCCAAATAAACCCGCCAGGCCACAGCGAACACTCGCCACGTCACGGCAGCCCCGCCGCCGCCCTCTCATGAGCCGCGCTGCAACTCGTTTCTCCGGCCGCTGCCGCCGCGCCCTTTGCCCTGGGTTCCGCTCTTCCCCACGTCGGGTAAGCCTGGGGGCGGGGGGGTGCCCGCGAGGACCGGAGCGACCCTTCACTCGTGCCGGGCCCAGCTACAAGAAAGCCAAGAGAATATGCAGGGGGGCCCCACCGCTTTCTTTCCTCCCACCCGCCGGGAGCTCAGCGCAGGGCTAGCAGCGTCCCCTCCTCACCAGCTGCTGCAGCTTTCTGGATCCCAGCTCGCCGGTCACTGTATGCACGCGCCCGCCTTACATCCTGCCGGGCGAGGAGGCGGCGGCGGAGGCGGGTTTCCAACCTGCAGCGTGTGATTCTGCGCTCGGCCTCCTTGCGTGGGTGTGGAGATGTCGGACGAGGCAGCGGTTAGTTCAGTGTTTCCGACGCTTTAGTTAGATATGAGGCCTTCGGGGGGCGGATTAAAAACTATTAATTTATTCATCTATTTATTTATTTCTAGCCTTGCCTCTCCGGCACCGCAAGGCTCAGGGCGGGTTATGGCAATATGATAAAAAAAAATACAGTGACTCTAATCGCTCAAAATTGGAAATCTAAAAAATCACCAACTTTGACTCTGGTTCATGAAAGTGTTGGACTTAGCAGTTTCAGATAAATTGGCTACCCAACTGGTATCCTTTAACAGCAATCAAAAACTTCCCAAGTTTCTTGAAAAACGGTTCCCCTTGTTTGATTACATTACAAAATCACCGAACAAGAAATGGACTCTTCCAAAGAAATATATAGATACTGCATTTTATTGAGCAAATGCTAACAGTCTTCCTTCCTTACAAATTACAACTGAGTGTGCACTAGCAATATGATAAAAAATACAGTGATTTAAATATAATATCAACAGTTATTAAAATCCAGATATAACATCATTTATGGCGCCATTTAATACCACTGTTCCTGAGTCAGCACCACATGTGAGTACAATAGATGGTAACTGATACAACGGGGAGGTGGGCAAACGAGTAGGAACAATATAAGATAGAAACGGGCGGGGGGGGGGGAGGCTGCTACTAATAGATCTCCACTGCCTCAACCATAGGCCTGGCGGAACATCTCTGTTTTACAGAGATGTCTTATTTATTATTATTTTGTTTATTTTATTGAACTTATCAATCGCCCACCCTACAAACAGGTGCTGGGTGGTTTACGACATTATAGAGAATAAAAATACAAGTAATATATAATCAAAATTTCTGACAATAAATAAAAAGTTACACCAATCAGGATGGCAAGAAAGTAATCCTCCTTTGTTAACTACACTGGGAAAGGTATTTGGGGGCCACAGAAGAAAAGAGAGAGGGTCCAGTCTTAACCCCTTGTTGCCCTCAACTAAAAGCCTGGCGGGACATTTCTGCCTTATAGGACCTGCGGAATTGCATCAGATCCCTCTGGGCCCTGATGTCATTCGGCAGAGAGTTCCACCAGGTTGGGGCCAGGGCTGAGAAGGCCTTGGCCCTAGTTGAGGACAACAGGAGCTCCCTAGACCTCACCAGTAAGTTGTTATCAGCCGATCTCAGCATTCTTCTGGGGAAATATTGGAGGAGACCGTCCCAAAGGTACATGGCCTTGAAAGTCTTCCCCAGATTCAGTCTCAGCCTTCTCTTCCTTAGCCATCCCACCAAGGCCTCCAAATCCACAGCATGTTGTTATAGGGACTTATCCAGGTGCCTGTTCAAGAGCAGATACAGAACACAAGGAGGTCTAAACTATCTGGACCTAATGATATATTTACAAGACAACTCAGCTGATACCCATAATCACGATGTTGCGAAGTGGGGATCAGCTCGATTGGGTCAAGCCACTGGTTCCTCTCGTATCCCCAGTCACGATACAGGAGGCAATATGGACTACTTCCAGTACTCGTCCAGAATCAATCAATAACAATTTGATTCTAGTAGCTATCCTGAAGAACTGGGACGCCTGCAGATCAATTCTAGTCCCAAAGTATTCCAGATTCACCTCCTTCCTTTTCCAATCCTGGTTTCCCCCCGGAAATGATAAAGGTTTGGTCCATATCTGGAGACGAGCAAACATGTCTAGCTTAATAAACATTTTAACCAAAGATGGTTTGAAGTCTAAGTTGTCTCTGGAGCAAAAATTAGAAGAAAACATCCCATGGTTTTTCTATCTCCAACTAAATCAAATGATTCAACATCTTGGTATATCGGCAATAATAAAAGAACCTCTCACTCCTTTTGAAAAGCTCATTGGAACAGACAACAAAAATTCCAAAGGACTGATCACGGCAACATATGACATTTTGATCTGCCAAGGTTGAAATAAACTAATGAGACACCAGCACAAGTGGCAACAAGATTGTGAGACTAACATCACAGGACAACAGTGGTCACAAATCTGGACCTCCAAGTTAATGAACTTGCCAGTCATATCAACAAAATTACAGCCATACAAGATCATCACCAGGTGGTACCTCACACCAGAGAAGCTTTCAAAAATAACGTCTTCTCATTCCCCTCAATGTTGGAAAAGATGTGGAGAAGTGGGAATATTTGCCCACTGTTGGTGGCAGTGTAGAAGCATCAGACAGGTTACGAAGTACTATTCGATCCAACTCTAATCTTTTTGGGCATCTGGAAATAAAAAAATATACCAACGTTCAGTCGCGATTTGATCACTAGCCTCATAGTGGCTGCTAAAACATTGATAGCCTCTAAATGGAAATCAGACAAGGCTCCAACACATACCAACTGGCTAAACAAAGTTTGGGATCACCTTATATTAGAAAAAATCACTGACCGTTTACTTCAATCAGACATCAGTCCTAGATCATTCAATTTTACGGAGAAATGGACCCCATTCATGGAATATATCTCAGCTTCGGATTCTCAACCCCAAAACTCTTTATACTTAAAATTACTAGACTACTAAACTTTACCTCTTTGACCATACTGCAATGCCAATTGTGACATTGTTATGATATAATTGAATGGGACACACGCTATTACTTCTTTGCATTAGCTCATTTTTATATTTACCTAAACACAAGGGTTATAGGTACTAAATTGAGTTTGTTGACAACAAAGTAAAAATACTAGTACTATATTGTTTTACAAACTATGGTATGCAGTTTATGCTGTTCTGTAAGTTTAATACTACTGACTATTACTTACGTTTGAGAAAAAATTAATAAAAATAATTTTAAAAAAGAGCAGATACAGCAGGGTGTCATCTGTATATTGGTGCCACTGCCACCCAAGCCTGAAACTCTGAGCCAGTTGGGCAAGGGGGCGTATATAGATGTTGAACAACAACGGGGAAAGGACTGCTCCTTGAGGAACCTTGCGTAATAATGGGTACCTAGAAGACTTCTCTCCCCCCAGCGCTACCCTCTGTCCCCGACCATGGAGAAATGAGGAAAGCCATTGCAAGGCTACCCCATGAATACACGCGTCGGTGAGGCAGTGGTCAAGAGATCATAATTGACTGTTGAATGCGGTCGTAAGATCAGGTAAAAACAGCAGCACTGACCCACCTTGATCCAGCTGGCACTCTTTACAAGAACGGAGGCATAACTCTCACAACCAAACCAAAGCAGGTTTTGGCTTAGAGCGATAGGTCTTTGCATCACCACCCTCCCTCAGACACGAGCTCAGCCTACACCCCGGGCCAGGGAAGATTGCTGGTGACAGGATTGCCAGTCTCACACACTCAGCCAGATATGCTTGAGAGAGTTGTTGTCAGGATTAAATGGAGGACAGCAGCACCAGGTAAGCCACTCGGGGTCCCACTGGAGACAAAGGGCTGGGCTTCAAAGGGAAGAAAGAACTACATACAGGGCAAAGGAATACTTTCTGTGTCTAATGCTGCTTCTCTGTTTTTCTTTCCTCCCAAGGTCCGTTAAGCTCCGGAAGGTCCCCACGTGCCTCCAGGCATCTGCAGAAAGGCCTGCTGCAGCAGAGGGCCTTGGCCCCTGTGGCCTGGCAGTGGAAACCCAGTCCAGCTTCCTAAGGCTGGGGCTGGGCCAGAGGCATTGCTTTGCTAGGAGCAAGGGTGGCTCCCGGGGGAGGCTGAGCACCTTCCTGAAAATTTCGGCGGGGGCTGAAGCCCCGCCGCCCCCACGAAGATTACGCCTATGCTTTGGGTGTGGAATTGAACGTTTTCCTTCCCTTCAGCTGCGGCACACTGCCTGATGGTGGGAGGGAGGAAAAAGAGAGCTTGCAGAGAGCGGCCACAGCGACTCCAGCAGGGCAAAAAGCCTACAGCACCCGGTATTCCCAGGCGGTCTCCCATCCAAGTACTAACCAGGCCCGACCCTGCTTAGCTTCCGAGATCAGACGAGATCGGGCGTGTTCAGGGTGGTATGGCCGTAGGCATTGGAATTGCCTCCTGTGCCTCACTTAATGTGCTGCCTTCCTTCCGCGAGGCCCCCCCTCCCCCCAATGAAAATGCACATTTCTCAGAATCTGCCACCCAGCCACGGAGCACTAACACTGGCATCCAAGTCCCCCTGCCAGGGATTTTGTTTTTAAAAAGCAGAGGTGCTGGAACTCTCAGAGCTCTCACTCTGTATCCTGGAAACTCATGAGCTTTTAAACATTTTTGAAGAATTTTGTCGAAGAGGTTCCCGAGCTCCGTTGTTGATATTGCATGTAATGAATATATACCTGTTTTAGAATATTATGAATACACAATGCACTTTATAAGATGGAACATATAGAACACTTTAACTTATAAAAATGGTTTTTTGCAGTGTATATATTTGTTGTTTGACCCACCTGGAGGCTGGCAAGCCTACCTGCTACCCCATTTTTCCTCATTTATTTTTATTTCACTCTTCCCACTGTAATGGGGTCGCGAAGAGTCGGACTCGACTGTGCGACTGAACAACAACTGTAATCAGAGGTCATTTCGGGGGGGATCGCGGGGGATCGCAGTTCCCCCCGGGGGAGGTGAAGGGGGGCGGGGCGCATGACGAAGCCCCGCCCCCTGCTTCCGGCCGCCCAGCTTCCGGCCCTCATTCAGCCAGGAGGAGGCAGGAGAAGAGGGAGGGTAAGTTGCTTCCTCCCTGCCTCTCCCCACCCCTGCCTGCCTGGGGTCAGGGAGGGCCTTGGTGGGGCTTCCTCGCACTCCCGCTGGCCTTGCAGGTCCACCGCTGGGCCTCTGATGTCAAGGTGTGTGGCATATGCTAATGAGTTATGCTAATGAGTTCCCCTAGCTCTTTTTCTACGAAATGACCCCTGACTGTAATGTTAGAAAAATAGATTTAGACTACAAATTGTGCCATGGGAGTATACCTTAAAGCAATTTCCCCACCTATTCCTGTTTTCTGCTTAGCTTTTCAATGCATGGTCTTTGAAATATACTGTCAAGTTACATCAGGCTCAAAACGTTTCAGCAGGGACACAACAGCAAAACTAACATGTCAGGGAAGCTCACTTATCCATTACTCAGCATCCCTTTTTATATGCACCATACAGCACACTGTTCTGTTGCCACCACCATTCCTATCACTTCTCTTCAAGCAAATTTATGGGAGCTGCCCTTAGCTTAAAGGAAATACTCCAGCCTGGTAATTGGAGAAGTCCGGGTTTGAGTCCTCTGCTTCCATCTCTTCCCATTTATTTTTTAATTCATTCATTCAAAGTTAATGTGAGAATAATAACTTTAGACAGAAACGGGATATGTGTGAGTGGGCATCTTCAAACAATTTTTCAACCTTTTCCCAACGTTCTTTTTTAACCAGTTTTGCTGGGACTCCTCTGGGAAGATCCACATTTTCCCCCCCTCCAACTTTGGTCAGGTGGATGGTGTGCAAAGAAAAGGAATGTAGTCCAACCATGTATTATCAACTCCTGTACTCAACATTAGGCTACAGAACGTTAAATTACACGCAAGATGGTACCTAACACCAACTCGCTTAACTCATATAATACCAAATCCACACTGCTGGAAGGGATGTGGCCAACTTGGATCATTTCGTCACTGTTGGTGGGACTGCCCTGCAATAATGACGTTTTGGAAAACAATAGTAAGATACTCTGAACAAATATTAAATATCGAAAACCCTTTCACACCTGAATCTATACTGTTATACTACTGGCCATCTTCTAATTATCTCAGTAACAAAAATGATTTTCTCTTGATTTTCCTTATTGCTGCAAAGACAATCGCTCAAAATTGGAAATCTAAAAAATCACCGACTTTGACTCAATGGTTCATGAAAGTGTTGGACTTAGCAGTTTCAGATAAATTGGCTACCCAACTGGTATCCTTTAACAGCAATCAAAAACTTCCCAAGTTTCTTGAAAAACGGTTCCGCTTGTCTGATTGCATTACAAAATCACCGAACAAGAAATGGTCTATTCCAAAGAAATATATAGATATTGCATTTTATTGAGCAAATGCTAACAGTCTTCCTTCCTTACTGAGTGTGCACTAGAATTATGTTATTTACACAATGTTTAATGGTTGTACCACTGAACCTGTACATCATATTGAAAATGTTGTTTATATTGTATATATTAAAAATAATTTAAAAAATTAAGTGAAAAGAAAAGGAATGTAGGTTCATGGACTCCTCTGGGGAGACCCACAAAATTTTTCCCCCAACTCTGGTCAGGTGGATGTTGCACAAAGAAACGGAATGCAGGCCTACAGAGGGAAAAAATACAACAAAGAAATATACATCCCAAAAACCTAATTTGCATACCCAGAAGGCTATGCCAAGCCTGGAAGGAGGGCCAGCCTCGACTTGGGGACTCCCACTTTCGGTGCCCTAATAAGAAAACTCAGAGCGCTTACCAACCTCTTCCAAGTCCTTACGAAATGGCATGACTCGGCTACCTCAAGTACCCATTGATTGCTTTCTTTGCTATGGCAGAGCTTGTCATAATGCTCCAAGTTTGGTTCCCACAAACTACACTTTTTAAAAAAATTATCTAAAAATCATATTAGTGTATTTTATCATTTACCTTCATTTTGTTTAATTGAAATTAACCGATAGCCTGCTGCTTCTGTGTTTTGCGAAACAATATATTTAAATCAGTTTCCTCGAGCTACCTTTCCCCATAAATAAAACTATTTTTTAAAAAATGTGATGCTTCATTTCGGCTCCAATTTTTTAACTTTCTAATTTCGCCAATCTTAGAACCCTTTCTGGATTTAGGCCTTCTGGTCAATGGAAAAAGGGAAATGTAGCTTTTTGGCGCCACAGAGAATCGAATGCAGAACGTGCGAGAGCTTCGCTGACTGCACCACAGCTCTCCCTTATTGTGAATCAGATCATTTAACATATAATACTGCTTGATCTCGGCCCCTTTGTCAACGTCTGGCAGAGAGGGGGTAGAGTTTGAGAGTATCAAGAAGCCTGAAGATGGAGGAGGCGTTTTAGTTGGAAGAATAGTACTCATGCTAAGCCTTGCATTGTCCGAAGGGCATTGGAATGGTTGATGGAGATGGGATTTGCCAGTTGATTTCAAATGAAGAGTGGTTCTAAAGTGTGATTAAATTTTAAATTAGTGTGTTTAAAGGCATTATATTCCGAAGTCTGCACTCTGATGACAATAGCCTACTGATACATCAAGTTGGGCAGCCGTGTGATTCTGAATCAATAGAACAAAGTTACAGTCCAATAGCTGAATTAAGACTAACAAAGCTTTATCCCAAATGGACTACTCTGGGACTGGAATGACAGCCCCTGGGAGTAGCAGTGTTCTGGGACTTCCAAAGCCTATGCCACCACAAGAAGTACTTCTCTTTATACGGCTACAAAAAACCCTGAGTAGTCTAGAAAATGTTTCAGTTTCCCTATGGATCCTTCTCACACTTCCAATGTCAGTGGCAAGTGGTGAACGCAGTTTCTCAAAGCTCAAACTTATAAAAGCATCCATATGCTCAACAAGACTGCAAAGGAGATGACTTGGTCTGGCAACTACATCAATCGAACATGCTGAAGCATCAGCACTTGAAATGAAGGAACTGGTGACAAAATTTATAAAGGAAAAGGTGTGCAAAATGAGATTTTGATGTGCCTGAAATGGAAACATTCAAGAGATCAACATTTTAATATCACGATTCACAGGATTATTCAAAAAGATTTGTGATCTGTGCTAAAACTGTTTTCCGTTTGAGAAAGAAAATCGAGGATTCTTGTATTACTTATTCATGCAATTGTTTTTTTAAAAAATC
>NW_015174272.1:1788855-1789048 GCF_001447785.1 Gekko japonicus | reverse complement strand
ATTTGAAAACGGGTGAGAAGTGTGGGCAGGGTGCACGCAAGTAGTTTGACTTGCCTCCAGCGCAAAAAAGCCTAGCACCGGCACTGTGTGTGGCGGAAGGTGTGTTTTCCCAAGGTGGCTAGCGGAGCTGCTGAGGTAAAGACTCCTTCCGTTGCGCTGCTGACGTTGAGAGCTTGCACCGTCGAAGGTGTGA
>NW_015174272.1:1783950-1788838 GCF_001447785.1 Gekko japonicus | reverse complement strand
CCCCAGGGATTCTGCAGAGATGATTGCAGCAGGTACCTGAAGAAATGGATCGGGCGCCTGGGCAGAGTGGTGCCGGAGGCGTCTTGGAAGTGAAAAGAGTTGCCATGGAGGGATTGTGAGGGCAAAAGCCAAGGGTGTGCCTTCTTGAAGGTAACTGAAGTACCCTGTTGGGGGCAAGCATGGGTGCCTGTGGTTTCCCGGTGGCGCAGGGCTTTTTTTCAGGGGGAACGCGCCGGAACGGAGCTCGGGAACCTCTTCGACAAAATTCTTTAAAAATGTTTAAAAGCTCATGAGTTTTGAGGATAGAGAGTGAGAGCTCTGAGAGTTCCAGCACCTCTGCTTTTTAAAAACAAAATCCCTGGCAGGGGGACTTGGATGGCAGTGTTGGCGCTCCGTGTCCGGGTGGCAGATGCAGGCCCAGTGCCCTGACATTGCTGAGAAATGTGCATTTTCATTTAGGGGCGGGGCGGAAGGAAGGAAGGCAGCACACTGAAGTGAGGCACGGGAGGCGATTCCAAGGCCTACGGCCATACCACCCTGAACACGCCCGATCTCGTCTGATCTCGGAAGCTAAGCAGGGTCGGGCCTGGTTAGTACTTGGATGGGAGACCGCCTGGGAATACCGGGTGCTGTAGGCTTTTTGCCCTGTTGGAGTCGCTGGTGGCCGCTCTCTGCCAGCTCTCATTTTCCTTCCTCCCACCATCAGGCAGTGTGCTTGAAGAAAAGCAGTAGGAATTGACATGAGGGGGAAAAAATGAACCTGGAGTGGACTAATTCATAGGCTGGAACTTACTGATTGAACGACAGCACAGTCTTGGAGGAGGAAGAATAAACGTTATAGTTATTTAGGTTGTATGGTGAATTTGCATAACATCCCTACAGCATAAATTGGCCGACACTCATGAGAGGGGCTAATTTGCTGTAAAATGTGTTAAACAACTGATCAAAAAAACCCGTGGAGTTAATTGCAAAATATTTTTTTAAAAAAACCTTGGTGTCTGATAACGCCAGATGAGATCAAATGAAAGTTAAAGTGAAGCATGGGCCAACAGCGCCATCTAATGATGAAAAGTAGAATCGACCAGATAGGAAAACACATGGGAAATGCAGGCAAACCATCTTGTGCCAGTTTCAAACCAGCATAATACCAAAAGATTGATTTAAATATGAAGATGCAGATTCGATAGACCAACAGGGCTACTACTACCCACGAGCATTGTAACATTCGATTGGTAACCGGCAGGGTCGATACAGTTTCAAAAAGATAGAAGTGTATGCACAAACCGTCAACCCTTCCCTGCTGTCGCCTTTTACTGGCGGAAGTGCGTCAAGGCGGAAGTACAGACTATGAGCAACAACGGTAGTTGTTTCCCCTTCTCCGGGTGCGGTGGGCAGCATTGGGGAGGATGGAGGCGGTAAGTAAGGCGTCTGATCAGGTACCTGTTCAACAGAAGGAGGGACCGTTGCAGTTTTCACTTTTCTTTGCTCCTCTCTCCTCCCTCTTTTTAATGGACAATTGTGAATTGTTCTAACGTTGATTTGCGGGGTGTGTGTATTTGGAGCACATCCACAGCTCCATAATATTTAACTTTTATATAGTGCGTTCACTGTTCAAAAAGCTTTTCAAAAATTTTGCAACAGCCTTACAGGATAGACCACTAGTATTCTCCCGCCGCCCGCCCCACCCCCTCCTCTCCCCTCCCCTACTGCAGAGTGGCCAAGGCTAGGAGAGAGTGGCTTGCCTAGTGAGTTCATGGCAAAAACAACATTTGAATCGAGGACTTCATGATTTGTAGCTTGATCTCTCAGGTGTGCGCCCATAGTTAGACTGTTCAAAGTGCAGATCGCTGGTGGCTGGGTTGAGCCTAAATTATAGTGGCTTGGTAGTGGATGTTACTGCTGCTGGCTGACTCCTCCATCAGTAACTGCTTCTGAGAATAGTAAGCTTTTGTGAACAGTATAGTGCCCGAAGGGATGGGGTTTCTCAGAAGATTGCTGCAACTGTTTCCATTATTAGAGAGCATAAAGCTTCCTGAGTAACCTGGGAACTGTCACTGTCTTTCACCCCAGCCTGCATCACAGAGTTGTTACCAAGATGAAATGGAGAGGAAGAGAACCATGTACTCTGCCTTGAGCTCCTTTGAGAAAGGCAGGAAGAACTAATATGTGGTTGTTGATTAGGAAACACATCAAGGACCCCGGTCACACGGAGCATTTGCCCCGCTGAAGGCACGGGAGTCCCGCGGAGTATCCGGGCGTGATCACACGGGAACATCTGGGAGGCGTAGCACTCCTGTGGCGACCCCGTGGCAAGCCGCTGAAGCCCCGCAATAAAAAACTAGCACACCGCATGTACTAGCAAACACTTTGCCACAGGCCGCCTATGGAAGCCTCCTGGTGTGATCGCGCCGGCGCGCGGCTTTCTCCCCTGTCGTCCTCTTTGCTGCGGGGAAGCCGTCGTCGCATCTGATAGCATAATAGAGCATCAGAATGCGACGGTGCAAATAGCTGTGCCCCCCCCCCCCACATTTTCCGGCATGTCTGGCCTGGGCCAAGATGTGGTTTTTATAACTGCAGGACAGCTGAAATCTTCTGTGATTCACCACTTCTCAGACTCTAAATGATTTTTTTTCCAAGTAAAAACTCTTTAGAAATGCAGCATCCTCTGTGGCTGGAATAAAGAATATTTTGAGAGGCTGTAAGAAAAGGATGCAGGTGCTAGAATATTACAAGAATTAGAATAGCCTGTCCTTGTAATATTTTAAACTAAAATTGCTTTTTGTATCTATGGTACATCTCGTCTCTAGCCACACAAGTAATTATGAAATAAGTAAATAAGGGCAAGTGGAAAGACTAACTGGCCATAGTGAGTTAATGGCAGAATAATTGAATCTAAAGATTTTTTGGTTCCTCAGCACTCAAGTGCACAGAGTGATCCCCTTTTATGCCCCTTCACTTCAAAGAAGATATAACTCTGTTTAGGATTGCACTGCCAGTCTTTGAGCCACAAGGATACTTAGATCAGTCTCTTTAAATAGTGGATGAGTAACTTTATGTTTACAATAGCTGATGGAGATTAAGAATACCACTAATTACATATAAATAAAGTGGGGCACTTCAGTGTTTTACCATTTTATCATCCTGATTTGGAGATGCAAAAAGTGGCTTAAAAAGGCAATCACATTCCTTTTTAAGTAAACTGATCATGAGGTCCAAGCTGGTGGAGATCGGAGGGATGTGGTTGGGATCTATAGCGTCTCCTTCAATGGGCTTCTTTCAGAATGCTTTTATTTATTGTATATGTTTATCCTTCCCTGTGTGCAAAAAACTCAGAACAGTGTACATGAGTGGTTATCTGGTTTTCTCACACTTATGAGGTAGGTAAGTTGAGAAAGAGTGACTGGCTCCAAGTCACCCACTGACCAGGGATTGAAACACAGGTCTCAAGAGTAGGAACTACTGCATTTATCTATTTACTAAATTTTTATCCATTCCATTCTCCAAGGAGCTCAAAGCAGCATATGTCAGTCTGCCTTTCTCCACTTTACCCCACACCAACCCTGTGGTTTAGGTTAGGCTGAGAGAATGTGTTTGACCCAAGGTCATAGAGCAAGATTCATGGTAGAGTGGGAATTCCAACCTGAGTTTCCATCCCAGGTCCTAGTCCAACGCTTTAACCAATACATCAAACTAGCTGTTTGTTGCTGAGGTCCCTCCATCTTTATGTCTGTCACTGATTGCTGGGGGACTTACAATGGTCCCAGTCACACGCTGCGCGAGAGGCATGACTGCCGGGCGGATTAAAAAGGCGTGATCATACGGCACCATCTGGCAAGCATCGCGTGCCAGTCTCCAACCCGTAGCGTCCTGCCGAAGATGCGGACTTAAAAAGTAGCTCGGAAAGTGTAGTATTATCTGGAACATGCAGGGCGTGGGCGAGCATCTGATCGCGGAAGCGCTGGTATCCCGTTGCATCCAGCACCCATCTGCGTCCCACCAGATGTTTTCTTGTAAGCCTCCATGGTATGCATACAAATGCGCACGCACGTGGTACTGCTTTGCCACACTTCCGGAGCAAAAAGCCTCACTCCCCCCCCAATGCTCCCTCTAAGCTGTGGGGCCTTGTGAGCAAAAATTCTCCTTTGTGAGCTCCTGGCATTAAAATTATGAGTGAGCGATCTGGCTCCTGCATAAATTAGTTTGCTCTGGAGCCATCCTTCCTGAGCTAAAACTAAAATCTGTGAGCTGGAGGCTAAAAAATTGTGAGCTAGCTCACACTAACTCAGCTTAGAGGGAACACTGCCCCCCCCCCCCCCAAATTATATCGCTCCTGTGACCGGGACCAATGTCTTTTTGTTTAAAAAGGGATTTGAATATTATTAGGGGACCCTCAGACAGGCCTATAGCTACAGTGGGGCATTTGGGGGTGGCCCCGACTTACATCAAAGGCCCCCCTGTCCCCAATAAAGAGGCAGTCTCGGCCACGCTCCCCGCCCCCACCCCCCGCCACTCACGCTCCCGGCTTGCACGGAGGCGCCTCTTAGGTGGCCGGTGGCCGCGGGGCTTCTCCTGCAAGGGAGCAGCTCCAGAGGGGCCGTGGGGGGGGCACCATTCGGGGGGCTGCTTCCTCTGAGCTGAGCGCCCGGGCCCTCCCCGTGCAGAGAAGGACTCCGTCGCATTCGGTCCTCCCCCCTGAGGTCCACAGAACCGGGCGGGCAGGCGCCGTGGTTGGGAGCTGGCCCACCTCGTGGCACTGCCGCGGTGTCTCAATTTCTCGCCACGCCGCCGGCGCTTCCCCCGGAGAGAAGGTCCTAAACCGTGCGGGTGAAGCTGGGGTCTGTCCTGGCCCTGCACAGCAGGTGCGCCGGGGGGGGGGGGGGGGGGAAGC
>NW_015174272.1:1780301-1783701 GCF_001447785.1 Gekko japonicus | reverse complement strand
CGCCTCTGGCCATGGAGAGTTCCTTGGAGAAGGTCAGCGCTGGCTCGGGCTGTTTTGAAGGGGCAGGGGGGGCGTCTGGTGCCCGCCTCATGCCGGGGAGGGGGGGGGGTCATGGCAAGGAATGCTCCTGGGAGATCTTTAGCACCAGTTGCCTAATCCCTCCTTAACAAAACAACCCCCCTCCCCAAATAAGCACACTTGAAACTTTCCAGCCTCCATTTAGGGGGGAAGGCAGAGGGAGTTACTTAAATTGCCTTTAATTAAATTAGCCAGTGCCCCCCAAGAAATCAAGATGCCTCCCAACTTTAAAAACCCTAAAGTTGTTCTGAGGCAGCCAGTGCTTGCTGCTCTGATAGCCATCCTCTTTTCTGAGGGGGACCTTTGACTCAGGTTATCTTGTCTTCTCCTGTTAGGCTTCTTCTACTGGGTAGCCTTGAGTGGGTTGTCTGCTGATTGTCCTGAATCCCTTCAGGGCTGTCACATTTGCTATGTGTTACTGTATCTAACTGGAAAAAGAGAATGTATTGACAGTGTTCCAGGTTCTGTGGGATCAGTGACTCTGTGGTGGTTAGCAGAATGTTCTTGTTGCAGAATTTAGAATGGTGGCTTTGCTGGTGATAGAGAAGGGGGGGGAAAGGTTTGGCTGGCTAGATATGCACAAGAGTCCAGTAGCACCATAAAGACTAACAAAATTCTTAGAAGTGAGCAGTGACTCACAAAAGCTCATGCCCTGCCACAAATTTTGTTAATCTTTAAGGTGCTACTGGAATCTTGCTCTTTTCTACTGCTACAGACTGACTAACATGCCTACACATCTTGATCTAGGTATGAATAGAATTCAATCTGGTGAGACCAGACCAATTGCACCTTGCTGCCAAATGTGCACGTTTACCTTCAAGAAAAGGACATTCTTCCTAATCATCACTAGTAGCATTTTTAGAAGTGTTCTGAATGTTCAGGGAAGTTATCTTAGTAGTTCTTACACAAACTCTGCAAGGCAGAACAGTGAAACTCTGTATTCATTTTTAAAAAGTGAGCATCCTTGGTCACCTAAGGAGATATCTTCCACCTTTTCCTGTTAGTATTCTTGTTACCATAGAGCTGAGTAATGATGAGTAGCAAAACAATTCCAGGGTTCAAATGCAGGCTTGATTTGTTAATATTTATTATGGAAAGTTTCTGTCACGCTTATTTATATGGCCAAAGTTCAGATGTTGCTAGTCTTCCCATCAGCTTCTCTGCTCAGAACCCCTGCCTGCTGTGCAGATGTATTGCAGAGGAAACTGGGGGGTGTTCTTAGGCGTCCTCATGTTTCAGTCACTGGTCCACTGGCCTAAGAAGACGCTTGGTGCTCTAACCACTGTACTGTAGTGACTCTCCAGGACTTTCCTCTGGTCAGACACGCAATAGAAAATGTGCCAGGTGGTCCTCATCACTGATGCAAGTAAAAGTACAGGTGCTGCTTTTATTGTTTTGAAGGGTTTTAACCTCCCAGTGTTTTTTGTTTTGTTAGATTTTAGGTTTTTTCTGCAAACCTGAAGCTTTTCTGAGGTTTGTCTTGTCTGCTAATGGCTCCAGTCTCCATATTTAAGTATCCACAGATTTGGCCATATTGAGAATTAAATATATTGGGGCTCATACATATTTTTAGCAGAGGATATGAAACAGCAGTCATAAAACAGCACCCAAGCAAGGTGCCAGCTGAAAAACATTGAAAGGAGGAGATGATCCTTTAGGTAAAAGCCTGGATAAACCAATGCTTTGGCCCCCGTACTTAACAGATGTTTAGGAGGACATCTGAGCCTCCAGCAGGAGACTAGACTCTGTCAGCACCTCAAATTACAAACCTAGTTTTTTAGTTTATTGATTAGACGTTGCAGCCTCACCATGAATTTTAAATATTCCTCTGCCCCTTTTAACTGGCTTGGTCTGACTAATGCTGGTTGGCAGCATACACTTTGCCTTGATGTGGGAGAAACAATGGAGCAGCTGACTTATGCGTGTATCTATCTGCACTTAGGCACATGTTCAGAAAGAGAACGCCGTTATAAGCTTCCCCTGGGTCCTCCTGTCTGTCTGATCTCTTTGTTTGCTGGTGTGCATTGAAGCCCAGTGATCTGTGGCTTCAGATCATTTTTCAAATGCAAAGGGTGTCATTCTGCTATGTTTCAGAATCTTTAAGGAACTTTTGGAAAGCTGGATTTTTCTGGCGTACACCATCTCTAACTGGCATTCGTCACCTTTTCTTTAAATTACAGCATGCTATTTTTATACCTTCTCTCTGATACACTTGTTTTTTGCTGCGCACGAACAGACTTATTACCGCTGAGCCAGTGACCTTTTCTTTTCTACGCCCCATTCTTTTTTTGTATTTCCTGAGCTGCTCCTGCATTGCATAGCATGCAAGTTGCTGTGTAGCTACAGCAGAAGTAATAGCTTAGCCACTCCTGGACACTTTGCAGGCAGAGAACAACCAGACGGAACATTTGTACCATGATGGTAGTGCAGTAAGCCACTGCTTGGTACTTTTAGAGCATGGGTCTCTGGGACAATGCTACAGTTGCAGTGGGGCTGGTGAAGGAATATGTACGTTTGTGCTAATGTGGTGGAGACTGTGTGCCATTATAGGAACTGTTTTCATTTGAAACCAGTGTGTGCTGGAACAAAAAGTGGGGACTTGTGGTCCTGTGCAGACTCATGCAGTTAGTGTGGTCAGCTGTCTAAAATGTACCCACATTCATGAATCTCAGTTTCTGCAGATCAGTTTGGACCAGATGTGGGAAAACATACACATGTATACACAAAATCAGCTTTTTAACTTTACAGCCCTATACCAGTGAAAGGGATGACCTACTTCTATCTTCTCAGAGGCTGCAAAAACCCATAAATTGCTCACCCCATGCATGTACAGGCTCCATAGCAAAGTGGGAATCCATTGGTAGTGAAAGCTTTACAGTTGTGAAGCACATATACCAAGTCACAGCTGGGGCATTATATGCAAAGGAAGTGTAGCGAAGTGTGAAATCTCTTATTTGAAATAATTTCTCTCTTCCTTTGATGGGAATCTGGATGTAAAGATGGCACACCTTAAGATATGGATGGATCTTCTGGCTGCCAGTTGGCCACCTCAAGATGAATGTTAGAGAATTGTGTTAAGATATTTGAATGGTGCCAAGGAAGTTGTGCTTCCATGTGAGTGAGAGAGCCTCTCCCCCCGCATTTTGCTTCATATGTTTGCAGTCAATAACTGGGAAATTGCATGAGTGGAGGAATGTTGTGCGCATTCAACTCCTATGATTTTTCATTCAAAATTTGTTCATTCAAAACCACGGCTCATACCCAGAGAGGGAGCTTTGGTGATAGAACTTCAAGTAAAGCAACCTGCTTATGGATCCTGATT
>NW_015174272.1:1729008-1780272 GCF_001447785.1 Gekko japonicus | reverse complement strand
GTGCTTGTCTGGTGTAATCAAAACTTCTTCCTCTGTGGACTGCTGCTTAGAGTATAATGAGTGTTGTTTTTAAATTGCACCCTCTGGTAGCCCTTTCTGGCTTTCTGCCTTGCTATGGGGCTGGAGGCCCTTCCCTGTTTCAACACGATCAGTATCTGTAGGCAAGAAGCTTGTGTAGAAGAATGTCTCCTATTTTGGGAGTACTGACAGCTGGGCTTTGTCATACCCTGAAAGAAGAAAACAGGCTGATGTAGGAACTAATGAAATTTTCGTGGGAGAGAGGACAGAAGTCAGAGGGCACAATTCCTTCCTTCCAGCAGCTGGGAAGAAGCCTATGGAAGTGCTGTTCTCAGCATTTCCCAGGTTTAAGCAAGTGGATCTGCTAAACCGGAGGCCGTAGCTGGACAGTGAAGTAAGCCCAACAAGCCTGTCCTGGATTAGCCATTCTGGCCCATTGTGGGGCGCTTAGTTGTGTTCTGGACACAAATGAAGAAGGTGCTTGTTGGTTTTCATCAGGTTTTCAGAGACAGATCCATTGCGCCTCACAGGAGGTCAGGGAGATACATGTGGGTCTTCTCTACTTTATCCTTGGAATCATGTGAGGAAGGGTTGGTTGAGGAATGCTCAAAATGTATGTGCTGTGGCTGAGGAAGGGCTTGGATATAGTCTCCCTCAGTCAATGTCTGACAGTCTCTCCATTATAGGACACTGCTGGCCCTTGTGTTATCTGGCCAGCTGGGAAGATGGGTAACTGGATGCCTACTGCACCCCGTTCCTTTTAGTTCTGATTTGTTTGTATTCTAGCTGTGGTGAAATTCCTTTTAACATTTTTTTAACACAATTTTTATTCAGGATATAATCAATCACAACCAACATTAATTTTACATTTATACCCTTTACATCCTACCCACCTCCTTTCCCCCCCCCGTATGGCTTCCCACAGTGCTACGACCTCCTGTATATTGCTTAACCTTTTCTCCTCCATCTATTTCCTCATTACACGTTCACTAGGTAACTGTTATTCAACTATTACAATTATTATCTCTATCTTTCCTTGTTACTAAAATTCAATATTCAGTAGTTATTAAAGCAAAATAAATTGTCTCTTACATCCCAATATTTTTCCAAATAGTCTTTTAAATCTCTCCAATCATTATAGAAATCTTCTGCTTCCATGTTGTTAAGCTTTCGAGTCATTTTGTCCATTTCAACCGCAAACAGTAACTTTTTAATCCAATCCTCCGCTCTCGGGACTTCCTCTTGCTTCCAACATTGAGCACAGGTCATTCTGGCTGTTGTTATCATATACCACATCAATGTCCTTTTCGCCACATTGACCTCTTCCATTTTTAGCCCCAAAAGGAATATTTCTGGTTCTTTCTTAAATTTACATTTCACAATTTTTTCCATCTCTACATGAATCTCACTCCAGATTTTTTTTGCTTTTTCACAAGTCCACCACATATGATAAAACGAGCCCTCAACCTTTTTGCACTTCCAACATTTGTTTGACATAGTAATATTCATATTACCAATCTTTTTTTGGGTCATATACCATCTATACATCATCTTATAACAAAATTCCTTTTAACATTTCACTTGTTCTTGAATGTCTGTCTTCTGCTGTAACAAGTTTGGGCGAGGGAGTTATCTCCCTTTCACCAAAGAGACGTCACCCCAGTCTGACTGCTGAGAACATCTTTGCAATTGTGCAACTCCAGGTATGGTTCTCTGAGAGAGATTCTGATTCCATGTAATTCTCAGGATGGTGCCATTTAGCTGGCTGATTGACTAATAGATTTAAAAGCTGGGACATTTTTTATCCCATCCTTCCTCTAGGCAGCTTGGAGGGGCATTCTGCCTTCCCTGTTTTATCCTCACACCAACAACCCTGTAAGGTAGGCGAGACCAAGGCTGCGGCCACACATACAAAATAATTCACTTTCAATCCACTTTCAGTGCACTTTCCAACTGGATTTTTACTGTGTGAACTGGCAAAATCCAGTTGGAAAGTGCATTGAAAGTGGATTATTTAGTGCCTGTGACTGCAGCCTGAGAAAATGTCTGGGCCCAGGACAGTGTGGGGAGCTAAATCTGGGGCTCCCAGATCCTAGTCCAACACTGCACCATGGTGGTGTATTAAAAAGCTGTCCCCACCCCATTAATCAAGCAACCGACTTTTAAAAAAAAATAACCGAATTACTTTCTATTAAGAACTTTATGGAAACCAGTGGCTGGCAGATGTCATCTCAGAAGAAGCATTCCCTCTGCTCTTTCACACCACAGGGAATACCTCTGCCTGAGATGGGGCCTGCAGTGACGTCTATGTGCGCTTCATTCTTCAGAAGTATTATGTGAACACATGCTTGTGTATGCAATTTTAATCAAATCTATTAAAACCCACAGTATGAATAATGTTGTTAGTTGGCCAAGAGGGCTTGTTCCCATCCCATTCCAGGAGATAGGGTGGACCATCTGAGGGCTCGTTGCTTGCAGTGCCCACACCTCGCTCATCTCTCTCCTTCTCCCTCTCTGCAGGGTACCATTCCAGACACCGGGTTGGAGAAATGCTTACCCTTATCAGAAGGTGAGTGAAGCAGGTGGGAATGGGGTGAACAGAATGATCTGTGGGATATCTGGCAGGAAACATTTGGGCGCAGTTTTGGGAAGATGCATTTCAGATTGACCCATAGGAGGTCATCATCTACTCGGCCTTGTGGGTATTATGCTGGTTTCTTGTAGCCTTGCATTTCCTGGGCTAAGGAGGATGCTGACAACTCTGTTCTCATGGTCTGTACATTCTTAACTGTGAATCAGTAGAATTTACAGCATGTCTTCCTGCAGAGAGGCAAAGCAGCAGTTACTACCTACTTAGCTGGGTTTCTATCATACGTGCGGTGACTGGGGTTAGTGTTTGGAGGGTGCTGGAGAATGCTCCAAGGCAGAAGGTACCGTCGGGCAGTGGAGGATCTTGGGATCTCTCAGGAGGGACTGCCAGCTTATCTTGAGGTTTTCCACGGGTGTAGGTCTCTCAACAGGGCTTTCTCAGCTGGCTGCGTCTTGTACATCCTGTATCCCGCTGGAGCTAGAAGGCTTTGGTTTGGATCTAGAGCAGGACTTCTGTGGGCACAAAGATTTCAGCCCATGGAGCACAACTTTCTGGCCTTTTCTTTCCTATGGCAACCCAGAATGCTTCCCAGAATCCAGTTCCTGGAGATCTCCAAAAACAGGATTTCCAGGCGGATTTCTGGCTTCCACCAAAAGGCGCAGTCAGAAAAATTGTGCTCCACGAGTGGAATTCCTTCTGTCTACAGAAAGACTACTCTAGATCCAAGTCTCTCTCAGCTTCTCTGTCTCCAAGCTGGTCAGTCTTAGCTATCTAGCAATTAGGTATCCTCTAGGGAAACAATCCCAACAGATGTGAACAGTGTCGTCATCACACAGTTTTGCATGCAGAGCAAGCCAACATTGCTTCTTCCCACTCAAAGTGATAACTGAACATCTCTGAGCAACAGACTCATTGGAACAAAAAGCCTCTCCATCCCATAGCTCCACTTTTCCTGAGCCGGTATTCCTTTGCTCCATAGTAAGTGTTCCCAAAGGAGAGCCTTGGATCTTACCCCAGCCTCCTGTCTGCTGCTGATGTGATCTGGGAATCTCAGCTTCTGGCTTTAAAAAGCAAATAATGTGGCCTGTGTGCCTGTGGAAATGGCCTCAGGAAGCCTGTGTGTGGGGGGGGTATGCCTGGTGATCTCCTGGAAGTCAGAGTGAGACTTTGGCACTCTGCATGGGTACTTGAGCCTTCCCCTCCGTAGCAGCAACATATAATAAATTACGCAACATATAAGCAAATATATGCAGGGTTGCTTGGTTTTCCCCCCTTGCAATGTGTGCAAGTCTTTTTTAAAAATATATATAAAGTATGCAGCCCTGACAATAATATTGTTAGCGTATTGTTAGTGCCTTGAGGCGCGGATCTTTTTTTCCTTCATATTACTCTGTAATAATGCTGCACAAAGAATACAGAGCAGTGGAGACAGCAGGTCTCCTGAACTGACCCTCAAGTGGATGGCTCTCAGCATGCCACTGTTCATCCTGCTCTGAAAATTCTTCCTCCTTGGGTTGTGGCACCATTATCTCTCTAGGTTTCTGACCCTTCATGCTCTTTGATGTGTGTGCCAGCAGGCTGTGTTCATCTGTTACTAATCTGTTTCTAGCCACTGATGGGGATTCCAGCAGCGGCATCTACACATGCTTCATGAAGTCACATCGCTGCTATGACCTCATCCCCACAAGCTCCAAGCTTGTTGTGTTCGATACTTCCCTGCAGGTGGGTAGCATTCTGTTGGGAAGGGCGAGGCGGTTTCCTCCCGTAGGGTGTGCAAAGTAGGCCAGGATTCCAAGGTTAATATTAATATTTCGATGCTTCTGAACAGTACAATGAAGAGCAATGATACAGCTTGCAGGACAGAAAGCTTAGTAGTAGGAAAAAAGGGATTGTTACATTTGGGGACAGGTTCTGACTTGGTGGCATATAATCTGGCAGAGGGCACTTGCAAATTAGTGGCACTGGGTTGTTGTAGAGGATAAAAGCCTGACTGAGGAGATTGGGTTCAAATACTTGGATCAGCTATAAATCTCTGGTAACACTGCACCAATCAGATATTCTGTCTCTCTCTGTCTCTCTCTCTCACACACACGCAAGTTATCATGCTGATATTCTTACCTAGAATTGGGTGCAGTTCCTGCTTTTGTGTTCACATGGTAACAGATGCGCATTTGTTAACATTTGATATGACAAGTGGCCCAACATGTAAGCAGTGATGAATTGAAAGATGGTTAAGGTGGTAATATCTGTACATAAATAAGACCAAGGTCACAAGATAGTTGAGTAGATCTGTGAGGGGATTGTAGGGTGTATCTGGTTCACCCAAGGCTCATTTTCAAGGCCTTTTTGTCCTCCCTGTTGACCCACTGAGATCATGACCTGGACTGTACCAGTAGTTAGTCTGTTCACGGGAGGTGAAGAATGGTAACTGCTGGCTAACTGTCTTCGTCCACTATTACTGAGTTTTCACATAAAGGAGGACCTCTAATAAGCTTCTAAAGGGAACTCAAGAGTTCTCTGGAATACAGTTTGAAACCCTTGTCCCATGAAGGAAGTCACATGAGGATTCCTTCCCTGCTTTGCCACCTGGAGAGGGAGCACTTTTCTCTCTATGGTGGGTGGATGCACGTGGGGAAGCAGAATGGGACAAAACTGCAGCTGCATGTCCCATCTCAAGGCCTTTCAGCCCACAGTTCATAGTGTTTTTTTCCTTTGTGCCTGCACTTGTATGTGTGTGAACCATCACTCTCTAAGGTACTACAAGGACCATGGGGAAGCAACCTGCTTTCTTTGCAGAACATTCTTGGTCCAGTCCCTGGCCTCTCCAGTTAAAAGGTTCAGGTAGTAAGTGATGTGAAAGACCTCTACCTGAGACCCTGGGAAGCGTCTGCCAGTCAGACTAGACAATGCTGACCTTGATAGACTAATGGTCTCACTGGGTACAAGGCAGCTTCATGTGTTCCAACGGCCACTCCTCTGTAATTCTTTGGAGAGATAATCCACGCTCGTGCTCCTTCTGTAACTCCTTTCTCAGTAAGAACAGGAGTCAAAAGGGTTTCTCACTGAAACAGCAGCTTGTGTAGCATCCTGGCCCCATTGTGTGGAATTATCTGTTGCTTTTTCTGGCTTGTAGGTGAAGAAAGCTTTCTTTGCATTGGTGACCAATGGTGTGCGGGCCGCTCCACTCTGGGACAGCAAAAAGCAAAGTTTTGTGGGTGAGTGTCCATCCTCGGGAGGAGAAGTGAGAGAAGTCAAAGATCTTTCCTTGCCACCTCCCAACCAATTTGCCTATAGGGTCGAGCTGACCTCTGCCCCACCTCTTCTTTGCCCTGTAGGAATGCTGACAATCACAGACTTCATCAACATCCTGCATCGCTACTACAAGTCAGCCATGGTAAACACACACTAAGCTTCATCATCCCCTTTTCTTCTGTGCAAAGGAGTCTCTGGTTTGGTGTAATGGTTAAGAGCATGGACTCTAATCTCGGAGAACCGGGTTTGATTGCCCACGCCTCCACATGGAGCTGCTGGTGTAACCTTGGGTCAGTCACAAGTTCTTTCAGAGCTGTTCTCTCAAGAGCAGTCCTCGAAAGCACTCTCTCAGCCCCACCTACCTCACAGGGTGTCTGTTGTGGGCAGGGGAAGGGAAAGAAGATTGTAAGGTACTCTGAGACTCTGAGTGAAGGGCGGGGTATAAATCCAATCTCCTCTTCCTCCTCCTCTTCCTCTCACTGGCAATATGGTTATCAGGACAGATATGCTAGCCACTATGGAATCTTGGAGTTTTCTGTTGGTTACATTTCTAGACACTGTTGTTGCAGAGGAAAATTTAAGAATATTTTACCTAAATACACAAAAACACAAAGAAAATGGGTCTTTAAGTAATTTAAGAGTTAGAGTTCTTCATGCTAACATTTCGTCTTCCAGTTTATTTTTATTTTATTTTATTTATTATTTAGATTTTTTTATCCCGCCCTCCCCGTAGGCTCAGTTGTGAAGACACAGTGTTTTTGGATGACTGCACTGCCAATTGGACCAATCCAGATACACACTGGATTAGCAAAAGTTTAGGGAGAAGCTTTTTGTCTCCCTTTCCAACCTCCCAACAATGTATTTACTTCATATTTTTATTTCACCTCTACATGGTTCTGCTCAATGCAGCTTTCAAGTAAAAACAGTATCATAAAATTATTGTTTTTGCTTTGATTATTTACAAAGCAAGCTGTTTAAAAACAAGTCAGTGACATAAAAAGAGCATGAAGATATTCATAAAACAGACTTTAGACCAGAAGCAGATAATGAAATCACTAAAAAGATAAGAACTTCTTAGTTAAAAAGATAAAAGGAAATATTTTTGTTTGGTGCCTAGAAGAGAACAATTGCCAGGTGAGCCTCAAGTCGAAGGGCCTTTGACGGGTGAGGGGCCGCCACTGAAAAAGTCCTGTCTCTAATTACCTCCTGCCTCACTTCTGAAGGGAGGGTTATAGTGAGCAGAGTTTGGGAGGCAGAACTTAATGGCCAATCTTGAGGAGGCCAATTTCTCGCTGAGACCCAAGGCTTAAATCAACTGGGTGATGTTTTGACATTGCCAGGATAATATGTTTCATCCTGGGCAAGTAAATTCCACCCTGAATTATCCAGGCTAGAGCTTCCTGGAGTAATAGGAGTGGATATGTGACAAGATGGCTTCTGTCTCATTGATATCCTCCTCTTTCCAAAACACATCCAGGTACAGATCTATGAGCTGGAGGAACACAAGATCGAAACTTGGCGAGGTAAGGATGATTGTGGCGGGCCTACAGAACAGCAGCTAGTTCTGGATAGGTGGGCAGCACTGTGAATGGAGAAAGTTGCTGGTCATATGACATGCCCATCTCTGGCATCACTTGCTGCAGGTTCTCTTTCTCCCTCCCCTTCTCCAGACAGAGGTGTATCTGGCTAACTGACATTTTCTGTCCCGTGCAGAAGTTTATCTGCAGGACTCTTTCAAGCCATTGGTCTGCATTTCACCCAGCGCCAGGTAAGAGATTCTGCCGAGGCCTGTTGGCTACTCTTCCTTTTTTGCCTGTTTTCCCACCTGGCACATACCTCAGTCCTCCCTGCCAAAGCCACCGCTAAATGAGTACAGATCATTTTATTCATTTATTCCTTGGTTCCCCTCCCCCAGGTTTCTGGACCTCATAATTATGGGAGAGGCTTGGAGGTAAATGGGCAGTTTTCTAGGGAAGGTTCTCAAAGAGTGAAGCATTTTACATTTTGTGAGTCAGAGCTCACAGCGGCTTATGCTGGAATAAATTATTTTAGTCTTTAAGTCACTAGCGGAGTCTTCTCTGTTCTTGATTATAGTTGCCTTTCCAACAGCCGTCTGAAATGGCGGTCACCACTACACCTCCTCCTTCACAGATGGGGAACAGAAAGAGAGTGACTAGTCCTAGACCAAGGTGGGCCCCACTGGCTGGATCTGAGCTCCAGAGCCGTTTTTTCCAGACTCCTGGTAGCCCTGCCAAGTTTCAGTCAGGGTACAATAAAATATTTGCCACCACTCTTCCCTCCCCCACCCCAGTTTCAATAACAAAGGGAAAAGGAGAGATTTTCAAGTTGCCATGGAGTTCACCCTTCACGGGGAGGGATCACGGCTCAGTGGTGGTGCTTTGCATGCAGATGTTCCCCAGGTTCAATCCCAGCATCGGGTGGTCTGTGATGTGAAGGACCTCTTCCAGAGGCCTTGCAGAGCCACTGCTGGTCAAAGTAGGCAGTACTGACCTTGGTAGGTCAAAGGTGGTCTGACTCAATACATCATATGTTGCCTATCTCTTTCTTGGATTTTGTATGTAAAGTCTCAGCTAAGTATGAGCTCACATGCGCCATAAATGAGAAACTTTTACTGCTAGTTGACTGCAGAGCCTGATATCCCTAAAGAGTTCCATTCGTGTGGCAGAATATTTCTGCTGTCTGACACTACTGTCTGGGGAATTAAGGGGCTCTTGAGAATACAAAAGTGGGCCGTTCTGAACCGAGCCTATGAAAGAGGACCCAACTCCATTGTTGTTTATTTGGGACCAGTTAGAGTTAGAGTAGGACCCTGTCCTCTTCTTCAGCCATGGGGGGGGGGGGGCAGTCATGGGATTGGATTACAAAATAGCAGGGTTTTTTGTCCGTCCGTCCCCCTGGTCTTCTTGAGTCATTGGGATAGAATGGAAGTATAAATGGGCCAGAACTCAGAAATCATTAACCCCACTGTCACAGTCCACTGGATCCCTCCTGAGCATAGATCAAAGAATCTGAGCTGTTCTTCTGCCTCCCTGTAGTGTTTAGAAAGAACGTCTCTCACGGAGGTAGAGAGAGAATCCAGGCATCCATGTGTCCTCCTTGCTTCACAGATGTGACATATTCCCCCTGCTCCCATCCCTCTTGTGACTTCCAGCCTGTTCGATGCCGTCACCTCACTGATTCGGAACAAGATTCACCGTCTGCCTGTCATCGACCCCGACTCGGGGAACACACTGTATATCCTGACTCACAAGCGTATCCTCAAGTTCCTCAAGCTCTTTGTGAGTGCTCAGGTGATGCGTAGTAGAGATACTTTGTACCGTGCTGTGCTCTTCCACTGATCCCACGCTGAGGATTGTCGTTGTGACACTTGTGTGTATGCAGTATGGTGTAGTGGTTTTAGTGTCAGACTAGGGTTGAGGAGACCCAGGTTTGAATCCACACTCTGCCAAGAAGCTTGCTGGGTGACCTCAGGCCATTTACACATTTTCAGCCTAACTGACCTTGCAGAGTTGTTGTGGGGATGAAATGGAGCAGAGGAGAACAATGTAAGCTGATTTTTGGCTCCATTGCAGGGGGAAGTCGGGGTATAATTGAAGTAAATAAATGAGTATTCCAGTCCCATCCTCACTTTCATTTTGCTTCTTATACTCAGGTCAGTAAACCTAAAGAAGAGTGTGGCGGCCCCATTCCGTGCATAGTAAGGCAGGCGTTTCCTGTGTTCATGTCTTCAGCCCATTCTGGGCCCCAGGAAAGTTAATTCCCAGGATTTGCAAGGCCACGGCTGAGGGACAGCCATGTAGGTTGGGGGCCTGGAGGCAAGAAGAACAAAGGGGTGAAATTGCTCCTCCTTCTCCTGCAAGTCCAAATCTGCTGAGAAAAGGGGTTGATGTCATCTCTTTGCTCTTCCTCACCTCAGCACACCAACCCATCGGGCTGTTCCTCCACATGGATCCCTGGAATGAACTTTCAGGGAGTCAGAAGGGGCTGCTGAAACATGGGAGAACTCTGTGCATAGATGGTTGGATGTGGGCCTCTGGGCCCTTTGAGGGTTCTAAATCCTTGGGATCTGTGGCTAGCTTTATTGGAGGTTACTGGAGGGTAGACAGAGCATCCCCCTGTTATCACTCCTAAAAGTCAGCTGCTGGCAAACCCCATGGCCACAGCCCTCCAGCTCCCTCCAGGTACCCCTCTTGATTTATGCGTAGATAACTCAGGGTCGTATAGTACTCCTCAGTGAACTGGATTTGGCCTAGGAACCATGGATCTCTTAAGAAAGGGTTGTCAAACTCATTTGTTATGAGGGCCAGATCTGACATAAATGAGAGCTTGTCGGGCCGGGCTATGAGTGTCATAAAATGTAATGCCAGGTAGCAGAGATATAAACTTTATAAAGGACACAAACAGAAAGGTTGTGGGGTTTTTTTACTTAAAATAAAAACATGCTTAAAACATTAGCTCTGTAAGCTGCAAACCTACTTTTGATTTATTGACATTCACCACAGAAATCTCATGCTCAGAGTTCTGAGTCTAGGACCCATGGGAAAACATGAAATGGCTGAGTGATGAAGAGAGTCTGGCTAAGCAAGCTATGATGCAGCAGCAGCAGCAGAACTGGAAACAGGAGATGGCCAGTTCCACTGCGGGCCTGATGGAACTTGGAAGCCCTCCAGGGGCCTGATCTGGCCCCCGGGCCATACGTTTGACACCCCTGTCTTAAGATCTAAGTGGAGTCTGTGGTTTTACAGGCTTGCAGTAGAGACTTCTTTGCAGATCCTGCTATCTCATCATGGATCCAGTCCTGACTTCTGCTTACAGTCTCTGTATATCCCATGAACCCCAGTCATTCTCCTGTTCCATCATTTTGCGGCAGGAATGTAGCACTGAATGTACCACAGACTCTCATTTGTTATGACAAGTGGTTTGCATGGTGCTGTTTAATTGGTGCTTGATTTTATTTCTGGAGGGGTAAGCAGCATGTTAGTCTGTTGCAACAAAAATAAGTAGGAGTTTTGTGGCACCTTATAGATTCTGTGTGTATGTCTGCCTGGTGAGGACCCATTACATGCCTCTGATAAAGTAGGCGCTAGTTCAGGGAAACTCCTGTTCAGCAAGCTAAGTGCTTTGAAGCTCATTCGTGCTACTGATCGGGGAATGGGGCTTGGCATGTCTCCTTGATTCTCTTCTTGAATAACAAAAGAAGAATTAAGCATGCAAAATGAATAAACTTGCAAATTGAGGCACATTTCCATAAGTTGTAGATCTCACCTTTTATCTGTACAGAATGTTGGCTATTGTAGCATGGCGCTACTGTTGTCTTTTAAATCACCAAGTATCTGGACTGGAGCGGCGAAGGTGGTGTCCTGAGTGGACACATCAGTGTAATGTGCCTGTCTAAACTGTGGTTTTAAGATACTTATTTTAACCTGAGCACCACATTTTGATAAAATACAGCTGGCTTGAAGCTTGAACCCTTCAGGGAGAGAATTACTGTCTTTTCTAATTTGTAGAGACCCAGAGGTTCTCCCACTCTTTGGTGGCTGTTTATCTTATCTTCACAGACTGGCATTTGCAGGCTAGTGAGAAACCGAGCATTGACTCCGAGAACAATTATAAAATTAGTTGTGTTAAGTCTCTGGGCATTTGCTGTGAGCATAGCATTGTTATGATTTATTTCCTGGGTGCTGCTGGTGGAATCCCCCCTGTTTGTCTGCTGTTTTGTCTCTGGTTCCTGCTCTAGTGGGAATACTAAAACCGTTGGCAAGCTTGTATGATTGTTGAAATGAGGCAAAAAGGTGAAAAGGAAACTTGTAGCCAGACTAGAGTTGTTTGGTCCATCCGTCTGACGCCGGCTCCCTTGTTCCTCCTGAGTCCTGGACTATGATATCTGGTTCAGTCCAGAGGAATTTCAGTACCTCACTTCCACTCAATGCCATCCTCCCAACTACTAAAGGACACCCTACAGGGGGGCTGGCATGTTTGATTTCTATGGCAGTGAAGTATGGTGTAGCATTGCTTCCTCCCTTAAGAACCTTAGCAATGGCTTGTCTCTTGACTTTTAAAGATCAGGTTATTTTGGCTGTCAATGTATATATTCCTCCCCGTTCCTCGCCTTTTGGTTATGAGAACTGTTGGCCTGACTTCAAAAATTACATCTATGAACTTGAGATTAAATATCCTAAGGCACAAATAATATTGCTAAGTGACTTTAATGCGTGCTTTGGGAATGGTAGCTTAAAGGGCAGGGGAAATGCTTATGGTGATAATCTTTATAATGGCAGGAGGAAAACAAAAGACTCCTTGGTTAATAAACATGGGGTAATAGCCAATCAACAAGCAATCTTAGAGTTGTAATATTAAATGGTAACTTAGAGGGAGATAAACACGGGGAATTCACTTCTTATAATCAGAAGGCAGCAAGTGTGATTATGTACTAACATCATCATCTCCTTGTGATAATATATGACATTTTGAAGTAAGGTCACTTCTGACCATCAACCATTTATATTTTGTATCTCTGAAGCTCTGTGGGATATCAATACCTCCTATTGAAATTACAGCCGATACTAGTTTGAGATGAACCTATGCACTTCAAAATAAATTAGAGCAGGTGCTGGATGCTGAGCCACTTTCTGAGCTCAGGGGAAAATTTCTTGTGGCAAAAGACATAAGATACAGCCCTGACACTATATGGAGAGTTAACTGAATCCTTGAGGCCTTTCCACATTAAGAATGTTGGAATATTAAATGGAAGAGGACAATTTAAGATTAACTGGTTTGATAGAAAATGCTCAAATATGAATAAACAACTGAGACATGCTATTGGGGTGTACGAGCAGAATGAAACTGCTTACCTAAATCTTTCTTTGAGCTCTGTAATAACTCAGAGAAAAAACTTGCCTCAGTAAGAGAATCTTGGCAACAGCTTGCCTTGGCCTTAACTCTGAGAGACATGAAGTTCTGGTGCATACTTGCAACTTCAGAAGGGATGGTTCGCCATGAGTTCGTTTCCTGTATGTCTGCTGGGAAGAAGACTTTAAAAAAAAATTTAATTATCAAGCCCACAACAAAAGTGTAGTCAAATATCCTGTGATGATTCCATTAACCAACTCACCTGAGTGACCTCCTGTATCTGCCAGTGAAATAAAATCCCCAATTTCTATAATTAGGAATAAAGAAACCCTGGGTGAAAATTTTATGCCACCCGATTTGCTTAAGGCTTTCCAGGACTGGTGGGTATCTGTTTTAGCCACCCTGTTTACTCATATAGATAGGTCTGGTAGGTTCCCCCAGGAATGGACCTCTTCTATTGTGGTGCCGATTTATAAGGAGGACCATATTGATAGAGCTAACTATAGGCCAATAAGCTTGCTGGATGTAATAGGAAAGCTTTATGCAAGACATCTCCTAGTGAAGCTGGAGACATGGGTAGCTGAAAATAACTTGCTAGCACCAGGGCAAATTGGATTTAGGCAGGAGTATTCCACCTTTGACAACTGCCTTCTACTGCAACTTCTTATCAATAAATATTCAAATAGATAATCTAGGCAACTATATGTGGCACTTATGGATCTTAAAGCGATATTAGATTCCATCTCAAAATACCATTTGTGTTGAAAACAAGGCAATATGAACATAGATAACAGGCTGCTAGAGCATATAAAAGGTCTTAATATGGACACCAGTTTAAAGATCAGATTGGATGTCCATGGCCAATTGTCTAGCTGAGTTAAAAGCACAAAAAGGGTCTGCCAAGGCTGTATTTTGGCCCCACTGCTTTTTAGTGTAGACATAATTGATATGATAGAATACCTGTTGGGATCCCATTTCTTTCCAGTAAAAGTAGGCACTGCACAGATGGCACACTGCTAGTTTCCCATAGTCAAATTGGTCTAAGAAGGCTGTTGAGACAGTTCAGCTCCTACTGTAAAAAACCCCAAGATTATGGTTTTCGGTAGAAGGGTGCATTACCATAAATGGACAAGAAACCATTCGAACAGCTATCTAGCTTTAAATATTTAGGGGTGATGTTTCATCAGTCAGGCTCTTGGATGCCTCATATTGACTATGTTAAGTATAACCTTGAAAAAGCTGCCCTTGGTATCCTTAAGATTGTATAGAGAAAGAGGAGGTGTTCTGATTTCTTCAACTTTAAAAATTTATAAAATGAAACTACTGCCCCAGTTTCTATATAGAGCAGCAATTTGGGGCTCTGGCATTCCCTTCCTCTCCCCACAACAGGCACCTTATGAGGTACCGTAGGTGGGGCCGAGAGAGTCTTGAGAGAACTATGACTGGAGGCTCATGTGGAGGAGTCGGGAATCAAACCTGATTCTCCAGATTAGAGCCTGCCGTTCTTAACCACTACACCATGCTCTAACTCTCAGGAGAAAGAGGATGTGAAGCTTAAGCAAATAGAAATGCCCAGGGAGGAAGTTCTAGAATTCATAGACAAATTGCAAATTAACAAATCACCAGGACCAGATGGTGTCCATCCTAAAATTCTTAAAGAACTCAAATGTGAAATTGCTGATTCTACCTATGATATGCGATATGTCCTTAAGACCAGCCAGAGGATTGGAGAGTGGCCAGTGTAACTCCTATTTTAAAAAAAGGATCTTGGGGGATCCAGGAAATTACAGGCTTAGCGTCTGTTCCAGGTAAACTGATGGAAAGCATTATTAAAGATAAAGTTGTCAAGCATATAGAAGGGCAGGTCCTGTTGAATAAAAACCATCATGGCTTCCACCATGTTCTTTGAAAGTGTCGGTAAACATTTGGACATGAATGAGCCAATAGATATAGTTTATTCGGATTTCTACAAGGCTTTTGACAAAGTCTCTCAGACTGAGCAAACTTCAGTCATGGAATAAGAGGACGAGTCCTCTTGTGGATTGTAAATTGGCTAAAAACCAGGAAGCAGAGAGTAGGACTAAATGGTCAGAGTGGAGGGATGTGAGTAGCAGGGTCCCTCGGGGATCTGTGCTGGAACCGGTGCTCTTCAACTTGTTAAATGGACTGGAGTTAGGGGTGGATGGTGAGGTGGCAAAGTTTGCAGGTGACACCAAATTATTTAGGGTAGTCAAGACAAAAATGGGTTGCAAAGAGCTCCAAAAGGATCTCTTCAAACTGAAGGACTGGGCATTAAAATGGCACATGAGATTCAGTGTGAACAAGTGTAAAGTGATGCATATTGAGGCAAATAATCCCAGCTTCACATATACACTGACGGGATCTGAGCTGGCAGACCACCTTGGAGTGCTCGTGGATAGCCCAATGAAATGTTGACCCAGGGTGTGGTTGCTGTGGAAAAAAGGCAAATTCCATGTTGGCCATAATTAATAAACCTGCCACTATCAGGTTGCCTGGAAAGCCAGTTTGGTGTAGTGGTTAAGTGCATGGACTCTAATCTGGGAAAACCGGGTTTGATTCCCCACTCCTCCACTCGCAGCTGCTGGATGACCTTGGGCAAGCCGTAGTTCTGGCACAGCTGTTCTTGAAAAAAACAGCAGTTTCTGTCTGTCAGAGCTCTCTCAGCCCCACGTACCTCACAGGGTGTCTGTTGTGGGGAGGGGAAGGGAAAGGAGTTTGTAAGCCGCTCTGAGACTCCTTTGGGTAGTGAAGGGTGGGGTATAAATCCAATATCTTCTTCTTATTATAAATATCTAAGGGGAGACTGCACTTGGAATAATGAGTACAGTTCTGGTCACTTCCCCTGGAAAAGGATATTGTAGAGCTTGAAAAGGTGCAGAAAAGAGCAACCAAAGTGATCAGGGGGCTAGAGCAGCTGCCCTATGAGGACTGGTTAAAACGCTTAGGGCTGTTTAGCCTAGAAAAAAAAAGGTAAGGGAAGACATGATAGAGGTTTATAAAATTATGTGTGGGGTCTACAGAGTGGACAGAACCTGGGGTCATCCACTGAAGCTGAAGGGTGGGGGATTCAGGACAGGCAAAATGTAGTATTTCTTCACACAGTGCATAGTTCATTTGTGGAACTCAGTGCCACAGGATGTGGTCATGGCTGCCAACCTGGAAGGCTTTAAAAGGGGAGTGGACAAAGTCATGGAGGACTGGGCTATCAATGGCTACTAATCCCTCCAATACCAAAGGTAGTAGGCTTCTATAAATCCATTGCTGGGTGTGCACAGGAAGGATGATGCTGTTGCAGTCATCTTGTCTGTGAGTTTCCTCGAGACAGCTGGTTGGCTGCTGTGTGAGCGGAATGCCAGGGGCTAGGTAGGTCTTTGGTCTGATCCAGCATGGCTCTTCTTATGTTCAACATCTCTGACATAGCCCTGAGCTGCAAATTTGCTCCTTTCCCCCCCGGTAGAATGCCAAACTCTACCCTAAGAAATTTCCTTGTGTTTTTCTGCAGATTGCTGAGTTCCCCAAGCCAGAGTTCATGTCTAAAAGCCTGGAGGAGCTGAAGATCGGCACCTATGAAAACATTGCGAAGGTCCAGACAAACACCCCTGTTTATGTTGCACTGGGCATCTTCGTACAGCAGAGGGTCTCTGCACTGCCTGTGGTGGATGACTCAGGTGAGAGGCCACTGGGATGGGGCGTATAAGGGGAGTGCAGCAAACGTAGGTGCTTATCTGGGAACTCTGGGCTTAATGCTTTTGTGTTCCTCAAGAACATTATTTCTTCTCTGGAATCCCTGGGATGCATTCTGGGCCCATTTTTGTGGAATATCAAACAGGCACAAGGAATCTCACTGCATTCAAAATAGAGCTGGATAAAATGGCATTTTCCATTCTGGTTCCTCATTTGCGGCCTGGTAGGGTCAGGAATGGCCTGGGGTGGGCCAGGCTAGCCCGATCTCATCAGATCTTGGAAGCTAAACAGGTTTGGATCTTGTTAGTATTTAGATGGGAGACCCCCAAGGAAGTCCAGGGTCTCTGTGCAGAGGCAGGTAACGGCATGCCACCTCTGAACCTCTCTTGCCTTGAAAGCCCCTACAAGGGTCACCATACGTTAGCTGTGACTTGATGGCACTTTCCACCACCACTACCAGGGTCAAGAAACGTTTTCATGCTTTCCCTGTACGTGATTTTCCTTCATTTGTAATACCTGGGACTGCTATACTCATGTATATAAACTTGCACACCCTTCGCAATAAAATCATTTCTTAGGGCACTGCTCCAAGTGTCTCCTTTATCTGAGGAAAGACTGGCTTTCACTTGGGCCTTTTCAGCAGTGGCACTCTTGTTGTGGCTTCATGTCCTAACAATGCAGTGTGGGTTCTTCCAGAGAGCCAGCTTGGTGTCGTGGTTAAGAGCGGCGGACTGTAATCTGGAGAACCGGGTTTGATTCCCCACTCCTCCACGTGCAGCCAGCTGGGTGACCTTGGTTCAGTTCTCTCAGAGCTGTTCTCTCAAGAGTAGTTCTCTCAGAGCTCTCTCAGCCCCACCTACCTCATGGGGTGTCTGTTGTGGGGAGGGGAAGGGAAAGGAGATTGTAAGCCACTCTGAGACTCCTTCGGGTAGTGAAGAGCGGGGTATGAAACCAACTCTTCTTCTTTCTGCCCTCCAGAATGAGATAGATTAAAACTTCCTTCTTTTTCAGACCAGGAATTAGATGTTTTGTGCTGTTGTACTTCTGTGTGAAATACGAAGTGTTTTCATCTGGAGTATTTGGTTTTTAGTCTATTGCGTCAATTATTTTAAGATACTGACTTCTGGGAATTTCTGTTAGATGGAGTTTAAATCATGGTTCATGATCAATCATGGCATCTGCCTGGCTGGGGCAGAAACATGGAGCATAGACGAAGTGAATAGTGGACATTCCTGGGATCAGGCTGCCATATTTGGGATCAGGACAGAATCCTGTTTTCTGCCCCTTTCCCTCCTGGCTTCCCAAGGACTGGTTGGTTCGTGACCCTAGTTTTTTGTGTTTCTTTTTGCCTTCCATGGTTACGTGAAACCTTTAAAACCATTCATCCCGTAAGCATCATTTTGTGGTACACTTGCCCACCCTCTGTCGTGTGCCGCGCGCTCTGAACTGTGGGGTTGGGAGTGGGCAGTCGATTGCTCTGCCTTGCCTTCTGGGAGTCTGCTTCCCCACCCGCCTCCTCCTTTTCAAATCCACTTCCAATTTTCACAAGCTGTACTTGTTTGTTTCTTTTAGGTCGGGTTGTAGACATTTACTCCAAGTTTGATGTCATTGTGAGTATCCAGGGTCTGAGGGGAGAGGGATGATTTCACACACAGGGTGCCCCTCTGTCTTTGATAATTGCCTAATGCATTATTAAAAATAGATTTATTATGAGGAGTCCTCTTGGCTTGACCAGTTACAGACCTGACACAGTTTTACAGATAGGGCCGAGTGTACTTGTCCCCACCCCCACCCCCCCATGCCAACATCAACATTCTGGGCTGGGGAAAGCCAAATGTTGAATGACAAATGTATTAATAGAACTCCTGCACTTTATAAAAATGTCATTAGCTTGTATCATTGGCATTATGGCATATGACGAGTCACAGAATAATATTCACATGCTGCATTTCTTTGGTGCTTGGAATGCTCTGGAGCCTTAGCAGGAGGCAAGCAGCCTGCAGACTTTGTGGCTGAGGTTGCCAGTGCAAATTCCAGTGTAGCCTCTGCTCACTAAACTGATGGCCGAGCTCTTGCTTCAGATCACGGTGTTAAGTGGCAGAAACAAAGGAAGGTGTGGGCACATGTGGCCAGCAGGGGAACAGGAAAGCTTTAATGGCAAGTACTCAGATGCCAGGTGGAGAAGTCATGGTTCCTGGGAGACTGGCCTGGTTTAAGCCACAGGTGTGGAAGAGGACGGGAAGCCTCTGTTGCTCCGGTGTTACTCCCAGCCAGAGGCCAGTGCTGGGTGGTGTGGGTGGGCCTGTAGCCCAATGCAGGTTTCCTTGTTGGATGCTGTTTTGCTTTCTGACTTCTGATTTCATGCTGATTTACCTGGGTTAGATCCAGCTGGTTTTTCTAGATAAAAAAGGAAGGGATCCTATATGACTACCCCAGCAGGTAATGCTGAGGATTGCAAGACCTGAGTGGACGGAAGCCATGTGAAAGAGGGGCTGTAGTAAACAAGGGAGCTGGGCGAGATTGAATGAGAACGCTTGTTCGACCCCCCCCCCCCAAACCACTTTTGGGCTTCCCCCCTTCCTCTGTGGCACATGACTTGGCTCACTCACTTGAGTCACCTGCAGGGATTTGCTCCAGGACACGTTTCAGCACTGCTGCTGCTGCTGCTCTCCAAGTGCCACACTGCCCATCTGCATTGTGTCTTCCCTGCAGAGAGCCACTGTACGGATGGCCCTGTTCTGTGCCAGGGGACTGGATTTAAATGCCCACTTTTTAAAAAAACAACAACCATATTTTGTAATGTGCATTGAACAGCTTAGGAATGCAAGCTGTCCTGGTGGATTCAAACATACTGCTGGGCAGAGACAAGTTCCCCTGATTTCAGCCTGGGGTGGTGGTGTCCAAGTGGGGAGAACAGAGTTGTGGTCAGCCAGGGCTGGTGATGCCACCACATGTCCCCTCTCCCTCCTCTCCCTCTGATTAGAACCTAGCTGCTGAGAAGACTTACAACAACCTGGATGTGACCGTGACCAAGGCACTGCAGCATCGCTCCCACTACTTTGAGGGTGTTCTCAAGTGTTACAAGCATGAGACTCTGGAGACGATAATCAACCGACTGGTGGAGGCAGAGGTAAACCCCCTCCTGCCTGGCTGCTACTTGGTTCAGTAGGGGAGGGCAGAACTCTGGGGCTCAGATGGAGGTAAGGAGAATGAGTTTTAGAATAGGGGACAGGTAACACCCGCTTTCATCTTGGTGGATGTCGTCCCCCCCCCAGTGAAGTGGGAAATGTTTTGTCCCTACTCGGAGGAGAGCACCCTTGATTGATGGGAGATTCCTACCATCAGTCAAGGATGCTCTCCATACCTCTGAGTAGAAAGGAACAATCATAAGTTCCACGTTCCAGTTTCTGCCATGCGGACATTAAAGCTGAAAGGTATTTAAGCACCGATAATTTAGAGCAGGCCCAGTCTGAGACCCGATTATTAGTGTGTTACTAACATGTTGCTGAGATGCTTGGGGTGGTGGTGGTGAAATAAAAGGCCTTGTGAATGTTCTTCCAGGTATCCTGGCTGTCCTTCTAACATCCCCTGTGTTTCCCACTCAAAAGATAGATTTGTTGGCTGATGTAAGCCCTGCTTTCTAGACAGCTTGCTGAGACTGTGAACCTCTTTGTATCCCATAAAAGAGAACGCACAGTCTATACATTTTCAGATATTAAAGCTTCGTAGGCTTTATTCCATCTGGTGTTAAAATAAAACTGTAAATTCATACAGTGTCTGATACCTTTAGGTGCTTAACTGGTGAACGTGAAGGTTCAAGGGAAGCCAAAGGTCCCAGCAGCACTGGGTGCCTTTGACTCTCCCCTCCTTGTGGGGCCTTGTGTACAATGGCATGCTTATGGAGTTCAGACTGAGGGTTGAATCCTGGGTATCCTCAGTCCTGGTTGGACATTCTGAGTAGTCCTGGGCCACTACTGCCACTACCATCATGATGCCATCATCATTATGTCACCATCATTCTATCTACGCCCCCCCTCACTAGTCCCGCAAACTGACCATTCTCAGAGCGGGGACTATTGGGGGTGCGAGACGTGCCTGGCAGAGGTGAGCGCGGTATGGACGTATATTGTTGCTGCTATATTTATTGTTATTACTGTTGCTGGTTAATAATTTTAGAATCCCATCTTGTACTTTTATAGTTAAATAATTTTAGAGCACCAGAAAGCAAATTTTAGTAAATTGTATTGTTGTATTTTATATTATTCTGTACTGTTTTAATGTTTTAACTTGGGCATTTTGCCCCTTGTGAGCCGCCCTGAGCCTTCGGGAAGGGCGGGATATACATTCAAAAATAAAATAAATAAATAAATAAAAATATGCTAGCTTTGTATATAGCAGCATGGTGGCTGAGGATGAAGTTTTCATTTCTGGAGAGGAACTTTGACCATTTTGAGTAGGCTGAAAGGGATGCTGAATTCTTTTTTTTTAATGCAAATACAGAGCTGATTTTATCAGGCCAGTCTCTTGGGATGACCACTGCTGAGTCTTGATTGTGTAAATACATGAACCCTCACACGTGTCCCTGTAACCAACAGGTTCATCGGCTGGTGGTGGTGGATGAAAACAATGTGGTGAAGGGTATCGTGTCCCTCTCGGATATTCTACAGGCCCTGATCCTGCCCGGTGGTCAGAAGCCTTGACTGCATGAAGTTCAGAGCTCCCTCCTCCTCCCCACACACACACATTTGGGCCTCATGAGCAACACCATCAACTTTTTCCCATCACCCTTTTTGGCCTGGCTTGGAAAAGCCGTGTCACCCAACCGCAAGCCTGGGGCTTGGTTTGCTTGGTGTTTCCCACCAGATGTGTGTCTCCTCCTTACCCAGTTCGGTTGCACGGGAGCCTTGAGGCCTGCTGGATCCTGGAGACGGGTGCGCTGGTTGGGCTGTTAGGGTCCAGGCTCAGTGGGCCCAATATCTTCCACACCTGGATGGAAGGAAGCTTGGGGCAGGCTTCCTGGCAAAGTGTGAAGCAGGCAGTAAGTGCAGGAGCTGCATCAAAACCCTAAAAACCAGGGGCTAGATAGGCCTTTGGTCATGTTCTGGAGATGGGGGTATCTGATATATAGCACAACTTTCTTTTTTTTAAGAGTCTCTTGGCTGTTCTCAGGCACCTGACCTTTGTATGCCGTGTGTGTGTGTGTGTGTGTGTGTGTGTGTGTGTGTGTGTGTGTGTGTGTGAATGAGAGCGTGTGTGTGACAGTGAGAAATCCCCATTCCAGTGCAACTTGTCACTTCCACCGAGCAATACTCTGCAGTCTGTCAGGAAGGCATGAAGCCTCTTGTGCACATCACCTGCTGTGCTCTTCCCAGTGCCAGGGCTCGTACTAGTTCCATAGGCTCTTAACGAACCTTGCTTAGGAGCTGAGAATCCTTCACAGGGTCATTGTACTGGGCAGCATCAGCGATCTGTGCCGGCATCCTGGAGCATTCAGATTCCTGTTGTTCTAGGCCCTTCCTGCCTAGGTTTTGATTAAATTACTCCATCTTTGATTAACTTTGGCCATCTTATGAGAGGGAGAGTTGGAGTCAGCCCTGCCTCCATGCCCTGATAGAGGAATCTGTGTGCTTAGCTGTAAACATGTCACTCTCCTGCCTCATTTATGGCAGACAGTTCTCCATTAGCTGTCAAAGAGACGGAATTGTAATGCCACTACTGCCCCTTCCAATCGTAACTGTGCAAAAGTGGTTCTCTCGTGAGCCCCACTTCTTTTACACATTCCTATAAACCCCTCTTCAAAGTATACAGCATGTATTTTTTTATAAAGCCACATTCTCTATCTGACGCCTCACTGGTACTCTTCTTTTGGGCCTTCCCAGGCAAGAAGACCTGGGCTCCACCTCTCCTGGGAGCTGGGAGAATTTTTTAAAAATTATTTCAAGTCCATGCAGGAAACTGTCCTGCATTGCGCCCCCCCCCGGGATGTGTTACTTGGTTCTTTGTTTTACTGAGATTCTGTACTTAATAAAAATCAGTATATCACACTTCAGCTTGTGGTGTTTGAAAAACTCGGCAAACGATGTGGGAGAAAGGAAGAGCCATGGAAGTTGATAGGGCAGGGAGGGGGTATTATGCACGGTGCTTGAATTTAAGCCAGAAAAACGAGCCGTCGCCTCCTCCCATTCAAAGCAGAGTGTCGAAAGGGTTCCTCAGGACAGAAAGCAGGAAAGCCACTGTGCTACACAACCAACTGTGGTCCAAGATGTGTTCTTGGTATCTATGTATTTCTGAGGGACCGAAATATCAGTGGGGCAACCTTAATATGTGTCTCATAGTATGCCAGGGAATGCTGCGGTGCACCCAGCAGCTGATTAGAACGGCTTGATTGTACGTTAAGGGTTGTGGGGATTCTATGGGCTGGGTGGAGCAGCCCCCACCTGCAACGGTCACCTCTGGGCCTGTCAGCTCCAAGGGTCTTCCACCATGAGTATGTCTGCATGCCTTCCAGGTCTAATCTCCAGCCGAGATGGCTAATCCGGTTCTCTTATCCCTGTAAGCAGTTCTGTGTGTGCCTCTGTGTCCCGGTCACTTCTCTTCCATGGCCCTCAGGGCCCTCGGGGCTAGGAATGTGCTGAGCCAGCCCCACCGCCCAGACACCAAATCCCTGTTTGTTCTGCCTGTGGCTTTTTCAAAAGGCATGAATCCCCCGGGCACCTCGCTGGAGCCATGGGTGGCGAGGACCATCCCCTAGCTGAAGTGGACCACAGAGGAGCCAAGGCAGCCACTTGGGACTGGCTTGCTCAGCCGTGTGAGCCCAAACAGTGAGTGGAACAGGATGAGTGTGGTGTCCAGTGAGGGTTTTTTGTGGCTTTTAGAGCCGCTGGTGGGTGGTTTGGTTAAGGCAAGGAGCTGTGGCTCTGGAGTCGGAGCTCTGGGTGGCTTTGCTAGGCATGGGGATGAGTCAGATGGATGCTTGCATTTTATTTCTGGCTGTGGGAAGGGAGTGGGCTCTGATGGGTTACCATAGTGCTTGTGGTCTGAGGGCAGTTGTCCTGTGAGTCTGATTCTGCTCTGTGGCTCGGTTCTCCATGTAGCAGCACACTGAGCAGGTATCCCTCACTGCTGCTCTTTCAGTTCTCTCTTGCTGTTTCTCTTCTCCCCCCCCCTCCCGAGTTCCTTTGTACTCCCCTCCCCAGACTCTGAGGGGGAGATCATAAGTGCAAAGCCTCTGGCCGGACCCAAAGCTCCTGGCCCATTTGTGTAAAAAGTGGCTACAGGCATGGTTGAGGTAAGTGATTCTGCTGGAAGGCGTAGGCAATAAAACAATCCCTCCAGTCTTAAGGAGGTTCATAGTATTGTCACTAAGAAAAGCCAAATTTCTACAGGCAAAAAATTAGCACAAACCCCCTTCCACTACAAGGTGGTACAATATAATTTTGGAAGTCATGATAACAGGGAAGATCTCAACACAACTGAAAAGTATGCCAAATTCTAGTTATGCCTCAAATTTCTTAGAAAAATGGGTCTTTGAGTGAAAAGAATAATGGTATAAAACCATGCAAGTTTATCTAATAAAATAAAGACAAACATAGCTTTCTTGTATGCATATTTAAACATTGCGGTAAGATATACTATATAGTGCTAATAAGAACTTAATTGTAAGATTTGGCTTTCCAGCTTGATAGGAAGACTTTTCCTCCCCCCCCCCCCTTGGGTCTTTTTCTTTATAAAATAGATCTGGTTACTTTTTCGCAGGATGCTGTGTCATAAATCAGTTATAATTTCAAATTGAAAAATTAAACTTAAAGAAAAATCTGTTGGAGTTGGGCTAGAGACTTGCAACATTCACAAAGGTGCGTCCAGTGCTGATGCTTAATTCCACCATGAAATGCCTAGACTTTTGGAGCCAGGCCTTATCACAGACGGGTTCAGGGAAAGATACCTCACAGGGATGGTGAATAGGATTGGAGGTGGTTCAGAAGCTTTCCTTGGTGGGTGTGTGGAAGCAATGACCAAGGTCAGAGCGTTGGCTGTATACACTTAAGAAAGTGGTAGAGACTGGAGGGAAGCTGCTCTCCTGTCCTTGCCAGGCGAAGTCGTGAGAAGGAGAGTGGTATAGCCAGGACTGGGGACAGCTCCCTAAAAACTTTAATCCAACACACAGATTCTATCCTTTGCTTATCTTCCTAGCTCTGCACTGCTCCCCCCCCCCATTGTTGATGCAGCACATTCCAGGGAGGGTGGGAGTCAGACATGGAGGAGATGGTCCAGCGACACCCACCGCTTAGAACTCCTCTGGCTTTAAATGCTCCTTGTCCAAAGCTGAGATGGAACCAAACTGATGCTCCTGTATAAGCAGGTAGGTGCCTGGAACCTCTGGGTTGTTTATGCTAATCTCCCTCAGGGTAATGCAAGGCGATGGATAAAAGGAGTGGAGCAGGGAAAAGGTCTGCGGTTGACTGAATGGGATGCTCAAGGTCAGGACTGGGCGACAAGGCAGACCTCAGCATTGCTGCTCCAGAACGAATTTTTAGTGGGGGCTTCTCTTGGCTCTGCCAGGCTCCTCCCATGCTTGGTTTCCAGGGCATTCAAAATCTCCAGTCCAGAGAGGAAGGGGCTGCGCCAGTCCAAACCACTGCCGTTCTGAAGAGTTAGGGTTAAGGCTTTAATTCATGGCTTACCTTTCTGGATGTGTTCTGTTCAAGCAAAAGGGTGCTGCAAGTGGCAAAGTACTGCACATAGGAAGGGGCCATGGCTCAGTGCTTTCTACACCGAAAAGTGCACCTCCAGGGGAAAAGATTAAGCAGCAGGCACTTTGAAAGACCTCAGCCTGAGACCCTGGGGAAGTTGCTGCCAGTCTCACCAGGCAATGCTGCCCTTGATAGCACCAGGGTCTGGACTCACTTGAAGGCAGCTTCACGTATTCATATACATCTCTTACATTATAGTTATTTAGGGCTGTGTGCATGAGACCCCTTGCTGGATTGTGACTGCAAGCCATCAATTGTATATAAGATTAGTTAGCATAGATTGTCTGCTAAATGCTTGGGTTTTGGGGGGCAGAGGAGGCTGAATTTACGGACACGCACACACCTCCATTTCTTTAAGAGACGGTCAGTGCAGTCAGACTGCGGGTGTGTAAAACGAAACTGATATCTGATGTTGAAGCTGTACCTATTTGGTTGGCACAAGAACTGTTTTGGAACTTGTTCTTGCAAATTATGGTAGTGTATATTAACTTCTGGAAACTTTTTTTGGAGTATGGAATATCATATGGCAACAAAAATATATGTACATCTGACTTCTAAGCCGAAAATATGCTTATTGAAGAACAGAGAAATATATAATTTGCAGCTGACATGTCACAAAAATTTAGATGGACTGTATTACTTCATGCAAGTTGCCGCAGCTCATTAATTTGGTTTGATTCCCCCCCCCCCATATTAGCAAACTTTTTTTAAACCATTTCATTTAAAAACTGGTGTACTTTTTTCTATCAAATTTTGGGGACTTTGTCAGAAGCACAGTGCGCAAGACATGGGATGAGAGCATACAATTTATTTGAACTAAAGATATGATTTCATGCTCCATGCTTGTACAGCTATAGATTCTCTGAAGAGGTATAAGGTGGCTATTTGTCATACTGTTAAATACAGGAGACTTACCTCTTTGCACACAGCATGTCAGAACAATCACCACAAACCAATTTGTTAAAAAGAACAGGGGAAATGTTGACCTGCAGCTTCTGGGCACAATGCCACCTGGATTCTCCACAGATGAAGCTGCCTTATGCTGTCAGACCCTTGGCCTGTGAAGGCTAGTACTGTTTACTCTGACTGGCAACAGTTCTCCAAGGTCTCTGATAGAAGCCTCTCACATCACCTACCACCTGGTCCTTCTTAACCGGAGGTGCTGGGGACCGAACCTGGCACCTTCTGCATGCAAAGCAGATAGATAAAAGGGCTGGAGCTGCGGTGGCTCAAGTGGTTAAGACGCTGAACTGCAGGCTGTAGAAGGTCAGTAGTTCAGCAGTTCGAGTCCCGGGTGCCGCATGATGGAGTGAGCTCCCGTCTCTAGTTCCAACTTCTGCCAACCTAGCAGTTCGAAAGCAAGAAACTGCAAGTAGATAAATAGGTGCCACTTCGGTGGGAAGGTAACAGTGTTCCGTGCGCCTTGGTGTTTAGTCATGACCACGGAAACGTCTTCGGACAGCGCTGGCTCTTCGGCTTTGAAACGGAGATGAGCACCGCAACCCTAGAGTTGGATTCGACTGGCTTTCAAGCAAGGGAACCTTTAAAAAAATGGAAGTAGACTTAGTGAATGATGTTCAGCCATTGTGGATTTGCATCTGACCTTTCCCTAGGTGGCCTTGCGTCTCACCTAGGATTGCCATTGTTAAAAGATTAGCTCAGCTAAAAATTCCTTTCACAATGACTGCATTGCCAGTAGAAGTTCATAATTCTTTATTACAAAAAATTAAAACTTTTCAAGTTTGATATATTTATTTGGGATAAAAAGAAGCCCAGATTATCAGGTCATGCAACAAACATGGGACAGAGGAGGACTGGCAGCTCCAGATATAGGAAGGTATTATGATACTATATGTCTTGCTGCATTTTCCTGCTGGGTTAGAAAGGATCAAAAGAAGATGGTATGGGAAATTGAACAGACTGGCGTGTCCATTAAGCCGTTGGATTTGATTGGTAAGAAAATATTGACATGAACAAGGATCTAATGATCTTTGATCGGTATTATCTAAACATTGGGATAAATGCAAAATGCCGATTAAAACTTCAGTGCTCCTTTTGTAAGCCTGTGTCCCACCATGTGGCCTCTACTGAGGCTTTCCAACAAAGCAATTTCAATGTCTAGGCAAAATTTGAGTAGAATAATAGATTTCTTTAAATATGGTACTATTAAGTCCTCTGTGGACATACAACATAGATATAGCCTTGCCACATCCCCCCCAGGGGGAGGGCGGGGAAATCCCCCCCCCAGAGACCCGTTCCTCGCAGCCGGCAGATCGGGCCCCGTGGGGAACCCCACCCCCAAAGCACAGGACGTGCCCAGCGTCAGCACGTCACCCGGGCGCGCTGGGCGCGGGGCCACAGTCATCCGAGGGAAAACTCTATGTTTTCCCCTCGGATGACCGCAGCCCCGCCCCCGGCGCGCACGCGAGCAAGCCAGGAGTCCCCCGCTGCTTAAGGTAGGACTTGGCAACCCTACATAGACATAAAGATGTGGCTTTACCTTTCCCCCAATATTTATATATCAAAAATTTCATAGAAAATAAGCATACTCAAATAAATATATCGAGACCCCTAATACAGAGGTGCTGAACTCATTTGTTACAAGGGCCAGATCTGACATGTCACTTTGTCAGGCCAGGCCGGCGTGCTCTAAAACGTACTGACAGGTACCAGATATACCAACTTTATAAAGGACAGTAGCTGGTAAGCTCTGAGTTGGTGTTTCCTCACTCACTGCAAGGCCCCATGGATGGGGGGGGGGTACAGAAGAAAACCCGCACGGGCGGATTGGAGAGCCAGCAATGCAGAGCTGTGCAGATGCCCCTGTGCTGCCTGGAGGGGGGGGCAAACCCGTTCTCCAGCCCGGTCCCACCACCAATGCTGTGAGCCTGGGCCCCAGGGTAAAAATGCAGATTGGCTGGGTGTTGTGACTTTCCCCCTGGCCCCAAGCCACCATGGTAGGGGCCTGGAAAGACACGCTGAACTAACCTCCCCATCGGCGGGAGCGGGGTGGTGGTGGCCCAGGCACAGAGCCATGTGCACAGCAGGACCCAGGCCAAGCAAAACCTGATAATCTGGAGATGCCTCTGCAGCAGTGGCTGCCTCCAGCCAAGGCCAGCAGGTGGTCCATAGTGGGGCGGTGCTGGGGGTTCAAGGCAAAGATCATCAGCAAGCTGTGCCACCCCCCATGTTGCGGTGGCAGCTGATGAAGGCCACCGGATCACCTGATGGGGGAGCAGGGGCCACACTCACAAGGCTTCGTGTGTGGCAGAGGCCCCAGGCCACTCAGTGACCAGTATAGCTAGAGATCACTGGCATCACTCTCCCATGAGGCTGTCGCCACCTACAGCTGAAGGCTCCCTCCATGGGGGAGGGAGGCCCAGCCACTGATTTGCATGCTTGGTGACAGGACTAGGCCCCCAATGTGTGGAAGAAACAGCTGAAAAATGCCCCCCCCATGGACCAAAGCACAGTTGCAGCATGGGGGGGGGCACGAATACGACAGTGGTGCTGGCCACCAGGAGGCCCCAGCAGAGGATCCTCCATGCTCCCCTCATGCAAACACTGATCCCCACGGCCACCTGGGATTGCATCCCCAAAGCTACAGACTAAGCAGAGAGGCTTGCGACCTCACCTTGGAACCCAGAGCCGGCATGAACGCAGCTGTGGCGGCCCCCAACTTACCAGTGAGCCTGCCACTGAAGTTAAGGGGTTCCACGTGACTGCTGCAGACCAGGTTGTTCTGCCATGCTGAAGTCACAATAGGAGTGGCTCTGCCCACTCCCTCCTGAGCAGCATCCTGTTCCCCCCGTCCCACCAGTTGCTTGCAGGCCGGATAAGAGCCCTGGATGGGCCGGTTCGGGCCCCTGGGCCTTAAGTTTGACACCCCAGCCTTAATAGTTTTGTGGCAATCTCACTACACCCTAACAGATGGAGTCGTTTAGTGCCAACCATTTGTGTTATATTTGCTGATGCAAAACTCAAAATAAATCTATATAAGGAAAGATGAAGAAAGGATCTCATAACGTATATAGCAGAGAGCCAGTGGATTAATCTTCATTAAAGTATTTTAAATATCTCAGTGAATGTAGCATTAATGGAATACACTCTTAAACTTATATATTGATGATAGTTGACACCAGATAGGTTAAGGAAAAATATTTTTTAAATCAAATTGATGTTGGAAGTGGAAGACCCCTCTAGCCGGGCTACGGATCTAGTGCCATCCATGGCGGCGCTGGGACTCTCTCAACTGGTATCGGTGCCCACACATTGGGTCAGTCACATGCTCAATCTGATCTTCGCGGCGGGGGTGATGGTGGACCAGATCACTGCTGAGGCAGTGCCATGGTCGGACCACCAGGCCCTGAAGGCCCGTCTGAATGTGCCACCCCGACCCTGTGTAGGGGGTGAGCGGATTTTTGCTCACCCACGGAGTCAAATGGACCCTATGCGGCTCCAGATGGCTCTGCGGGATCCGAGGCCCCCTGACGGCTCATTGGATGAGCTGGTGGAGGACTGATATGGTCGGCTCTCCACAGCCATCAATGAGATCACTCTCAGGCGCCCTGTCCACACTCGTCTTAGGCGAGCGCTCTGGTATACCCAGGAGCTGCGACAGCTGAAACGAGAATTGAGACGGCTAGAGAGACAGTGGCGTCGCACTCACGACGAGACGTCGAGAACATCTTATAGGACGCTTATGAGATTCTATGAGGTGGCAGTTAAGGCCGCTAAGAGAGACTTCTATGTGACCAAGATTGCGTCTGCGAGCTCACACCCAGCCCAATTGTTTAGTATAATTCTGTCTTTGACAGCTCTGCCACAGGGCAGGCAAAATGTTAGGGAATTGTATATTGGCTGTGAGGCATTTGCGAGCTATTTTGCAGATAAAGTCCAGGCGCTCCGCCGAGATCTCCCCGCAACAATTGAAACAGTGAGGGAACTCGAGGCCCCTTGTGAGCCTTCGATTCTGGGTTTAGAATGTTTCAGCCTACTCAGTCTGGACGAAGTTGACAGATTGCTCGTATCTGTGCGGCCAACCACGTGCGACCTTGACCCGTGCCCCTCCTGGCTCATTAAGGCGGGCCACGAGGGGTTTCGAGGTGCCCTACAGGAGATTATCAACAAGTCCCTCTCGGAGGGGCTGTTCCCTGGGGCACTCAAGGAAGCGATGGTCCACCCTCTCTTGAAAAAAACCATCCCTGGACCCGACCGAATTGGCGAACTATCACCCGGTGTCCAATTTGCCCTATTTGGGCAAACTTATCGAGAGGGTAGTGGCGATACAGCTATAGAGTTTTCTGGAGGATGCTTCAGTCTTAGACCCATTCCAGTCCGGCTTTCACCTGGGTCATGGGACGGAGACGGCATTGGTTGCCCTGACTGATGACCTCCAAAGGCATCTGGATCAAGGTGGTGTGGCAGCACTGTTGTTGCTCGATCTGTCGGCCGCATTTGATATGGTCAACCACCAGTTGCTGGCCCACACCTCGCCGACGCAGGGATTCAGGGGCTGGCCCTTCAACGGTTTGCCTCTTTTCTCCAAGGTTGGGGACAAAGGGTGGCGATAGGGGATCAGCAGTCCCGGAGGCACCCTCTTGATTGTGGGATGCCTCAGGGGGCAGTGCTGTCCCCGATCTACATGCGCCCCCTTGCACAGATTGCCCGGAGGTATGGGCTTGGGTGTCATCAATATGCAGATGACACCCAGCTCTATCTGATGCTGGGCAGCCGGTCGAACTCCAACCCAGATGACCTCCAATGGGCGTTGCAAGCCGTGGCTGGTTGGCTCAGAGTGAGTCAGCTGAAACTAAACCCGGTGAAGATGGAGGTCCTGGGTCTAGGTAAGGCCAGTTCAGGGTTGGGACTCCCTCTCCTGACCTTCGATGGGGCTCCTTTGGTGCCAGCGTCGGGGGTTAGGAGTTTGGGAGTGCTCCTGGACTCCTCTTTAATGATGGAGGCCCAGGTAGCAGCCACTGCCAAGTCAGCCTGTTATCATCTTCGGCTGGCACAGCAGTTGGTTCCCTTCCTTGACCGTGATGACCTAGCTACAGTGATCCATGCAACGGTCACCTCGAGGTTGGACTACTGTAACGCTCTCTACTTGGGGCTGCCTTTGTTGCAAATCCGGAAGCTGCAGCTAGTGCAGAATGCAGCAGCCAGGCTGTTGACAAGTCTCCCTAGGCGGGACCACATCCAGCCTGTGCTGAAGGCGCTGCACTGGCTACCAATAGTGTACCGGAACCACTTCAAAGTGCTGGTTCTTACCTTTAAAGTCCTCTATGGTCAGCGTCCGGCATACCTAAGGGACCGCCTTTCTCCATATGTTCCCCCAAGGGCACTACGGTCGGGGGGCCAACATCTTTTGACAACCCCAGGCCTCAGGGATGTCAAATTCGCCAAGACTAGGGCCAGGGCCTTTTCGGTGGCAGCTCCTACCTGGTGGAATGAGCTCCCAGAGGAGATCCGGGCCCTGTGGGATCTTGCACAGTTCCACAGGGCCTGCAAGATGGAGCTCTTCCATCAGGCTTTCGAGTAGGAGCTGCCGCCATTACTGTTCCATCAATGCACTGTTGCCGAAAACTGGCAGAGATACCATCAGGGTGCAAGCAGACCCTGGGAAGAAGACTGCCTATCTGCCGCTTTGGAACTTACGTTGTTGGTCCAGATCCACCTTACCGGAACCCATCTTGGAACTGGGAACATCAGAGCTCCAGCACTTTGTTGTACTATTGTTATGTTTTTATCTTGTCTTAATTGTTTTAATTATGGCTTTGCCCTAATTGTTAGCTGCCCTGAGCCTTAGGGGAGGGCGAGATATAAATCGAATTATAAATAAATAAATAAAGTGTAAAAGGCATTTGGGTTCTTTCATATCTGGTGGTAATGTCCAACCAATGTGTTTAATTTAGTAAAAGAAACTTTGCTAACAGAATTACAACAGGATCCCAGAATAGCTCTTTTGAATATTATGCCACTAGGAATTCCATATAGCAAGAGGTATTTAACAGCAAATTTGTTTACAGCCACTAGAATGTTAATAGTGCAAAACAGGGGAAAGCACCTGAAATGGCTGAGGAATTATGATACATGATGCTGATGGGGAAAATCTCTGCATACAGAAAGTTCTGGGAAGGAGACAGACATTCGTAAAATAAGTTCAGTCAAGTTTGGTTTCCTTTCATTAATTTTGGATCAAAACCAAGCCAGTGGAATCAGTGAAAATGTAAATATTGGGCCTGTTTAGATTGTGTGTTATTTTATTAATCATATGGTTACTATATATATGCTTCACGGCATAAAATTTAAAAATTAGCTCAGCAATTGTGCTTTCAGGCATGGCGGGCATCTTTTGGGTAAGAGAGAATTGGGGTTTGTTATTTTATTTTGGTTTCAACCAAAAATGTTTATTATTGTAAGCTGCCTTGAACCACAAGGAAAGGCCAGGATAGAACTGTTTTAATGAATTAACTAATAAAAACGGGTGAGCTGTTCCCTGGGCCATGTAAAGCTCTACCAGCCAACTTTCTGAGCATGAGGATACTTTTAAAGACACAGGAGCAGGGTCAGTAAAGAAGACTCGACAGTCCCCATCTGTCAAACAGGGATAGTAACAACCCATCTCACACTAAAGTAATCCATATGATTTGTAACTCTTTCCTTTGGCTCCTTTGGAAGTCAGCTTAGAGCTCTGGGTGGACAGGGTTGTGAAATCTCATCCCCCCCACCCCATAATAATAAATGGGGTTGTGTCTCTGGCGGCTCTGCTAACCACCCCCATTGCTGCCATCCGTTGCCAATGCAGTTGCCATGCTGGCGCTCAGTTGCTAGGTTTCACTTGGAGCTGGCGTGGGAGTTTGTGCTGAACTCTCTCCTTTACTGGGAAACTTAAGGGGGGGGCGGGGGAAGCTTGCATTTACCTGGGGTTGAGGGGTGAATGCATTTTTCTGAGATTAAGCCTGAACACAATGGGGTGGAGGAGCAAACATGCCCTTCAACAATTCACAGATGAAACAAGAGACGCTCTTGTCTACTCAAAATGCTCAAGTCTAGTATCAAGAACTGCTGCTTGAATGCTCCACATTTCTCTTATTCATGCACATGGTATTAATTTACTCTGGAGCAGTCTGTCCTACACTGACTTGAAAGTGAGGTTAGAGGTACTACACGCGGGGGGGGGGGGGATAGTTGTCTTATGTTATCACCCTGTGGTGCCTTAACATTCATGCAAACATATCTACATGCATGTGTACTGGAGGAAACAGACACACGCACTTAACAATTTTTATCAAAACACCATTCCCAAAGGCAAAACAGGGACAGTGATCAGCCAGGTACCTCCCAAACAAGGACTGCCCCTTGGGAAGGGGGCTAAGCTGGAGGGGGGCTAAGATGGGGGTTATGATGGGGACTTAAGCTCAGAGCTCTCAACCTGTGTGTAAAAAAGCAGACACAGGGCTGACTTGGGGCTGTGGTTCTGGAGAAGTGGGAAGTACCTCCCTCCGCTAGTTCCCCAGTCAAAATCACCACCCTGGGCTACTATTAACCCCAACAGGAGCTAAAAGAATAGGCAATCTCTCTCTTCGCCTTTTATCTAGGGGTGCCAGGCTCCAGGTGGGACCTGGGGATCCCCTGGAATTACAGCTCATCTCCAGACTACAGAGATCAGATCCCCTGGAGAAAATGGATGCTTTGGAGGGTGGGCTCTGTGGCATATGGTACCCTCCTGAGGTGTCCCTGTCCTCCCCAGACTCCATCCCCAAATCTTCAGGAGTTTCCCAGCCTGGATCTGGCAACCCTACCCCCCCTCCATCCCGTACTGGTGGCCAGAGGGGACCCGGCAACTTTGCTTTTATCCTCTCAGTGGTCATAGCATCGGGGCAGTGGGACGGAGGAAACTGCACAAGGGGAAGAGTTTTAAAAAGCCCATGCCACAATCGGAATCACCCTTCCCTTCCAGGATTTTTTCCCTAAAGCTAAAACCACAGAACCACAATATAGTTTAATCTCCCATTTCAGTGCCTGAGCCAGAAAATCCAAGCTGTAATAAAAATAGAACAACAAACGGACTAATTTGCTGCCCTCCAAAATCTGCTACCCGAGGAGGGCCTAACTCTCGGGCCAGGCCTGCCACTTACAACAACATCGATGGGGACAAGGGTTGAATGTTGGGGGGAGGGGAGGTGGGCTGTACAAATATTGTTGGCAGGAGGCTCTAGTGGTCCAGGCAGGATGGCTGAAAACTAGTGGAAAGTAGTGTGTGTTAAGTGAAACTTTTTAAACATCCGGCTCTCACTGTGGTGCATACAGCTAGGCACAGGGAATTTGGGGGGAGTAGCTCGTCTCCCTCCCGATCCACTGTAGAATCATTCCAAAGAATGGACACAGGAAACATCAAGGAGCTGCACCCCTGACTTCCTCCACCTCTTATTGGAGCCACTGGTACCAAAGGGGCATGTTGTGGCTGACATGGAGGGGTGGGGATAAAGACTTGTAAATGCTGCGCTGGACATGAAGCCATATGTGTTCTATGTGTGAGACGCTGAGCGAGAATACAGCATTTGTCAGCAAAATGCGTGGAGATGCTGAGCGAGAATACAGCATTTGTCGGCAAGATGCGTGCGTGCTTGTGCTCTGCAGCATCTTGTGTCTCTACTGCTGTGTAACCATTCTCGCAGCATTCTTGTGACAGTAGGCGCCGTGTCCGGTCTCTATGTGCAGCGCACTGCGTAGCAATGTGAGAGAATTGTTGTGGGCGTACTTGCTTGCCTGATGTGCTCTTGCGTTTCTGCACGTGTGTGTGAAGGTCCACATGTCTTTGTCTCTTTCCTCCTGTTTCCTGACCCCTGTCCTGGGGTTCCCCGCTTACACTGTGTGCGCTCCTAACCTGAGTTGTGCTGCTGGCAACTGCCACCCTCTCCACCTGCTTCAGGAACTTGCCTGTCATGTTGCATGCGTTGTGTGGGTGTGATGCACACCCAGTCTCTCTCTGCCAGCGCTGCCTTGGGCTCTAGTGGCTGCCAGGCATCCCGGCAACCAGGACGATGTTTGAATGCCCGGGGCTGAAACCGGGAGATGGCGGCAGGTTCCGTTTCTGTGAGAGAACCAACCTACTCTTTGTCGAATTTAACACCGTCTCTTGTTCCAGCCGGAGTAGCATGGAAGCAGCAGGGCCGTGGACTGGAAAGGGCTACAGTGCCCCCTGGATGTACCACAGGGTCGCTGGGCAGTACACGTGAGTCCGTGACTCTTTGGAAGGGATTTGGTTTGAACAGCAGGGGTGCTATTCAGGCAAAGATCTAATCCTGGCCCTGATGAACCAACAGAGAGGGCCGGGCGGAGGGGGGGAGTGAAACTGGGAGGCATCAGTGGGGAATTTAGTAGAAATTCAAAGCTTGGAAGGGGAGAGAGGGGATTTTATTGGGGGGACTTGGGTTTGTTGTAGATACTGGATAATAAAGGGCTAGGTGACTAAATAATATTTCTTTGTCATTTGTATTGTGCTTTTTAAAATTGCTTTAAAAGTTTGATGCTTCCTATCCAAAGTCATCTTACAAGCAGTCATGAAAGGGAGGCCTGTTATCATTACCCCCATGTTACAGATCGGGAAGGTTGAGGCACACTACTGGGCTGGGGCCTTGTTGGGCCCTGGCTCATGCTTTTAAGTGCAACAAGTATACTTGCTTTGTAACAGGAATGTTCCTATGACATTGTGAGGGACTTAGAATCAGCCCAGGTTCTAAAATGTGAGGTACAGAAGCTCAAAGATACACAGGAGTTAGAAGAGCTGCTTTAGATTTCTTAGAAGCCATAGAGGCTGGATAAGGTGGCAGGATGAAGGTAAAATGTTCTTTCTGTGTGGCATAGTGGTTAGAGCAGATGGGGGAAGCCTGGGTTCCAAACCCTGCTCACCATTAACACTCACTGACTGACCTTGGGGCAGACTCTCTGTCTATCCTACCTCACATGGTTGTTGTGAGGCTAAAATGGAGGACAGGCAGGATATTATATAAATGAAGAAGGAATACTTGTACATTCACATGATCTAAATGTGAGTCCCACTAATGGGTTCAAGGGTTACTCTGCTTTGGTTTGCATGTGGGTGATCCAGGTTTGAATGGCTTGCCAGGAATCTTTGCGAAACATCTGACAGCTGAACGTACTTGCTGAGGTTCAACTTGGTGAGAACAGTACATCCTGTTAATACACCAAAGACTGCTGTAGAAGAAAAAATTGTAATTACGAGTTGAGGATTATTTTCCTCCCTCAGCCCCACCCCTGCCAACTGTGTTGTGCTGGCATTGCACTGTGCTGCACTGGCGGCTAAAAATGCCAGGCTACTGGTCCGTTCAATACAGTATTAACATCTGTGAATTAACACAAAGGACCTATGTCTATGCAGGCCACTGAAAACCCGTCAGTTGCAATTTTCTTAGCTGCTACGCTGCCCAATTTCTCATCAAAGCCTATAAGCATCCTACCCACCAGCACTGCCCCCTTTCTGATACCACCTATGATCTTCATTAACCATGACTCACTCGCCAACAAGGATTTCAGTGTTGGCATCTCTCTCTTTCCCAGTCCTCTGGATTCCTTCCCTTTCTTCCATCTCCAAAGTGACCCATCATCATCATCATCACTCAGGTGCCCTGTGCAGTGGCTTGAGCACTGGACTAGGACCTGGGAGACCCCAGTTCAAATCTGCAACACTGGGCTAATCGTATTGGGTTACCTTGTTGGGAAGATCTATGAGAACATGCGGAATATTTTGAAGGCTTAAAAAAAATGCTAAGCATGCCACTGCTCCAATAGGATGATGCCAAAAGGCCCTTTAGGATAGATGCACACTTTATGTAGCAGATGTGTTTGTGTGTACACATTTGTAGCTAATACAAAGTCTGAAGTGGCAACTCACAGTTGTATTTAGGTAACAGGCACCAGTTGAAAAGCCCAGGCCAGCTAGAATTCTCTGGAATGTGTCCACCACTGTGTCCTTACAAGCACATATCCCCTCCTCCCAGTTTATTGGGTCCACCAGTGCAAGCACAAAGCCTCCCCCTAGAACAGTGGTGGCGAACCTATAGCACGGGTGCCAGAGGTGGCACTCAGAGCCCTCTCTGTGGGCACGTGTGCCATCGCCCCAGCCAGGCCCAGACCACCATTAAAGTGTCGAATTCTCTGCCAAATAATTTTAAGTAAATGAAAGCATTTGGGATTGCTTTCCTTACTTTGTTTGGATCATCTTAAGTTAATGTATGGGTTGTTTTTTCTAAAGTAAAACCTCAGTATTCGGGTTAAATTGCCATGTTGGCACTTTGCGATAAATAAGTAGGTTTTGGGTTGCAGTTTGGGCACTCGGTCTCTAAAAGGTTCGCCATCACTGCCCTAGAACCTTTGAGCAGGCCCATTAAGGATAAACTTGTCAATTCTCTGCAAATACATTCTTATTTTTAGGAAATGTGTGAGCACTAGGGGGCACTATGGCTCCACACGGTTGTGATGTTGAAGCACCACATCTCTGTAAGGGCTGAAGTAGCCATCCCAGCAAATGCAAGGGCGCCAGTACCCAAGATAATGGAATATGGGGCTGTTCATTGGGAAGGATCACCTCCTTTGGCTCACCCCTGGGCAAAGGACTGGAGAAACCGGGTCTTAGGCTTTGAAAGAGTGACAGCCAGCGTGGTGTCGTGGTTAAGAGCAGTGGACTCTAATCTGGAGAACCGGGTTTGATTCCCCACTCCTCCTCCACATGAAGCCTGCTGGGTGACCCTGGGCCAGTCACAGTTCTCTCAGGACTCTCTCAGCCCCACCTACCTCACAAGGTGCCTGTTGCGGGGAGAGAAAGGGAAGGCAATTGTAAGCCACTCTGAGACTCCTTAAGGTAGAGAAAAGCAGGGTATAAAAAGCTCTTCTTCTTCCCCTCCACAGCACCCCTGCCTTCAAGCAGACATCAGAAAGGGGAAACAGGGGCAACAACTGTCTCTTTTATTTTTTAAGTTCATCTTCATCAGTTAAAAATGTGAATTAGTGGCTGCTGCTTGCTGGACAGGATGAAGGTGGTCGGGCCCAATTATATTCTCCTAACTTTTAGCCACTCTTTTCCAGGACCTTACCTTAGAGTCAAGTAAAGCAAAGGCAGTACTTGCTGGCAGGTGAAGAAAGTGTTGTACAATAAAGTTTAGTGTTCTCCAAATGATTCTAGTGCACCATGTGCATTTTGAATGGTGCTGGAGGTAGTGTCAGTGTCCTATTAGATCTTCTGAATGGCTGTCATGCAGAGAAAGGGCCCCGAGGAAGCGTTGAGGAGACAAAACTGGGTTCTGCTTAACTGGAGGAAGCATCCTACATCAGTTAAAAATGTTAATTAGTGGCTGCTGCTTGCTGGACAGGATGAAGGTGGTCGGGCCCAATTATATTCTCCTAACTTTTAGCCACTCTTTTCCAGGACCTTACCTTAGAGTCAAATAAAGCAAAGGCAGTACTTGCTGGCAGGTGAAGAAAGTGTTGTACAACAAACTTTAGTGTTCTCCAAATGATTCTAGTGCACCATGTGCATTTTGAATGGTGCTGGAGGTAGTGTCAGTGTCCTATTAGATCTTCTGAATGGCTGTCATGCAGAGAAAGGGCCCAGAGGAAGCGTTGAGGAGACAAAACTGGGTTCTGCTTAACCGGAGGAAGCATCCTACCGTGTGCAAAGTACACAAATGCAAAAGTGAGCAGAACAGCTTTGGCCATTTTCAATTAATAACTGGCCAGCACTGAGAGACCATTAAAGAAACAAACCCCTACAGGGCCAGGGAGCAGAGAAGTTGGGTCTTCGGCTTCCCAGGAATGGGCTTTTAGGCGTGCTGTCTGTTGCCTGCTGGGCTTCCAGGCGCCTGTGCTCACTTCTGTGCCCATTCGGCTGGGCTGCTTCTCTGTCCTCTGCAGGCTCCTCGAGAAGCAACTGGTGTCCGACTTCTCTCCTTGCCAGCGCCGCCCCAGCCCCCGGGTCCTGCAGGATTCCACCAACTGGCACGACGCCCAGAGTCGGAGCGGGCGGCAGAGGCCTCCTCCTCCTCCTCCTCCGTCTGGGCGCCTGACTGGCCCAGGACCCCCCCGCCCAGAAGCCACACCCTGCCGCGGGTCACCAAGCGGCTGCCCGCCCCCTGCCCCCCGGTGCCCAGCCACGGCTACGTCCCCCAGCACGCCCTCCCTGCAGGGTGGGCCTTTAGCCACGGCGGCGCTGCCGGCAAAGGGAGCCGCCGGGGGAGCCCCGAGTGGAAGGAGCCCCGCAGGAGGAGCAGCAGCGGCAGCCGGCTGAGAGAGCCCGGGGGGAGCCCGGCGGCGGGGGCCAGGGGCGCGCCGCGGAGGGCCGGGGGGCTCCTGGTGATCGACGCGACGTGCGTCGTGATCCAGACCCACTACATCCCCCCGGCCCGGACCGAGCGCGTGCGCTACCTAGGCCGGGGGGGCGCGAAGCAGAGCCCCCCCGCCGGCGCCGCCACGGCTCCCGCCTCGCCGGCCTCGGGCTCCCTGGAGGAGCGGGCCTCCCGCATCCTGGGCCTCCCCCTCAGCGAGCTGGGCTTCACGGAGCAGGCCGGACAGCCCTCGGGGACCGCGAGCCCCAGGCGCAGGGCTGAGGGAGGGGGCCCGGCGGAGGCAGCCGCTGCAGCCGGGGCTACCTCTGCGCTAGCTCGGCCTGAGCGGGCCCCTTCTTCCGCCCAGGGCAGCCCCAACCAGCCGTTCCCCAACCCGGCGCCCGAGGGCGTCCTAGCGGCGCCTCCGGATACAGAGCCGATTTGCCTTAAGAAGGCCGGTCGGGTGGCGGATGCTGGCCAGAGTGGCGATGGCTGTGCCCCCCTGGCCGAAGCGGAGCCCTCCTGCAGCCCTCAACACAGATCCTACGTGCGGGATCTGAGAGAAGCCATGTCAAGGATCCGTCGCCACACAGCACCAGATTCAGACACCGATGAAGAGCTGGAGAAGGAGCGACAGCCAGCCGGTGGGCATTTCCCAGGGAAGGGGCGCCTGAATGAAGGGGCGCTCTCTTACAGCAGCAGCAGCTCAGAGAGCGTAGGTTCGAATGCCACTGTGGTGCCCGGAAATGCCAAATCCGCCGCCCTGAGCAATGGACCTGAGAGGGGCTGGCGGCTGAGTCAAGCAGTGCCATAGCAATGGAGATGGATTAGAAGACAGCTCAGACTCCTGCCCCGTCTCTGGCCACCTCCCGCTGTAGTGAGTCCCAAGTGCCTGGTATCCCTGTGCCACTCTGCCCTCCTTTTTGCCTCAGGCTCAGGGACACTGGTAGGGTTGAGGCTGTGGGATGAGAAAGAGATACACACACAGCTGTAACTTGTAAAGACAAACAAACAGGAGTCTTGTTCAACATTAAAGACTAACACAGTTTTATTCCAGCAAAACCATTTGTAGACTGAAGAAGCTTCTGGATTAGGTGGTTTCATCTCTAGGCTGTAATCTGCAGTGCTTTATGCTGGAATATAATTGTGTTCGTCTTTGAAGTGTCACAGAACTCCCATTTATTTTTGGTACAGCCGACTGTAAAACCTTCTACCAGTCTGTATATTTGCGCTGGCATAGCATAATCTCTAAAAATGGAACCTCTGTGTTCTGAGGCAGTATACCTTTGATTACCAGTTGCTAGTGCCAAGCCACATAAAATGTGTTGGGTGATAGTGAGATATTGAAAAAAATGGTATTTAGCAGAGATAATATAGTCCAGCAGTGCCTGAGTAAAATAATTCAGACTCAGAGTCCATGTGTGATTAAAATATAAAGTTTTTACTGAATTCTAGCATGGGAAGGGTAACTGGGATGAAAATAACAACAGAGCAAAACCTACTACATCCTTACTCTACAAAGACAAAACTAGAAGATACACCTTGACACTTTAGTCCCAATCAAATTCCTAGATCAGGGAGAAAATTCCCGGGCATTCTACAGCTGAAGAACATTGGTTACATAAGATAAAATAGTCCAGCAGAGCCTGAGTAAAATAATTCAGACTGAGAGTCCATGTGTGATTAAAATATAAAGTTTTTACTGAATTCTAGCATGGGAAGGGTAACTGGGATGAAAATAACAACAGAGCAAAAACTACTACATCCTTACTCTACAAAGACAAAACTAGAAGAGAGAGATTATGGCTACTCTTCTCCTTCTCCTTTCATTCATTGGAGACAGTGCTGGATTAGATGGTCTGATTTGGCAGGGCAATTCTTCTGTAGCAGGGATATGTGCAATGGACAGTAAATATGCTAAAACATGTTCTACTCCTCTACTTCTACATGGTTATTGCCTAAAAACCTCTGTGGCACCAGGCATTTGGGAACAGCAGTGTTCCACAATAACAGCTGTTTTCTCAATTGAAGATGCTGGCTGATGTATTCTTGTTAAACTACTGTGGTCAGTTAGGTCAGCATCAGACCCCACCAGATACAGCAGTGCCATATACTGTGAAAGAGGCAAGATTCTAAATCAGTGCTGGGATTACTGGTGGGTCCTCTTCCCTTTTGTAATGCTGCCCTTAGCTACTGTTTTGGAAATGCTTAGCAGAGAGGGGCAAATTGGTGGAGCTGGTGGATGTAAGGGCTCCCCACCTCTATAATTTGAGCAGTGATCCAGATACTAAAATTGCGAAGTAGATGTTAGTGTAAAGATAGTTCCCGTTTTTCTGTGCACTACTGGAGTGATACCTACTTTGTTAAGAATACCTGTTGCCTTTAATTTGCCCTCTGAAAGGTCATTGTACTTCAGACATGTGTGTTGATGTAATGGGGACATTTATTCATCAGCTTGGACAACTGAGGGGGGGGAACCCTGCGTGGTCTGAGAAATGTATATCTGCCAGGTTTGATCAATATGTATGCCAAGAAAAATGCTGCCTTTATTTATAGAGCCTCCCCAGCTAGCTAGTATCTGGCTGGGCCACTTTCTATTAATAAATACAATAAAGGCATTTGAAAATCCATCTTGTAAGTGAAAAAACCACACAATGTTTTACAGAGATCTAAAGGTGGATTATCTAAAATAGACTGAGCCCAAAACAGGAAGGTTTTTCTTCTTGCAAAGACTTTCCCGTCATCTCCTGTAACAGTTGACCTGCAGAGAGTTCACCACTTCCAGGCTTGATTCACTGTAAATCCAGTGAAACCTCTATAGACACTATCCAATACGTGTCTGTTGCCGTTGGGGCTTTACCCACAGCAGTTTTATCCAAAATGCAAGCACTGGCAAGGGGAGAGTTGCCCTGAATCAAAGGACTGGTCTACACGTTGGGTGGCATGCAGGGTACCCAGCTGGCATTTCTGTACTGCCAAGTGCTGGTAGGAGCAATTGGAAGGGGAGAAGAAGCCGGCAGGTGTGCGCTTGACCCTTCTTCCAGGTAGGCAGCATTTCTAGGTTCAAGTTCACTATATCAAGTGTGGAAACATCTATTTATTTATTGAAAAACCCCTTTCTCCTCATTGGGGACCCAAAGTGGTTTACAGCATAGTCCCCCCCCCGCTCCCAAGCCACCACTTTATCTTCACAACAGCACTACTGTTTTAGCACAGAGAAGTGGCAGTCAGAGTTCCAAACCTGCAACTGCCACTGGAAGTGGACATCACTAACAGAGGTCTCCAACAGTGCCCTGCATGCTGCATTCTCCACAACAGAGGTATGTCCTGAAGACGTCTGGATCCCCTACAAGTGAAGAATTACCATTGCTGTCCCATGGCTTTCCATAAATGACAGCTGTAAACAATCTCGTTTTGTCTATTTCTCACATTTTATTGCACCTTTCCTTCAAGGAGCTCTGATTAGATGGTTCTCACCTCATTAGGGTTCCAGAGTGAAAGGCCTGCTATCCCTCAGAAGCATTATCCACTGTCAAGTTAAGAGTACCTACCTGTGGCTTAAAGTAGCTGGTGGCTTAAAGTAGCTGGTGGGGGCATTTCTGATTGGGATACCAGCCTGGTGAGAAGATCAACTTACCCATACCCATTGGTGGAACCCAGGTCTGTATTATCCAGCCGGAGATTCCAGTATGGATCTTCAGCATCTCTTGTAGTTCAGCTCCTCAAGTTTGGCCAAGTCCTGAACCAAGGGCAGTGACTGAATACAGACTCTTCCTGCAAAGAATTCCCACTGTAATAAGCCCATCACCACTTTTTTAAGGATGTAGAGCATTCTCACTGTATCTTGCTCTTAGTTTGCATTTTTCTGTATGTTTTGTGCCTCACCAGCATTTTTGTACAAAAATCACAGCGAGCACAAAATGTTACCAGAAGCTGCAGAAATGTGTGCTTTTTAAAGCAGCCACTAGATGGGGCACTGTATCCATTGTTCAGTGCAACCCACGACTTGATTGCCACCCACCCACATTTAAAGGATAGTTTTGGAGGGTAGCCCTGCAAAATTCTGGGAACTATAACTTGGGCAGGATGCTGAGACTTCTGTATAAACCCTCTCCAGCCCCCTGAAGACCTGCATTTCACAGCATATTCTGGGGGGAGGAAATGGTCACTAAAGCCAGTTTGGTGCAGTGGTTAAGTGTGTGGACTCTAATCTGGGAGACCGGGGTTTGATTCCCCACTCCTCCACTTGCACCTGCCGATGTGACCTTGGGTCAGTCACAAGCTCTGGCACAGCTGTCCTTGAAAAAGAGCAGTTTGTGTCAGAGTTCTCTCAGCCCCACCCACCTCACAGGGTGTCTGTTGTGGGGAGGGGAAGGGAAAGGAGTTTGTAAGTGAGACTCCAAGTGAAGGGCGGGGTATAAATCCAATCTCTTCTTCTCTTCTTCTAAACCAGTTCAAGACTGAGGTATGGATATCCTTCTTGGTAAGCAAAACCCATCCATCATGTTATCTAAAAGAAAACTTAGGGGGTGGGATGGGGTCAGAGAGAGCAACTTTTCCCAGCCTCTGCTCTGCTGTTTAGAGCCACTTGGCCTCACTGAATGTATTAACAATCGGCAATGCTTCTCCCTGTGCCTTGAAAAGCTTCATCTGCTGGTTCTCAAACTGCAGTTCATGGCACCAGAGCAGGCCCAACTAGCCTTTTCTGGGCAGTTGGTAGCCCAGACTTCAGGTTGCCAGCAGGCCTGGAGAAAAATGTCCTGCCCCTTAATGTGTGGAAATGGGCTCCTTAACCTTTTCACAGCAGGATAGTAAATAGCATCACCCGGTAAAAACATCCCATTAAGTCTCTATCAAAGAGACCAGCCATTTTTTCCTCGAGGCAATTGGTAGCCCTAGTTCACTTCATCCAACATCCTGTTTTCAGTCGTGTAAATTCCAGATGCTCCACCAGAAGGATGTGCAGGGAACTTTCCTGGTCCGGTGGGCCACAACTGAAGCAACTAAATGGAAACAATGAGAAATCATAAATATAGATCAATTGCAGAAAGCTGAGTTGGTCCAAAGCAAAATCCGAAAAGAAGAGTCATGTAATAGCTTTTGTTAGGACCAATCAAAATAACGCAAAACAGTGTGCAAACGTCTGCATTCTCCAGAGCTCTTCGTCAGAAGCTGATGAATAATTCTGAACAGCTTCTGCATTGCTTTGTGTTATCTTGGTTGGCCCTAATAGGAAGTATTACATGACTTGTATTCATAAATTACCCAGCTCCGTCTTGAACTTGTGGGGCTGTTTGTTCTCTGAAACGGTTGGTGGTAGAAAGCACTGTCAAGTCACAGCTGACGTATGGCGACCCCACAGGGTTTCAAGGCAAGAGGCGTTCAGAGGTGGTTTGCCATGGCCTCCCTCTGCATCATCATGGCCCTGGTGTTCCTTGGGGGTCTCCCATCCAAATACGAGCCAGGGCCAAACCTGCTTAGCTTCAAGATCTGATAAGATCAGGCAAGCCTGAGCTATCCAGGTCAGAGCTCTGAAGCTGTTAGGGGAAGAACAAAATCTTAATGCCTCTGTTGCCCCTGATCAGTGACCTTATGCCCTGTAAGAGGAATGACATAGCACTTGTTTCCAGTGTGTAGGGTTGCCAGCTACCTAGAGAAAAATGCCCATCCCTTTAATGGAGGCTTACAGGGATATTATTTACCTCCATGCCACGAAAAGCTTCAGCCCCCCATTTCCACACATTCAGTTCCCTCTTAAAAGGGCAGGACATTTTTCTCAAGGCCCTGTTGGTAGCCCTAAGGGAATTGTCAAAGGGAAAAGGGCCAGAAAGGGAATGTGGCAACCAGATCTTCCCCATCCAACGTTGCTTTTATAGTGCTTGAGAAAAAATCTGCAGAACCTATTTGACCAGAGACAATTGTGGGGCAAACAAAAGATGAACCCTGTATGAAATAGTGCTTGGAGTCTCCTAGAAATAATAGCCTGCCTCCAGCCATGCACGAAGCAACAAGAACTCCTTCTTGTTTGGGCAGCGAAAGCCAGAAGGGGTTGCTGTTCTCCTGCCTCCCAGCCCGGTGTGTCTTTAAAAGAATTCTCATCCAGAGCAGGGCGAGGGAGTCTTTTGCACTTTTTGCTTCAGGTATGAAAATGCCTTCAGGCCTGCAGTGGGGGTGGGGGTGGTTATGGGACTCTGCCGCCTGACTCATCCAGCAAGGGGATGTGAGCAACTTCCCATCTGGGACAGCCACCACGGCTGAGTCATGTGCTTGTCTGGGGGTCCCAGCAGGAAGGATCCCCCCATGGAAAGGCAACAAACCGCATGGAGAGCAGGGCCAATTTGCACATTATTTAAAACTGGCTCAGCCTCCCCCTCCCAGCGACCCTGTCATTATCCCAGTGACATGAGGTCTGAGAGTTCACAGAAGCCAGAGGCCGAGGCTCCACAGTGGTAAACCCAGGACACCCTTTGGTCACCGGAGATGAGGGAACAAAACTTAGCACTTCTGGCCTGCATTGTCTTCCTCTGCAAGGACTGCAAAGAAATTAAGGAATTTTGCTTCTCAGTCCTGTCTTAGGCCACTAGACAAGTCATTCCCAAACTGTGAGCTTGCACTAGGGTGCCACAAAAGAAATATTAATTTTCCAGGGTTAAAAAAAAAACCCCAATAAAGGCATCCATAGAGGGGGCCCGCCTGTTTGGCCTCTGCATCTTCTACCACTCCAGCCCCGCCTCCTTGTCAACAGTCTCTGCTGAGGGTGGGCAATCCTGCCATATCTCTGCACTGGGTGTGATTGGACAGATGTGTCAGGAGTTCCTCTGAGAGTGGGGTGATCCTTCCTCTGTGATTGGACAGATGTGTCAGGAGTTCCTGCTCTCAGAAGAGACTGCATATTGTATCTCTGAATGAGTCCCTGTTCTGGGCCACCTTCCAATCAGGAGGCACGCTTACAACAGTGACACCAAATCACTCAGGATGGGCACCTCTGAGAGTGGGGTGATCCTTCCTTATACTCTAAAAGTCAGCCTTTTGGGTGTGTAAAAGTAAAGCATTCCTCCAATTTTAATTCAGATAAAGAATGTGCCTTGGCTAACCGAAGTTTTTGAAATGCTGGAGCAGACTCTCTTCTCCTTGGGGCCTCAGTGACATGTTGCGGGAGATTTTGACCCAAGTGTCCTGCTGCATCTCTTCAGTAATGTGGCCTTTAGAAAATGTATGCAACAGGACATCATCTCGGCCTTTCCCCTGCTTCACTAGTTGCCCCTTGTGGAGAAGTGTAAACATGATGACATCACTTTACACACATTTTCAGTGCTGAATTACTACATGGATCAGCAGCGCTCATGAATTTCCCATAACATGTAGTTTGGGCCTTAGAGGTGCCATTAGAACGTTGGAGTCCCATGCACCATTCCGACATTCTCTCCATCTCCCCTCTCAGAGCTGAGAAGAAAACTCAAGAATGCTCTTAGCTACTGTCCCTTCTTAGCTACTGTGCCTTCTATTTTTATGTCTAATAAAAATAATTAAAGCTACCTTTATTTATTTATTTATTTATTTATTTATGACATTTATACCTCGCCCTCCCCACGAACAGGCTCAGGGCGGCTCACATAAGGCACCAAGTGCGTTCAGTATACAAAATTACATTATATAAATACAAATTTAAAACAACTCAAATTCAGTTCTACGGATGCACACATAGACTCCTAACATCTTGTGTAACAGGGGGGAAGGCTGGGGTGATGGAAAGATGTTACCCCACCCCCCCAGTGGTCTCTCTCTATAACAGAGTGGTGGTGTGAGTGGCCGTGGCGGCTCCTACTCATAAGCCTGGCGGAAGAGCTCCGTCTTGGAGGCCCTGCGGAACTGCACAAGGTCCTGCAGGACCCTGATCTCCTCCGGACTGCACAAGGTCCCGCAGGGCCCTGATCTCCTCCGGGAGCTCATTCCACCAGGTAGGAGCCGCCACTGAGAAAGACCTGGGCCTTGTTGCTTGGCCTCCTTGGGGCCCGGGTCACCAGCCGGTGTTGTGACCCTGACCGAAGTGCTCTTTGGGGAATATATGGGGAAATGCGGTCCCTCAGGTAAGTTGGACCCTGGCCATGTAGGGCTTTAAAGGTAAGCACCAGCACTTTGAAGTAAATCTGGTATGCTATAGGCAGCCAGTGCAGCGCTTTCAGCACAGGTCGGGTGTGCTCCCAGCCTGGGACGCCCAACAACAACCTGGCCGCAGCATTCTGCACCAGCTGTGCTAGTTCAACCTCAGGCATCATTGTTTGTGTCCTGATATGCCACCAGCTCTCAAGGTCTGCCCCAAAAGTGTGCATGCAATGCATTGTCTCAGCACCAGGTCCCTCCTGTCTCAAACAAACAGATGCCACAAGCTTTCTTCCCACTTGGAGCTCTGCATTTATATCAGAAGTGTGCTCTAGATCAAGTAGCATGATTTGAAAAGCCACTGTCCTTGTCTACAGATGGAGTTGAATGAGATGGTAGAACCTTGAGCAGATAGGAAGGGCTGTACCACTCCAAATGGTGGGCGGGGAGAGTCACATTTGTAATGCTGCCCTGGGTGGGGGAAAACCTCCCTGCAAATTAAAAATTAGCACATCAGAGCAAAAGGTTCCAATTTATCTCTTTCCATGCTGAGCTAGCTTTCCACTTCCAGGGAATTATTAATGGAGGGGACCTTAAAAAAAAAAAAAAAGGTCTGAAATACTACAGTCCATTCTATTGCCTGGGCTCTTTGCCAACTCACTGCCACTTTATTCTGCTGTGTGCAGAGACCAGGCCTTATTCATCCTGTATTGTAAGGTTCGTACATTTGGAGGTCAAGGTTTTGCTTTGAAAGCTTTACTAAAACTGTATGACGTGGTCCATGGGAGGCAAAACTAGTACTGCTAGCAACAGTTGCTGCTGCTGCTGCAGTAACTATTGCTATTAACAATACTTCCTCAAGAAGCGTAGCTCAGTGGTTCGAGTTCTGCTACACTAAAATTGTATAACCTCGTCTGTGGGAGCCAAAACTAGTACTACTAGTAGTGATGACTTCCACTACTAAGTCAGAGCATAGTGCAGGGGTTTATGGTTGGTGTTGCTAAAGTGTTATAACTTGGCTGATGGGTAAGTAGCAGTAGTAGCAGCTGCAGCCTACTATTTCTGCCTCAAAAAGCATAGTTTAGTGCTTCAGGATTTACATAGTTTCTATGTAACTATGATTATATGAGGTGATGGGTTTAAAACCTAAAGTCATTCGTGCTGAGGGGGGTCGGGGGCCAGTACCTTCGAAATGGTTCTGAAGTTGCCCACTGATCTGAAGAAAAATCCCCTCTTAATAGGGGCTTAATCAATGCTCCCTCTAAGCTGTGGAGTCTTGTGAGCAAAAATTCTACTTTGTGAGCTAGTGGCATTCAAGTTGTGAGCGAGCGATTTGGATGCTGCATAAATTAGTTTGCTCTGGAGCCATCCTTCCTGAGCCAAGACAAAAATGTGTGAGCCGGAGGCTAAAAAACTAATTCAGCTTAGAGGGAACACTGGATGGAATGTTATTTACCTGGTGACATTGGCCCCGGTCACACGGGAGGATTTGCCATGTGAGAAGGACGGATCAGGGGCGCATCAAGCGGGCGCGATCACACCGCAACATCTGGGAAGCGGCACGCACCCGTCCCCGATCTGTCCATTCTGGACAAAACTGAGCATCAAAAAAACTCCTAGAAAACACTACTACCTACCTGAAAATCCGCTGCAGGGACGGCTTTCTGATCGCCAGCGTGCCTGTCTCTCCCGCAGCATGCAAGGTCCTGCCGAACTGCGCATGCACATGCATGCGCAGCAGGCTGGCCTCGCTCTCAGGTCCGTGGCTTCCTCCTGGCATCTGATTGTGCCAGGGAGAACCTGCGCAGCGGCTGGGGGGATCTGTTTGATCCTGCCGCCGCGCATCTCTTTTTTGGTGCGGCTCAAAAAAGCCGCACTTTGGCCGTGCCTATTTCCCCCAGTGTGACAGGGCCATTATTTACCTCAGAACTGTTGTAGTGGAGGAGGCAATAGCTCAGCCACAGAAGATTTCAGGTTCTGTTTCTGACTTCTCTGGATCTACTGACTTGGAGAGCTGGTGCCAATGGAGCAGACATAGTTACATATTAGTATGTAGTAGCAACAGCAATGTAGCTACAACTAGTGGGGGTAGTTGTAGCGGTAGTAGTATCAGTGGCAACACTCCTCGATGTACTGTTACATTGTTACCTTTTCTATCATCAGTATTCATTTAAGTGACAGAATGTTGAACCTCCTCTTTGTGTCCACACATTTGCACCATCGAGGGAAACCTCCCTTGTCCCTCCCAGTTCAGCTCCCTGACCATCCCATGGCTTGGTGGCCCATCCCCTCAACCCACGCAGTGTCACAAACTCAGAGCAGGGGTGAGCTCTGAGTCATATGGGTAAATATAGCCTGTGATACTGCTCACACGTTACTTTTTAAAGGAGGCTCGGCCCACAAATGAGCAACGAAAGCCTGGCCATCGCATTATCCCTCTGACCCCCCACTGACCCCTGGTTGATGGGCTGGCTGGCTGGCCAACACCCTGCAAATTACAGGCAGTCTGAATTCAAGTTGCCAACAGGCCTGGAGAAAAATGTCTTGTCTCTTTGATACAGGCTTAATGTACAGAATTGGGTGGCTGCAGCTTTTCATGGCATGGAAGTAAAGAATATCACTTGGTAAATAACCATCCCATTAAGCCTCTATGGGGTTGCCAAGTCAGAAACTTACTGCAGTGGGGGACTCCCAGCCAGCGTCTTGAGCGCGTTGGGGGTGGGGCCAGGACCATCCGAGGGAAAACCATAGAGTTTTCCCTCGGATGACCGTGGCCCCGCCCCCAGCGTGCCCAGCGTACCCGGGTCACTTCCGGGTGACATGCACGTGGGGGTTTTTCCCCTCCCCCCCGGGGGGACTCGGCAAGCCTAAGCCTCTATGACGGGGCAAAGGATTTTCCCCCCCTCCAGGCAGTTGGCAGCCTTGCTCTGAACTAAGTCATTTTCTGTTTTAGTATCCTTAATTTGTCTTTCCTTCTTATTGCTTAAAGAACCCATCTCCGGTTAACCAAACGCACGGGCCTTTCACACATTCCTGAACCAAGAAACCTTGAGCTCCTTTCCCCCTTGCCTTTTTTCTAGTTTTCCATCTTTCACCTACTACAGGATCTCCTTTTGCTAGCACTGATAACTTTTAAAAATCAGCCTGGAGACAAATTTCCTGCCGTTTTGATAGAGGGTCATTTGGATGTTATTTACCTGGTAATGTTGCTTATTTTCATGTCATAAAAAGCTTCAGTTGCCCATTTCCACACGTTAACAACTCAATGCATTGACAGGAACCGGTGACTGGGCTTAGCTCAATGCCAGGATTCACCAACCTTTTCTTTAATGAGAGCTACTTCTGAGGTGCTCCTCCCCACAACCTGGTATACCAAGTTTTGGAGGCCACCAAGGCGTCCCAGGGTCATGATGCAGAGGAAAGCAATGGCAAACCACCTCTGTTAGTCTCTTGCCTGTCGGCTGTGACTTGATCGCACTTTACACTCTCCGAAACAGAACACAAAAGAGGAAGGCTACCAGAAATGAAACTATCAGCCAAGCAGCAAAGAAAAAAAAATGATATAAAACAAAAGCTGTAAAAAAATCCCAAAGGCTGTGATCATAGGCACAATTAGACCCGGCATAGGTTCGAATGC
>NW_015174272.1:1727592-1728923 GCF_001447785.1 Gekko japonicus | reverse complement strand
AATGCCGAGCGGATCTAAAGGGTGCAATCAGACAACAACATCTGGGAAGTGTCCCACAGCTGTCAGCAACCCGTTCTGCTCCGCTGCAGAAGCGGAGTTAAAAGACAACGGGGAAAATCTGGTAGTAAACAGGTTGCCACGGGCCACGGACGGACTTTCCCATGTCTGATCACTCCAGAGTGCTCTCATGGCATTGGGTTGGTCTGATCAGGTCATTCCGACTCCATGCCGTTGTTCCCCCCCCCCCTCTTTCGCAGTATGCACATCATCGCATACTCCATAGGGAGCCCTCAGTGCGGAGGTGCAATTCATCAATCCCTCGGCTAAGTGCATGGGGGGGAAAACGGCACACACACAAAACAAGACTCAGCCACAGTTGCGTCTGGATCACACACTGACGGGCTGCGCCTGCAGCTTCAAAGGGAGGTGTGATCATGCAACTGTGGGTCAAATTCCTCTGGAGGAAATAGCCTCGCTTCCCCCCCTGTTTTTTCTGGCCCGTGTGACCACAACCAAAGCTGATCTCTTCATGATTTCTTCCTGGGTCTTCTGGTCTACTGGATGCATGAGCTACTCTGCAGCAGCTAGGGAGCTACCAGTAGCTCACAAGCTACCTACCTAGTGGAGAGGCCCCTGCCACTACCCCCTATATATGGAAAGCCTGAACACCAGGCTCTGAAGTCACCGCATGTAGTCATAACATTCCCTGAACTCTGCAGTTGCCAGCTACTTTCACAAGTGTTTTAACTTGCAGTTTCTCTTGTACTCAACCAGATATTCTCTTGATTTTTTCACTGCAGTATTCCAGACACTTCACACTAGCTTATAGTGTTACTGAGTTCAGTTTCCCTTGCATATTTGAGTGTATGTTTCATATAATATTGGAGAGTTTGGGATGTCTGTTGTATGATGGTATTGTCAAATAATACTAAGAGTTTAATAACTTCTGGTTTTCAGTATTACTTTTTATTTAACATTGACACAGCATTTTTTTTAAATAAGAAGTTTTATTGAATTTTCATAAGGTACAGGGTAAATTTTCATAAAGAATAACATTCTAAGTAAACTTGTAGATTACAACACTTTTGTGACATAGCTGTCATATTTTCAAGATAAAGCATTCATTTTTTCTTTTCACATAACTATAAGTTTGAACATACATTTTTAAACATGAGATAGTAATATGCACAAACTCATACTTTGGTAAGACATTGTCACATACAGTAAACTTCAATCATAATATCCAGTTACCAAAAAAGAGCTACGCAGGATATTGGTGTACCATCACAAACGTTCAAGGGAACCAGCAAATGTAATAGAGAGACAGTACG
>NW_015174272.1:1681888-1727054 GCF_001447785.1 Gekko japonicus | reverse complement strand
AAAGAAAAGGGCAATTTTCACCCTGCCGTTTGTAGCTCCGCATATGTTATTTAGCTCCTCTCATAATTAGGAGTCAAAGTGAACATTTCTCCCAATGCCTGGCAAATGTCAGAAGCACCACTTGGCATCAATCTTCCAATGGAACTTCTTTTGAGTAAATTAGAGGAAAATATAGATTCCTTCTCATCCCCATTTCAGCAGCAACTGCTCCCCCCCCCCAGCCTCCACCTCCCCACCGTCTCTCTATTGCAAAGATGTGGGGGGGGGAAGGGGGGGAAGGGAAGCTTCGGGGAATCGACCCACCTCTTTCTTCCATGAAAATACATTCAGGAACACAACAGCGAAAAGGCATATTTAATCCAGAAATGAAGGACAGAAACTATTGTTAGCAGAGTATTAAAGAGGAAGAGTCAACAACCAACACTAGTCTCCTCTAACTGAAATCTCTCTCCAAGACTCCACCAACTGAATTCAAACTGCCTGCTTAGCCCCACATAACCACAAGGGGACTGTTATGACTACTCTCGTCGCCATTGTGGTGACGTCAGAGCCTGATGTTCAGGCTTTCCATATATAGGGGGTAGTGCCCCTGCTCTCTATGCCACGTCTGCTTATTTCTGCAGATCAAGCAACCCGCGTGGTGGTGGTGTCGTCGTCACCATGTCAGCCTAGAACATGGGAGAAATAAGTTCACAGTCACAGCTATAAAGCATGGTAGACGACCTAGAGCCTGGCACTCTCTCTCAGCCCAAATTACCTCACAGGGTTGTTCTGAGGATAAAGTTGGAAGGAGGAAACCACGTAAGCCACTCTGAGTTCCTTAGAGGAAGCAAGAAGAGTGGGATAAAACTGTAATAGATTAATCAAGCACTAAGCTTATATATATAGGCAGTGCATTTTATTCCACTCTTCCTCGAAGGGGCTTGGACCGACCTTTCCTCTCTTTCTCTTCTTTCCTCCATTTTATCTTCACAATAACCCTGTGAAGTAGGTTAGGATGAGAGCAAATAACTGGCCAAAGGTCACCCAGTAAGTATCAAGCAGGGCTCTGAGCCTGGGTCTCCCTGGTCCCAATCCAACACTCTAACCATTATGCAACACTGACTCTTTTAATGTGCAACAACGGGCCTCCCTATTTTCCAATTAGTTGGCAACCCGACTTCTTTCAGTCTGCATTGAAGTCTGACAGAAGTTGTTTCTTGGCAAAATACAAAGTACTGTAATGAGATGCAGAATGTCCAGCATTTATTGTCTTGTTCATTGGCATAGATTTTGAAGGAAGAAGAGACGGTTTGCACATGAGCATTCACATATATCCCCTATAGCATCATTGGGGGGGGGGACAGTTTGAAGTATCCTAATCTTTGATGGAAAGATAACTGCGCCTCCTTTTGTATAAGGAATCTTGATTCCTGCTAAGCCTTGCTGACTCAAGCACAGATGCTTTTGTTTAAGCAGCCAAGCTCAGCTTCAAGCTAATCTGAGATGAAGAACTCCCCAAGCACCACTTGAAGCAATTCTCCCAAATTCTGATAGACTCCTGGTCATGGGTACACATAACTGAGGGCGGGGTATAAATGCGATTAATAAATAAATAAATAAATATAAATAAATAACTAGCTTATTCTGTACTGAAGCTACTGGGAGGTTCTGAAAATCTGCAATCACATTGTCTTGTTCTTAGATCTCCGATCTTGCCATGAAATTCAGCTGAGTAATCTTTTGTGACCGATGAAGAAAACAACAATTGATTCAGCAGAAATCCTGATATTTTAAAAAATAGCACTGAGATTACTTTTGGGAGGGAAATTCTTATTCTATCGATCAAACTTCAGCCTTGCAGAAGGCATGGATGTTTAAAATGTGTGTAAATTTAATATCTACACGAGGTGCCTTGGCAAGCAAGTCATTACTGGGGTCCCTGGTCTGGTAACCTTGAGAATGTTCACTGCGAAGCACAAGTGAATTTGAACTTCACATCTCTTTCAAACCCCACAATTCTATTTAAAACTCAAACACCATTCTGGAAGAAAAGTCCAAGCCACAAATAATGTTGCAAGCAGATGTCTGCATGTCTGCCATTCTAGTCCCCATTCTACAAAGAAAGGCTCTGCAGCCTCTCAGCAAGGAGAAATTCTGCTCCTTTGCTTGCAGATGTGTTGTGCAGTCTGCTCAGAATGGAAATTTTGCCAGCCTGCCCCTTCTGTTTTATTAGACGCTTAACAGCATAAGAATAGAATATTGAATGATCAATAGTGGCTGGGACTCCATTTTACTATCTCCATTCACACATTTGCACTGTGCTTTTTAAATAGGGACCCAACATTGCCTCCAGATTTCTGGGCACCTTCACTAACTTGGCTTGGAGCCAGAAGTGTGCCAGCAGAGAGTACTCTAGTGGGTCACAGAAGAGAGGGATTCCCTCCCCTGCTGCAGCCTCCGCAGCCGGTCTGTGTGTGACCACGACCAAAATGATCTTTGCTTTCGTGGAGCGCTCGGCAAGAGAAAGCCAGGTTTTACAAAAAAAAAAAAAAAAAACCCAGGAAAGAAGCCATACTAGATTTTATTCTACCAGTTTTAGGTCCCTGCCATGAAATGCTTCAGTGGCTCATTTCCTCACAATCAAGCCTCTGTTAAAGGGACATTTTCCCCCAAGCCTGTTAGTAACTCTGGTTAGTAACTCCAGGGCCTTTTTTTTTTTTTTTTTTAAAGAGGTACCGGAACTCTCAAGAGGGAAATGAAGTTTTCAATTTGTATACTGAAAAGTCATGAACTTTTAAACATTTTAAAAATAATTTTGTTGAAGAAGTTCCAGAACTCTGTTCTGGTGCATTCCCCCAGGAAAAAAGCCCTGCATAACTCTATCCTTTGACCACCCCAAAGGCTATGCTGGGGATATACATATAGGAAGCTGCCTTATTCTGTCAGACCACTGGACTGACTAGATCAGTATTTCCGACTCAGACTGGCAGAAGTCTCAGGGTCTCAGGTAGAGGTCTTTCTCCTGACCTATTACTAGATCTCCTTGTAAGGGGAGATACCAGGGATTGAATCTGGAGCCTACCAAGCAGATATTCTACCACTGATCCATGGGATTAGTGGACCCAAGTGCAGCAAAGCCATGTGGGATAGGGATGTAGTAAGAAAGGGAGCTGAACAAAATTGAATGAAAAACCTGGCTGGATCGAACCCATTGTACGTGCCACATTTTAATTACTTTGTAAGAATATTCCATTCTTGTAATGTGTTAAATTAAAGTTTATTTTTGTGGTTAAGAACTCTAAACTCCAAGATTCCACTTTTGCAGAGATTTGGTGTCACCCGGGAGGTGTTTGGCTCCTGGGGAACTGGGCTCTGTCTAGCCTGAACCCTTGGCCTTGCATCCCCCTCAACGTCAGCTGTTATTTCAAATGGGGAGCAGTGAAGCATGTGTGCGAATTGGGTGTTTTTCCTTGAGTCTCATCCCAGACCTCCCCCACTAGCTCCCTGCTGAGAAAATGACCTTCTACTAAATTCGACTGTGGCTGGCACAGGATATCATTCATCCTACTCTCACCCCCAAGAATGCGCTGGGAGTCCGGAGGCACTCAGTAACAAGCCTCAGAGTGGGAACACACTAAAGCCCCCAAGGCAACCATAACAGGCTGTCTTATAAGATTATTGCATCCTGAAAATAGCTGACAAGATAGACAGAGACACAGCCAGCTGTTGCCCTTTCTAAGAACATAAGAGACGCTCCAACACTCTGTGTCACACAGTGGCCAGAAATACCAGTGCCATCAGGAGGTCCACCAGTGGGGCCAGGACATTAGAAGCCCTCCCACTGTTGGGCCTCCCCCCAAGCACCAAGAAGACAGAGCATCACTTGCCCCAGAGCCCCTATCTATACCTTGTGGCTAATAGCCACTGATGGACCTCTGCTCCATATGCTTATCTAATCCCCTTTTGAAGCCGTCCATGCTTGTAGCCGCCACCATCTCCTGTGGCAGTGAATTCCATGTGTTAATCACTCTTTGGGTGAAGAAGTACTTCCTTTTATCCGTTCTAACCCGACCGCTCAGCAATTTCATTGAGTGCCCACGAGTTCTTGTATTGTGAGAAAGGGAGAAAAGTACCTCCTTCTCTACCTGCTCTATCCCATGCATAATCTTATAAACCTCAATCATGTCTCCCCTCAGTCGTCGTTTCTCCAAGCTAAAGAGCCCTAAGCACTTTAACCTTTCCTCATACGGAAAGTGTTCCAACCCTTTTATCATTCGAGTTGCCCTTTTCTGCACTTTTTCCAAAGCTATAATATCCTTTTTAAGGTGTGGTGACCAGAACACAGTATTCCAAATGAGGTCGCAACATTGATTTATATAGGGGCATTATGATATTGGCTGATCTGTTTTCAATACCCTTCCTAATAATCCTCAGCATAGCATAGCATTGGCCTTTTTTTATTGCAGTCACACACTGTCTTGACATTTTCAGTAAGTTATCTACTACAACTCCAAGATCTCTCTCTTGATCAGTCTCTGCCAGTTCAGATCCCATCAATGTGTATTTATATTTAGGATTTTTGGCTCCAATGTGCATCACCTTGCACTTGACCACACTGAACCCCATTTGGCATGTAGACACCCACTTGCCCATCCTTGACAGATCCCTTTGGAGTTTCTCACAATCCTCACTGGTTTTCACCACCCTGAACAACTTCGTATCATCCGCAAATTTAGCCACTTCACTGTTTACTCCCAACTCCAAATCATTAATGAACAAGTTAAAAAGCAGTGGACCAAGTACTGATCCCTGCGGTACCCCACTGCTTACCACCCTCCACTGAGAAAATTGCCCATTTATACTCACTCTCTGTTTTCTATTAATTAGCCAGTTTTTGATCCATAAAAGGACTTGTCCTTTTATCCCATGATTTTTGAGCTTACTTAGGAGCCTTTGATGAGGAACTTTATCAAAAGCTTTCTGGAAGTCAAGATAAACAATATCTATTGGATCCCCCTTGTCCACATGTTTGTTCACCCCCTCAAAGAACACTAACAGGTTAGAGAGACAAGATCTTCCCTTAAAGACAAGATCTTCTAGTGTCCAGGTGGACTTAGAGGCAAGCCTGGAGCCATCTAGGATGGAGTCTGGGTCAGTCACATAATGCCATTTTGCCCAGGCTTGGAAATAACCACTTTCCAGGTCACCTGCGATGAGTGTGAATTGCCTCTAGGCGACCAAGCATGGAAGCTTTACACAAATAGGTTATTTTTTTTCAGCCACACATGACTAATAAAGGTACGTGTGGGCAGGAAAATGTATTTATGGCCTAGTAATGTCTGTGTATTTGTTTGTAAGGCTACTTTTGCCATTTGAAATGGACACTTTGTGCTTCCTCTGAGTATATGCCCATATATGCATGAACATGAATATCTGCAGGATTATCTATTTTCAACATACAGATGGACAATGTTATCTTAGGGTTGCCGGCTGTCCCTTGCTTTTCATAAGCAGGGCTGACTTCGCTGTTGGAGGAGAAGGCTTTTGCCCAAATGCCCCTGTTGCAAGAGGTCTATTGTGGATAGTGGCCAAGCATGCCTTTTGCTGCTGCTCCCTGTACTACAGGCAAAATGGGGGTTGCTTCAGAGGCTGGCAAAGGAAGGAGACTGTGGCCAGATTAAGAAAGCACTGTGGATCAGGAAGGGGGAGAAAAACTGAGGCACAGATCTACATCTGAGCCCTTCTGGATGCTCAGTATCTAGGGCTTAAAGGTTTGTTCCTCATCCTAGAACATCACCTCCCTAAAAAACATCAAGTTTCTTTGTCCCTTGAAGGTACTTCATCATCCCCTTCCTTTACAGTCTAGATTTTGCATCCCTTAAATGTCTGGATTTTATGGGTGTGCACATTTCATGTGCAACACCTCTGTAGGGCATTTATGTGGGTTTGTGTGGACATTAATTGAAGCATGCATGCATTCATCATTCACTAATGCCCACAAATGGCTGCAGGCACCCTCTGGATATGCAGACTGCCCCTTTTCTCAAGACTTTTTATGCTTTGCTTGCTGATCACTTGCTTGATGGCTGGTGGCTAGTACCTACTGAATGCACCTTGCCAGTTTGGGTGGGAGGCGAAGGAAACAATTTGGTGATTAGAACAAAGCCAGTGAAAGAGAGGAGGGTTGCAGGGAACAGACTTACTGTTGATTTTGGGCAACCAGTGGCAGTTTATAGACTAGCACTGCCTATCCGGGTGTCAGTCTTCTTCCCCATGCACAACCACTACATTTGTGAATAATTTTTAAAAGCATAGTCCCTAGTGTTGTGTCCCCACAAGGAATCTAACCCTACCGAAGACTATCCATTTGGGTAATGGGGAACAAGAAACAATTTGAAATATTGTAATGTGTTGGGTTGAATTAAAGTGGCACAATGATTTGTGTGAACAGTATCCTCAACATGACTTTTAGAGGTTGTGTGTGGAAAAAACTACAGCCATGGATGGATGGATAATTAATTGATATGGATGAAGGATGCTTGTAAAACTTATTTGACCTGTATTGCCCATGGCATTCTCACTAATCCCCCCCCCCCCAGATTCACATACAAACTATTGTAGTGCTATAAGTAGTCTGTTGCAGGCCTGGATATGAAATTTGGCAGAAGTAGCTTTACCTGGAACCATATGTAAAGAGTGTAATGTAAGTTAGCCTCAAGTCCTAGTTATATGTGGGAAATCTTGGAAAGGTTATGTGTGAGATTAAGTATTTTAAAATCTATTGGACTACTACTACCACTACCATCACCTCTACTACTACTACTATTCCTCCACCTCCTCCTATTACTACTAGTGGTAGTAGTAGTATTTTTGAGGGCAAAGAACCTGATTCAAATCACACTTCATTTAAGGGCTCATTGAGCAAGCCAGTCTTTCAGATCGAATTTCATTCTGCAAAATGGGAATAAATATTGGCCCACCTCATAACGATATTATAAGGACAACTGTGATAGATAGTTCCCCTTCCAGACCTTAGAGAGAGGAGAGGGGAGGGGTGAGGGGCCTATATATCTGGATGGAGGCTCTTGTTAAGGCGGGTGAACTTTCCTGTGTGTGTGTGTGTGTGTGTGTGTTCAGAGGTGCTCCTGCTTTATGCCTCTTCCTTTTCTTCCTGCCAGTCCTGTGCTTGGTGATATTTACTGGGGGTGGGGAATGTGACCACAGGTGGGCCTGGCCTGCTGCCCGGGCCTCGGACGCTCGGTAACACCAGAGCCTCCTGCTTGCTGCTCCAACCCTGCAATTAGGACAGATCCTAGCTTAACCACAGCCCAAAATTACCACGGGGGCCTCTTGTCTGGGGAGCCCACAGTAGATACGTCACCATGGAGCCTCAGCAGCTTCCTACAGCTGTGGGGGGACAGCAATATCACAGCAGAAGGTCTGTGCCCCACTCCCCACAGCCCACCTACCCACCTTTTGTTCCTCTTATAACTATTTTGTCAGGGAAAACGCTCCTGCTCTGCTTCTCATAGTGCCCCCTTGAGAGCAGAAGTAGGTGTGGTGTTTTGTGTTCAGCCTGTCCCTGGCATGCACACACTGTCATGTTTCAACTTGGCTGTCTCTTCGCTACAGAAAACAAACAGTGCTGATCTGGGCCCCAGTAGGGGAGCCTTAGGATGAGGTGTCATTTCTGTGGTGAGACAGTTGGGGGCATCCAGATGTGAAACCACTGTTGGCCACATATTGAGGACAAGTGTCCATGTGAGTGACTGAGTCAGGGCAAGGGACCCGCCAACCCCCTTCCCCCTTCCATGACACAAGCCATACAATCTGTTTCCAATTTGTGACAGTGGCCAACTGGCTTCTGAAATCCCATAGATCTTCTCCTCTCCCTGGCTAAGGGTTCGAGTCACAGTGTGGAGAGAAGGAAGGGCGGGGAGAGCAGGCAGGGGGGTAACAACCCCTCTATAACCAAAAACAAAACTACTTCATCTACACATCTAATGTTCAGCAAGGACACAAACATGGATGCTTCTTCCTTCCTACAGCCAGCCTGACTCTCCAGGGGACGGAACTGGTCCTGAGATGCCTTTGGAATGCCAGGCAGGATGTGGGAGCAGCCCTGCTTGTCATCTCCCCACCACCACCACCACCACCAGGAACTGGGACAGGAACGAACTCCTCCAATGCCAACAAACTGCAAGCCACTTTGATTCTTGAGCAGGGTCTGTAACTCAATAGAAAGACCACACAAGGCAAGATCATTGGCCCTCTGTATAACACCAACCTGCCCTATTTTGTTTGCTTCTTCACAAAAGCAATGACAAAATTGCCTCCAGATCATCAGATTTTTGCTTTTTGTATGATCAGCAAAACATTCCATTCCGTCTGTCCTAAGAACTGATGAGTCTCTCACACACCCACACACTGGCACCCACCCATCAATTTTCTGGGTGCTAGTATCATAACCCATTGCATGGTGGTCAGAGAATATAAAGAGGCCTGTCTACGCTACAGAATCTCTCCTATGGATGAACGGTAGCCAGGAGTTCAGTCTGCAGGCAACCTTCAGAATATACCAGAACAATGAATTGTGTCTGCTCTCTGCCAAAACGTTTAAGGAAACCAAGGAGGTCCCACTGTCGACTCCTCAGGCTAGCCATCATCCATTGCCCACCAAATGTTGCCCAAGAGCCATCCAAGGCGGCTTTTCAATCCAGACCAGGAAAATGTTCGATCTGTTTCGCCACCCCCCCTGGTGCTTCTCAGCAGTTCTGAAAATATGTTCCTGATTACTGGGAAGTCTCTGGCAGAGCAGACAGATGATGAGACGGTGTCTCTCTATAGAACTGTCTTTAGGAGAGGAAGAGATTAATTCCATACAAGGGCAGCATTTCATATTGTGGGGGCGGGGGGCGACGGCATTGCTCCCTGCAAGTCATAGGCAGGGATTTTTTAAAAGGCCTAGAGAAAAATGAACTCGGTGCAGCAAAGTAAGGCAGGGGCACGTTTTACATACTAGCCGGCAAGGTGGTAGAAACTGGGGTGGGAGTGCCTCCCCCATCCACGGAAAACAAGTTCCCCAGACCTGATGAGATGCAAGAGATCAGTGCAGAGGAAGGACTGGATAATTTCTCTTTCCGTGAGAGAACCAGTCTTATAGGGTTGCTGACTCTGGATTGGGAAATTCCTGGAGATTTGGGGATGGAGCCCACGGACCAGTGGTATCAACAGTCCAACCTCTGAAGCAGCCATTTTCTCTGTAGTCTGGAGATTAACTATAATCCAGGGAAATATCCAGGCCCCACCTGGAGGAGATTCCCAATCTCTTAGCACCTTTGACATAATTTCAGTGACTTTTTTAAACCTCCCCCCTCCCAGCATTTAGTCTTGGTAGGGTAAAAAAGGCAACTTGGCATTCACAAAGCAGGGTTGGAGGGTCTATTTTTGAAGAAAAGCAGAGCACATGTGCAATGGGAGGTCAGTCCTGACCGGTGTTCCCTCTAAGTTGAGTTAGTGTGAGCTAGCTCACAGTTTTTTAGCCTCTGGCTCACACATTTTTGTCTTCACTCAGGAAGGATGGCTCCAGAACAAACTGATTTGTGCAGCAGCCAAAGTGCTTGCTCACAGCTTTAATTCCAGTAGCTCACAAAGTAGAATTTATGTTCACAAGACTTCCCAGCTTAGGGGGAACACTGGTCCTGACCCCTGTCTCACTTTAATTTCTCCAGTGCAAACTCTGACCTAGAAGTCAGCCAGGACGGAAGAAAAATAGCAAAATCAATCAACTCAATGCACCAAGGTAAGGCAGGAGCAGGGTTTAGAGCACCTCACCTGCAGGCTTATAACACCCTCCCCACACAGTTAATAGGGTTGCCAGCCTCCAGGTGGGGCCTGGGGATCTCCCCCCCCCCTCTCCTGGATCCACCTCCCCCAAAGTCTCCAGGTATTTTCCAACCCAGACCTGGCAACCCTAACACTTAAGGATCCTGAGAAAATTGAGATATGTACCAGAGTGATCTAGCAGCTAGATTAGGGGTCCCCAATGCTATGGCACCCGCTGACACCTTCCCTGGTGCCCGCCAAGTGTTTTTAGAAAGTGGGTGGGGCCAGGTGCACCTTTGCCTAACAAGGCTTCTGATTGGCCATGGTAGATTTGATTGGCTATGCACATTTTAAAAAAACATTGCTTTAGTGGTAGCGGTCATCACAGCACAAGAATCTTCACCCTGTGACTGAAGGTAAGCACCTCCTTTGGCAGCCATTTTGTGGCAGTCATTTTGTTACTGCACTCGCCATGCTGTGTCAGAATTCCAAATGTGCCTCCAGGCTGAAATAGATTGAGGAGCCCTGGGTTAGAGGGTCAGCCTAGGATCTGGGAGACCCAAGTTCAAATCCCCACTCTGCAATAGAACCTTGCTGGGTGACCATGGGACAGTCACAATCTCTCAGCCTAACCTGCTCACAAGGTTATTACATGGATAAAATGGAAGAGAACAGAACAATGTCAGCCACTTTGGGTCCCCATTGGGGAGAAAGGTGGAGTATAATGAAGTACATAAATAAACTCATTGGGTCCGGTCACACACAGAATTAGCTGTGCGATAGGGACGATTACATGGGAACATCTGGCAAGTGTTCCGTACCCATTGGCAATCCGTATCGCTCCGGGTCGAAGAAGCTGAGTTAAAAGATACTAGGGGAAGTGCACTATTTTCCGGAACACACGGGGCGTGGGCAGGCGTCAAATCATGGAAACGCTGGTATCCCATCACATCCGGTGGTATGTGCGCAAACGCGGAACTGCGCATGCGCACAAACGCGTACCGCTGAACCGCCTCACCCTTCTTTGCCACGCTTCACCATCAACATGTGATCGCGGATGAGGGCATGTGCACAGAGCCTCGGGGGAAACGTCTGATTGCGATACCGCGCTTCCTTTTGCTCCAGAGCAAAAAGCCTCGCTTCGCCCCCGGATTATCTCGCTGGTTTGAACGGGACCATTGATACTCAAATTCACCCCTCCCAGCACAACTGAGAAATTTAATGCTTCTAAAATGGGGATTTTTTTTTCTTACCTCTTTAAAATATCAAAGTAAGGATCCTGGAGGTGAAGGGGACAATCCTTGAGAATTTTATCCCAGTAGGGAGGCAAATGAAAAACAGATGTAATAATTTTAATAAGAAAACAAAGAAAACAACTATGAAAGGAAAACCCAACCCAAAACAACTGAAATAAAAGTTCCATGTAGCCAGCCTTTGTGGCAAAGGTACTACATCTTCTTCTTTTTTTAGCATGCAAGGACAACACATTTAAATGATGTTATGAATCTAATAATAATAGTAGGTAGTTATGCTGGTGCATAGATAAAAATCCAAAAACAACATCACAAAAAGTGAGTAAGCACTAAGACGCTTCTGCACTGTTTTGTGATGTTTATGTTGGTGCTAATAAAGTATTACCCTATTGTTGCTGTTGGATTTTATACCAATAGCCATTCAGTGCATAGAAAAAGTGAGACAGCCAAAAATATAGGTGGTCTAGAGGGATAGTCACGTGTTGTCTGAAAGATGGGGACAAGCAGGGGTCTTGTTGTAGAAAAAGAGCTGCCGGAGCTCATTAGCATAACTCATTAGCATAACTTATTTGCATATGCCACGCCCCCTGACATCACCGGAAGTGACAGAAGGCCACACCCCCTGACATCACCGGAAGTGTGTCAGAAGGCCCGGCTACTTACCCTCCTGCTTCATCCTCATTCCCAAACGGAATGAGGATCGAAGCAGAGGGCGGGGTAAAGAAGGGGGCGGGGCTTCACCACGTGACCGCCCCGCCCCCTAGAGGTTCTCTTCCGGAGCTCCGTACCTGAGAGCTCCCCCCCGACTAGAGCCCTGGGGACAAGAGAGATGACACCACTGTGTCCACCACAACCTACCAGACAGCCAAGCAGAACAAAATCCCAAAGCCAGGCCCTAGTCTGTGTCAAAAGCTGCAATCCTGTGCAAAGTTACTTGGAATTAAGTCCTATTCAGATCAGTAGGATTTGGTTGTTAAATCCCCATACTTACTCAGAATCTGAGTCAAGCTCATGTATCTGCTTGAATGGGGGATGGCAATGAAGACATTATGCTATCCTGTCCTGATACTGCTTTGAAAGTTCTGCAGACTCAGCCCTAAAGAACAGCATAGCTCTGCTCATAGAAACAATTTCTGGCTTTCCTGATAAGAACAAGAGCTTGAGACAGATAATCAGAGGATGGACTCATGGAAATAAGCATGAAAGGAAAATTAACGCAGAGGATCACATTGGTACAGATGTGGTTGCAATTTAAGAAACAGCACAGGGATACTCTTATGGACCACTGGCACCATTTTTAAATCAGACCTAAGCATGCACCTTTCATCCACAGCAGAGGAACTGCAGCTTGATCCCTGCGTTTGTTTTCAGTCCAACAAAATGCCTTGGCCTTGAGGATGAAGGTATTCGAACAAAAGCATCAAGAATGAACCCCTGCACCCGTTTTCAGGACCTGAAGAGAATTAAACTTTTAAAATATTCTGTTCAACTAGCCCATCAGTTGGGAATCCCATTAAAGCATGAAGATTTACTGATGATAATATGTTAAGGGTTTGGCAGGGGTCATTTCGTAGAAAAAGAGCTAGGGGAACTCATTAGCATAACTCATTCGCATATGCCACACCCCCTGACATCAGGGGCCTGGCGGTGGACCTGCAAGGTCAGCGGGAGTGCGAGAAAGCCCCGCCAAGGCCCTCCCTGGCCCCAGGCAGTCAGGGGTGGGGAGAAGCGGGGAGGAAGCAACTTACCCTCCCTCTTCTCCTGCCTCCTCCTGGCTGAATGAGGGCTGGAAGCGGGGCGGCCAGAAGCAGGGGGCGGGGCTTCATCATGTGCCCCGCCCCCCTGCACCTCACCCGGGGGAACTGCGTTCCCCCGCGTTCCCCCCCGAAATGACCTCTGGGGTTTGGGGAGGTGCAGACACATGTGTAGGTCCTCAGGGGTACATACAGGATATGCACCTAGCAGTTTTTACAAATTTTCCCCTGCAGAACATTATTTTGACTCCTAAATAACATGCTGAGCAATAGAACTTTCCAAGTAATTATCGGTCAGTCAATCAACAAGCAGAAGAAACTGAATAACAGTCTACCCCAGGGCTTGGTCCTCACTCTGGTTCATTTCAATCTATACATCTCTGATGTTCCTGAAAAGATATCCAGGAAGTCTGCTTATGCCGATGACATGGCTATTGCAGTAAGGCACAAAACAATTGAAAGGACTGAGGAAATACAGACTAGGGACCTCAAAATTTTGCTGACTACTTCTGTAAATGACGGCTTATCTAGGAAAAACATAATGCTCCTGTTTCCATCTCAATAACAATCTTGCCGTGAACTGAATGTCTACCTTAATGGCACCCAACAACCATACATCTAAGTACCTTGACATTATCCTGGACAGGACCTTGAGCTAGAAACACCATTTTACCAATGTAGCAGCGAAACTATGCATGTAAAACATTCTCCAGAAAATAAGTGGTACAACTTGAAGTGTATCTGCTACAACACTTAGATGCTCAGCTTTGGGGTTGCTGTATAGTACTGCAGAATAAGGTGCTTCAATGTGGCTCAACGGCCTCTATGTCCACAAACTTGACGTCCAACTCAACACAACAATGAGAACTATCAGTAGATGTATTAAACCCACTCTGACCTATTGGCTACCCATGTTGTGCCACATCGCTCCTGAGCATCTCTGAAGACAACATGCTCTGCTTTGTAAATATAGAAAGATAATTGAAAACAGAGAGTTGCCCATCCATAAAGACATGGCTGATGCAGGCCTATCCAGACTAAGATCCCGACACCCAGCAATAAGATCTGCACAAATCCTGTAATCACAACATTTTGATCTAGGGGATGAATGGTTGCGAACATGGATACAATCACCAACAAAAGGCCCACAGAATTTGATTTGCTATGTAATGTATGGAAGATGGCTAATAGAATACGAACAGGTTTTGACAGTTGTGCAGACCTGCTGCTTAAATGGGGCAAAACATCAGGACCCGAATGCGATTGTGGTGCAGCTCGCCAAACTATTTTCCATCTGTCACAGGAATGTGAGTATCGTGCTTTCCAGGATGATGTGACAGAGCTCTTTGAACTCACCCCAGCTGCAATTGAGTGGATTGAAAAATTATTTATTAGTATTTAGGGGGATTGCCTAATTGGTTTGCATACCTCTTTTATCAACTTGGTTATGTATTTTATATTATTATATGCTTCCATGTACAAGTCTGCCATATGATAACTAAATAATAATTAAATAAATAATACCTAGTAGAAACACAGGAGCGAGGAATGACAAGATTGGGGGGGGGGTATGTTTCGTTCATGAGTGTGCAGTCATGTCTGTGACGACAAGGCATATTTGTGAATGTGTGTTCAAGCATACATGTTAACACATAAGTACATGACAATTCCTTTAAGGCAGAACATTGTGGCCTTCCCTCACACTCCTTGCCCACATGCCGCAAACGCCACAGGTCCTGGCACAGCACAGACCACCCAGCAATTGGAAGAGAGGTGGGTGGGCAGGTTGCCCGGAGCCTCCCCCACCTCGGAAGCTTTGCCGTCATCCCTGTGGCTTTGGCACTGGGCTAAACTTCGACCTCCCTGCTCACTGAAGCACTGGTTGGGGGAGGAAATCTAATGGGAAAAGGGGAGTGTAACCAGTTGGGACAGCCAAGGCCTCCACCTCAGTACTCCTTGGCCTGGCAGCCCTGTTATCTGTGGCTGGGTCATTGGGGGAACAGGAAATTTCTCTACCAGGCCTTCTCTGTCACTATAGCAACAGAAACATGTGCTACCTGACACTGACAGTGCTGGTTTCCTTTTCTACGACAAGGCAGTCCTGTCTGAGCATGCCTCTGGGGAGATGATTCACTCCTAAGCAAATAGGGACCCTTAGTAGGGGGTGAAAGTAATCTATATTTCTTACTATTACTGTCTCTCTTGGGAACTTGAGGAAGAAGATGGAAATGTTGCGTACTGCCTCTTTGAGGCTAACCCAGAAGACCTTAGTGCAAGCAGGAGAGTAGTAGAATGGACTTTCTTGCTAGTATCCTGCAGGATTGCTGGGCCTAAACAAACTGTTCAGATTCAGAATCAGGCCAGGCCAATCCTGGGCCTAGTGGACAGGAAACAGCTTTTTATATTGTTACAAGAAGTGGGGACCTGTGATACTCGCGCGCGGGGGTGGTATTCCCTGTGGCTCCCACACAGAATCAGCAGGAGCTCCACATAGAGGAGGTAGAAGCAGCCGCAGGTGAGCCCAGCAGGCGAGGTCACCAGGCCCACCAAGCCTTCTCCCCCCCCCAGTGTGTTCTCTGTGCATGCTCAGGGAACACTCTTTTACTTTGGGGGGGGGATTTAAGTATCCCCCGTATAGTTTTTTCAACATTTCAGATTTTTCTGTACATCTGAGGAGTGCCCCAAGTGTGCAGGAAAATCTCTTTGCCCCCTATGTGCCCCTGATGTGCAGATTTAGATATCTGCACAGAGGGGGCTTCTTGGCTATTAGATATATAGATATGTCCATTTTCCAGCTCAGTTATCTGCCTGGAAGTTTCAGTGTTAACAAATGAACCATTCAGTTAAGGAGGAGGAAGAGGAGGAGGAGGAGATTGGATTTATACCCCACCCTTCACTCAGAGTGGCTTACAAACTCCTTTCCCTTCCCCTCCCCACAACAGATACCCTGTGAGGTAGGTGAGGCTGAGCTCTCTCTTTCGAGAACTGCTCTTTCAAGAACTGCTCTTTCAAGAACAGCTGTAACAGAACTATAGCTTGCCCAAGGTCATCCAGCAGCTGCAGGTAGGGGAGTGGATAATCAAACCCGGTTCTCCCAGATTAGAGTCCACACACTCAACCACTATACCAAACTGGGTGTTTTTTGTTGCTCTGTTCTGCAGTATTTGGCTATGATGAGGATGTGATCCACCTGCTGCCAAAACACCCAGAAGCAATGAGAATAATTTGATACCAGACCAGCTCTTCCATTTCCTTTCCATATTTATGTGGGGTCACTACAGAAATGGCCGCACTGGGACATACAGAAGAATTTGGTGTTAGCCAAACAGCCACCTGAGCCTTTTGGGCTGTTATGCAAATAGGATATCTTACTATGTGGGAGGTAATAAAACTAAAGAGGCAGGAAAAAAGCATGCAATTCTTCTTATTGTCTGTGGAGCAAAAACTTTTGATATTGTCCATTCTCTAACAGCACCCGCTGCACTAAATACGAAAACCTATGATGAGCTGGTAGCTCTGTTGAAAACACATATTTGTCCATCTACCTTTGAATGGTTTCATCTTTTAAAGTGTAATCAGACAGACAGTGAAAATGCAGCAGATTATGTTGCAGAGCTCTATCACCTTGCTGAATATTGTGAATGTGGGGATGTTCTAGAGGGCTTGCTTTGAGATCAACTCATCTGTGGAGTTAAGGCAATCCAGTGGCGCCTCCTCTTTGAGCAGAATCTGACTTTTACTGCAGCACAACAATATGCATTAGCAGCTGAAGCAGCTTCATGTAATATCAGAGAAATTCGCAGGGCACCACCCACTGATGTCCACACGCACCAACAAAACCAAACACCAGCTCATGAACAAATACACGTACATTACCTGGATTATGCAAGCCAAGTAACGCATCTTCATGTTTAAGCTTTAGAGGACAACATAAACAAAGCGAATGCAGATTTAGGAATGCTGAATGTCACACCTACAAGAAGAAGGGTCACACAGAAAGGTTTGTAAATCAAGGGCTAATTCCATCTAAAAAGATAAGGGGGGGGGATACCCAGCTTCAAACTGCCCATAGTTTGGTAATTTTCCCTGCAGAAGGGGTACACTCATCATACTCCATTCAACATATTTATGTTGTGGAGACTCAATGCCCAGAAATCTGGGCTGCCAACCTCCAGGTGGTGGGTGGAGATTTCCTGGGATTACAGTTGATCTACAGGCAGCAAAGGTAAATTCCCCTGGAGAAAATGGCTGCTTTGGAAGGTGGACTCTATGGCTTCATGCCCTACTGAAGTTTTCCTCCCCCCCCCATCACCAAAACCCTGCCCTTCCCAGGCTCCATCCCCCAAATCTCCAGGTATTCTCCAACCTGGACCTGGCAACCCTATGCAGCAACAGTAGAGAGAAATGGTCAAAAGTGTACAATGGAAGTCGACTCTGGAGCTGATTCTCTCTCTCTCTCTCTTTTTTTGTAAGTACCCAAGGGTACATTTTTATTGATTTTTTCCCATGATAAACTACAAACATACATAACAACAGACAAACACCTGCCTACAACTAACAAACACAAAACATATAGCGAAAGGCTTATATTTCATATTCTATCTTTGATTAACTATTCGTTAATTTTCTATCCCCTTATCTATCTTATTGGCTTTCCCTTTTCTGTGTTCTCAAACTTCCACAAGTCAAGTTATTATGCTTATATTATACCAGTCATAAAATCTCTTCCAAATGTTCTGAAAAGTCCATTCTGTTCCAGCTCTCATCTCTAATGTCAGTTTATAATTCTCAGCCGTTTCAAACAGTTTATTCACAAATTCTTGTTTCGCTGGAGTCTCCATTGTTTTCCAGTATTTAGCATATAAAATTCTTGCAGCTGTCGATAAGTGAACAGTCAAATACCTGTCTGTTTTATCAAAGTCTTTCAGAAATATATTCAGTAACAGTGTCTCTGGAGTAAAAGGAACATTAGATCTTATTATTTTTTGCGTTATTTCATGTACCCATTTCTAGAATCTTTTTGTTATATCACATAACCACCACATATGATAAAAAGAACCAATCTTATTCTTACATTTCCAACATTTGTCTGAACAATTAACATTTTGTTTAGCTAGTCTATCTGGTGTGATATACCATCTATAAAACATTTTATACATATTCTCTTTCTGGAGCTGATTCTCCATCATAGACAACAACACACTTTTACAGCTTTCCAGGACCATCCTTCCAAATTACAGGGATCAAAACGTTGCCTTCATGACTACAAGGGACAGAGATTCAGGTGGGTAGCCATGTTGGTCTGAAGCAAAGAACAAAGTCTGAGTCCGGTGGCACCTTTAAGACCAACAAAGTTTTATTCAAGGTATAAACTTTCATGTGCACATACACTTCATCAGAGGTTTTCCTCTTCTGATTAAGTGTGCACGCACATGAAAGCTTATACCCAGAATAAATTTTTGTTGGTCTTGAAGGTGCCACTGGACTCAGACTTTGTTACAATGGACAGATTATTTAGATCCTGGGCAACTGTGATATATGGATCTGTCAAGCAGACACTATCCTTATCGGTCACAAAAGAGGATCATAAAAGTCTGCTGGGATGAAACTGGTTCATACCCTTGAGAATCAGTGCTTAAAGAGTACATACTGTCTATTCAGTGATACTGGTAGAGCTAGCATATGAGTTCTGACGTGTATTTAATGAGGTATTAGGGGCTTACAAAGGGCCACCAGTGTCTTTAAAAATGGATCCTGACATAACATCTATTTGAGGGCCCGGAATGTTCCTTTTGCCCTGAGTCCAAAGACTGATGCAGAACCTGATTAGTTCATTGCAGAAACAGTTATTGAGCCAGTGGCTCACACAACCTGGGCCACCTCTATTGTTCCTGTCTTGATACATAATGATAATATGTATATGTATTTGCACAGATTACAAATGTAATGTAAATAAGGCCCTCAAACAAGACCTATATCCAGTGCCTGCCATTAGTCAGTTATTTTCTGTCCTTGCGAAGGGAAAGATTTTTGCTAAATTTGACCTTGCTCAAGTGGATGATAGAGTTGCAGATACTCATACATTATTACACTCAGAGGGTACTTCCATGTGAAACACCTTCAGTTTGGAATCCAAGGGGCACCAGGAATTTTTCTGCACTTCATGGAAACTCTAACATTTGCACAGATTACAAATGTAATGTAAATAAGGCCCTCAAACAAGACCTATATCCAGTGCCTGCCATTAGTCAGTTATTTTCTGTCCTTGCGAAGGGAAAGATTTTTGCTAAATTTGACCTTGCTCAAGTGGATGATAGAGTTGCAGATACTCATACATTATTACACTCAGAGGGTATTTCCATGTGAAACATCTTCAGTTTGGAATCCAAGCGGCACCAGGAATTTTTCTGCGTTTCATGGAAACTCTAGGTATTCCTAGGGCTGTGCCTTACGTTGAATGATGTGTTAATTGTGGACCCTCCAAGATTGTTCCTGTCTTGATACATAATGATAATATGTATATGTATTTGCACAGATTACAAATGTAATGTAAATAAGGCCCTCAAACAAGACCTATATCCAGTGCCTGCCATTAGTCAGTTATTTTCTGTCCTTGCGAAGGGAAAGATTTTTGCTAAATTTGACCTTGCTCAAGTGGATGATAGAGTTGCAGATACTCATACATTATTACACTCAGAGGGTACTTCCATGTGAAACACCTTCAGTTTGGAATCCAAGGGGCACCAGGAATTTTTCTGCACTTCATGGAAACTCTAAGTATTCCTAGGGCTGTGCCTTACGTTGAATGATGTGTTAATTGTGGACCCTCCAAGGAGCAACACATGGATCAACTTGGCTACAGTGACCCATGCAATGGTCACTTCCAGGCTTGATTACTGTAACTCACTTTATACGGGCTTGCCCTTGAGACTGATCTGAAAACTCCAGGTAGTGCAGAATGTGGCAGCACGCCTACTGATGGCGTCGCCTGTGCAGGCATGCATTTGGCCGGTATTATGCCACTTGCACTGGCTACCAATTGAGTACTGGATATTCTTCAAGGTGTTGGTATTAGCCTTCAAAGCCTTGCATGATCTGGGACTGACATATCTGAAGGACCGCCTTTCCCCATATGTCCCTCATAGAGCCTTGCACTCGCTGGATCAACACCTACTGGTTATCCCCGGCCCAAAGGACATCCTCCTAGCCTCAACCAGGGCCAGGCCTGGTGGAATCAGCTCTCACTGGAGATAAGGGCCTTGCAGGACCTTTTATCGTTGTGCAGGGCCTGCAAAACGGAGCTGTTCTGCCAGGCCTTCGGGTGAGGCGGTGGACATCTACCTCAGTTGGCCTCTCTGCTTTAGCTCCCAACCTACTGAAATGTTCTGACTCCATCTATATAGCACTAAGTCTTTTCTTTTATGTAATTTGCTGCTGTCTCTGAATTTTAATGTTTTAATTATTTTAATGTAATGTAATGAGTCTTTGACTCTGTTTGTTGTAATCCACCCTGAGCCCACTTGGGGAGGGTGGAATAAAAATCCAAAAAAATAAATAAACTCTGAAAAGATCTGCAGAAGTTTGATACTTCAGGTATCACAGTTAAGAAAGAGAACTGCCAGCCGGGAGTTTCTGGTATAGGGTTGCCAAATGGGGTCAGGGGGCAGGGAAACCCCCGCTTTGGAGGCCTGATTTCCGCCGTGGCGGAATCGGGCCCCAGGGGGAACTCCGCCCCCCCCCGAAGCTGCATCACCAAAGGTCACGCAGCCACATTGCTGACATTAGAGGCGTGGCTGAGCTTGTCGGGGGGAAAACCATATGGTTTCCCCCCGACGAGCTGGGCCACGCCCCCAATGTCATCAACGTCACACATAACTTCCAGTGATGTGCTGGCGGCGCGTGTGTGCTTTGCGCGCACACGCACGCATACGGAGCCGGCTCCCAGACTCGTCGGAGTCTCCCCCGCCGGTGAGTTTGCCAGACTTGGCAACCCTATTCCGGTATCATGAATTCATTTCCAAAATGGCTTAAAGTAACTATCATCCCAGCCCTAATCTCAAATGCTGCCATCACAGTTCTCTGAGAGCCAGTTTGGTGTAGTGGTTAAGTGCGTGGATCTGGGAGAACCGGGTTTGATTCCCCACTCCTCCACTTGCACGTGGCTGGATGACCTTGGGCAAGTCATAGTTCTGATAAGAGCTGTTCTTGAAAAAGAGCAGTTTCTGTTAGAGCTCTTTCAGCCCCACCTACCTCACAGGGTGTCTGTTGTGGGGAGGGGAAGGGAAAGGAGTTTGTAAGCCGCTCTGAGACACCTTTGGGTAGTGAAGGGCGGGGTATAAATCCAATCTCTTCCTCCTCCTCTTCTTCTTCTTCTGTCAGCTTTTTGCAGTTCATGGAGAGCCAGACACCTGGGGCTTTTACCTCTGCAGTTTTCCAGGACGTTTCTGATGACAGTCTCATTAGGACCATCACAGTGGTGTCATGTACACCCCAGGTGAATAGGCAAAAAAAGTGGATGAAACAGACCACAAAAGATTCACTAAAATGGATCATTTCTGTGGACTGGGCAACAAGATTAGCAAGATTCCTGTTTACACAACATATTACATCCTGCTCTGCAACTGGGTCCAGTCTATCTGAGTTGCTTATGTGTCATCATCTAAGGATGTACATAGATTATGTCCACCCTGACTTTGCAAGAGACTTACAGTCTCTTCTTTGACATCTAGGGTTGTAATGTATTGAAATGATTACATGAAGCACCTCATAGGACTCCCATGTTAAGCTTCGAGCCAGACCAGGGCTCCTCTGAGCGAACTTCCTATTGGTCGCTTCGTAACAGCGACCAATCAGAACGATACCATTCCCGAGGAGGGAAAGACTCCCATTGGTCTTTATCCTAGCAATCTCATTGGTTGTTATTTGTAAATAGGCGTGGCTACATTAGCCCGGTTATGTTTAAAAGGAGCATAAGCTCCCACTGTTTTCTGTTCTGGTTTCTTACTGAGTTAGTGCTTGTTCGTTACTTCTAATAAAGCTGAATCACTTGCTGAATCACTCTACGAGTCCCTTGTTAGCACGATCTAACAAGGGTTCTACATACCTTCTCTCCTCATGAATCAGAGTTGGCTTGGAACTGTGGAATTGGTTCACAGAGGGTTCCATCTCAAATTGTGGAAGTCACAGGACCTGTCTCTAATAAAGTGCAGCCTGCAGATGGACAGTTATGGAGACATCATGTGGACTAGCTGTGCAGTCACACAGACACTTCTAGTTCTTTGACTGAAATTTCCAAAAATCATCCCACAAACACCAGACTGAATCAACTGAAGGATTCCACCCTGATCCTATAAATAGGAATTCCTGTCCATCATCACTGGAAAGTGATGACCATGACACTGAGTTACATGTGGAAGAGGCTTCCTCGGCTGAGACTGAGCCTTGAATCAAGTCCAAGGGAAGACTACAGCAGCAGCAAAGATATGCAGCTTGGACAGCTGACTATTCTAGGGGGGTAGGGAGTGGTGTTGTGTACTGCTTCTTTAAAACCCAGAAGGCCTCAGTACAAGCAGGAGTTTCATTTCCAGCCTAGTAACCTGTAGGAGTGCTGGGCCTACAGTGATTGATCAGGCCAAGACAATCCTGGGCCTAGTGGACATGAAACTGCTTTTAATTAAGTATTGTTATATATATATTTGCAAGCCAAGTTACCTGCCTGGATGTTTCAGTGTTAATAAATAAAGCATTACTTTAAGGAAACTGGTTGTTTGTTGTAGCTCCATTGTGCAGTAGGAAGTGCCACTCTGTACCCTTTCTTATTGGTACCACATATTGGCTCTTAAGGCTTACTTTCACTCCTGGCCCTTGACCCCACCCACGAGTTCATGCAAAAAAGGAAGTGGATGTGTTTCATTTTGGTTTTTTCCTCCCCAGTCTCCTTTTTAACAGTTGTGTGACCGACAGAAATTAAATAGCTTTTTTGCCATGGAGATGCGGTGGCTTTAGGCTTCACCTGCTCACCACAAAGGTGCTGAATGTTCAGTAGTCTTTCCAGGGATGAAAAAGCTAGAAAGTATAACTGGGACTGAGGAAAAATGTGGGTGTTGGAGAAAAACAAACTCTGATTATCACATGGGAGTAGCTGAGGTCATGGGAGCTGACAGTAGAATGGATATAAACCAGACCAAAATCACAAGCTATAGGACATAGATTTGAGATTATTTAAGCAAAAATTAGTTACCCCATTAACACACACCAATACTGTTTTTGATGTGTTAAAAATAATTTCCCTGCATTAATTCTACGTGTGCATTTATAGTAACTGGAATTTTTGTATGCAACCTTGGAGCCGGGGGTGGGGGGGCAGTTTTATAGCTGAAAGGCCCACACTAAGCAAGCAAGCAAATAAATATATTGATGTGTGTGTTGGAAAGTCATCTGAGTGATTCTGAATACAGTATAAGAGCCTAGTAATTTTTTTGGATTGGTTAATAAAGTTGGTTTTTTAAAAGTGATATAAGAATGAAGATGCAGATATGACCTATGTATGAAACATGCAAGGAAACAAATGTGTGGGGAAGAAAATTTCAGATTTTCAGCCACTGAATCGACATATCTAATGGACATATGTGGATGATGTATTTATTTATAAAATTTATATACCACCCTCCCTCCAGTTTGAGGCTCAGGGCGTAAACAACAAGTTATAAATACAATTATAATAAATACTATATATCTCCCTTATAAATAAAAGCCGAATGGTGGTGGCACTTCTCTAGAACATTCCACACACTCCAAAATCAGTTCGCTCTCTGATCTGTCATTCAGAGGGTCTCCCTATCCACTGGCTGCTTTGCCTGAGTCCTGCCTCCAACATTCTAAACAGTTTGCTCTTCCTCTCCCCCCCATAGCCAGTCAGAACACAGAGGTTATTTGCATATGCAGCCTCATTGGCCTCTGCCTCGGAACACAGAGGTCGTTTGCATATGCGACTTGATTGGCTTTTGCCTCTAACATTCTAAACAGTTTGCTCTTCTGAGGTAAAATGTGTCCAATCTCCAGGTGAGGGCTGGAGATCACTCAGAATTACAACTGCTTTCCAGACGGCAGAGATCAGTTCCCCTGGAGAAAATGGTGGGCTCTGTATCCTTATATGCTGCTGAGGTGGCCCCTGTATGACAGCCGATGTGATGTAGAAGTCAGGGCTTCAGAGCACGGGAGAGGCTGCAGGTGTGTGGAGGGTGGAAAGCTGAAGAGTGAGGGGGAAATAAAGGTAGGTTGATGATTGGCTGGGAAGGAGATAGGGTTGCCAACTCCAGGTGGGAAATTCCTGGAGATTTGAGGGATGGAGCCTGGAGAGGGGGAGGTTTCAGGAGGCATGGGACTTTGGACAGGTACAAAGCCATAGACTCCACCCTCCAAACCAACTATTCCCTTCTGGGGAACCATTGTTGCCAATCTCCAGGTGAAGGCTGGAGATCACTCAAAATTACAACTGTTCTTTAGGTAGCAGAGATCAGTTCCTCTGGAGAAAATGGTGGACTCAGTGTCATTATACCCTGCTGAGGTTGCCACAGCAAATTTACACTGAGTGTCCAAGGCCGGGGCACCTGCCCAGAGCCTCTTTCTAGAGGCCGTTGTATTTAGTTTGGGCAGCCATCCAATAACAGATAGAGTTGGGTGTCATCTGCATATTGGTGACACCCCAACCCAATCCCCTGGACCATCTGTAGATGTTAAACAACATTGGCGAAGGGATCGCCCCCTGCAGCACACCGCACTCAAGTGGGTGCTGTGCAGAGACCTTCTTGCCAAGTGCCACCCTCTGTCCCTGACCATGGAGAAAGGAGGAAAACCATTGAAGGGCAGCCCCCCGAACCCCAGTGTTGGCGAGGCAGTGGGTCATAAGATCATAATCGACTGTGTTGAACGCCGCCATAGATCTAACAGTAGTAGCAGCGCCAACCCACCCTGATCCAGGTGCCTCCAGAGGTCATCTGTAAGGGCGACCAGTGCTGTCTCCGTCCCATGACCAGTGCAGAAACTGGACTGGAAGGGATCAAGGATAGATGCACCATCCAAGAAGACCTGGAGCTATTCAGCCACCACTTTCTCAACTACCTTACCCAGAAACAGTAAATTTGAAACTGGGCAGTAGTTGGCCAGGACCATAGGATCCAGAGCTGGTTTTTTAAGAGCAGACAAATCGCTGCTGAAGATTCACCTGAAGAAAGTTTTGATTATTACTGAGAAAGCCTTGATCCTGTTTATTGACTAAACTAGCCTTTAGCACTGATTCACACATACATATATATCCTTTAATTAATCTTGACTGGCAGCTGAATGTAAGAAATTATTCTACTACTGATGTTAGTACTACTGGGTGGGAAAGAGCTACATCATCATCCCATCTCATCTGATTGTAGTTTTCACACACACACACACGGCTTGCCAAGTCCCCCCGGCGGGCAGGGAAACCCCCGCCCCAGAGGCCCGTTCCCCGCCGGTGGCAGATCGGGCCCTGGGGGGAATCCCACCCCCAAAGTACGTGACGTGCACGTCACCCAGAAGTGACGCAACCATACCGGGCACCCTGGGGGCAGGGCCACTGTCATCCGAGGGAAAACTCTATGGTTTTCCCTTGGATGGTCGTGGCCCCGCCCCCAGCGCGCCTGGCATAATTGCATCACTTCCGGGTGACGTGGTTGCGGTGCGTGCATGCTTCGTGTGCGCGCATTCCAGGAGCAAGCCGGGAGTCCCCCACTGCGGCAACAGGTAGGACTTGGCAACCCTAACACACACACAAAATGCAACAACACGGAATAGCATCATGAGGAAGTGGCTCTCACATGGCTGCAGCTGTGTGAAGGGGCCATAGAAGGCTGTGCTGGGGAGCTGCGTTATGTTTCTAATGAATGCTCCCAATCACTGTGTTCAATCATCTTGAGGTCCTTTTCAAGCCATAGAATTCTAATAATTTACTATATGTCAAAACCCATGGTAGGTAAATTTAGCTTTGAGTTCCCAACATTGTAACCATGGGATTGTAAAGAATTAGAATAGATGATTGAGTATGGAATGGGGCACAGAGTTATGCTTTGCAAAATTTAACATTCCACAGGACATGGTGATAGCCACTAGTTTAGAATTGGCTTTTAAAGGAGGAATTAGACTCCTTCATGGAGGATCGGTCCATTGCTGGCTATTAGCTAGGATGACTAAATGGAACCTCCATTTCAAGAGACAGTCAGCCTCAGTAACAGGGGGAGGCTTTGGACTCCAAGCCCTCCTTGAAGGCCTTCTGGGGCATCTGGTTGGCCACTGTGTGAACCAGGATGCTGGACTTAGAGGGACCATTGATCTGATCTAGCAGGGCATCTCTTATGTAAAAAATATGACATTTCATTTTGCAAATCTCTGATGAATTGCCCTGCACTTTGGAGACCCTGGTGCCAACTATGCCTGATGAATGTGCCTTAATCTAATCTGATCTGACCTGATCAGCCAATGTGCTGTAGGCAAACTGTCCTTGCTTAGAGATGTCACTTTTGGGGGGGTCTTGGGTGCTGAGCAAGGAACAGAGTAACTGCACCTAGAAACAGCTGCATTTCAACTCACAACAGCTTATCATGGTGTGTTTTTGAATAAAGCCAAGTGACAAGGCAAGCTAAGCTGTTGGCAAGACAAATTCTTTACAAAGGCCTGCAAAGAGAAAAATGTGTGTGACTTTAAATGAAGGAGCCATGTCTCCTATTGAGTGAGAGAAATGGGAATCAGGATCATGGGATGCTTCTGCCATGGTTTGACCATGTTGTTTGTCTGTTTGCTCTCCACTAGGGACCAGGACATTCTATTCATTTGCAAGGTCATTCCTTCACTTTTGCACTTTGGTTCCATAAACTGGACCCCATCTGTGGTGAAGGTTTAGGACACACCTTTGAGACTCTGAGATGTGTTACTTGTGGTGGAAAGCAGATAGCATTTGCCCATTGCCAGCTATACCAGTGGTACAGTAGAAAGCAGTTGCTGTGCTGGTTCCAGAGGAAACAAAGTAGGTGAAGTAATATGTAGGAGCCATGCACGCTTTCAAGTTTTGCAGAACTCATCATCATGGAGAATGCAAGCTAAATCAATGTCTGTCTGGGGAAAAGACCAGAGGAATAGGGCAAGGGCGATTACCATTGGCACAAGTTTCTAATGTGGTCATTTAACTCTTTTAGACTAGTGGGAGAAAAGGATATAGGATCAAGCTCACCAGTACAAGCTGGGGCAGGGCTTGTGTGGGAAAGAGCTGGACTCCTCTTCCTAGATTATTCACCATCAGCTTTAGTTGAGCCTGTCCTGTATTAATCCTCGGAAGTGATTTCGCCGTCGCTGCCTGCGGCCCCTTGCCTGGCTTCTAATTAACTCCTTGCGCCTCTGGTTTTGTGTTTGGCAAGTACCCCACCTTGTTGGAACGCCCCTCCGCTTCCCCCCACCCTCCCCGGGGGCATTCCTCTCCCAGCTGGCCAGCTCACCAAGGCAACGTGGCAAGCATCCCCCCTAATCCCCGGGCGCTTCAGTCCGTCACCTACTGGCTGTTAGGTGGCCCATGCCTGGGAGAGACAATTAGGGACAAAGCGCTGAGCCCCAGGGGTCTAACACAAACCTTCATGGGTAGGTTGTGTGGCATTTGGGGAGTTTAATGAATTGTCCATCATGTCTTTCAGTGTTGCTCGGCCGGGCTGGATTAATCTGAGAAGACCCAGTGGGGTAGAAGACACTAAGCCTGTATTTATTACTCTTCCATTGTAACTAATTGAGGTAATTATCTGTGACTCCAGCCCGGCGTGACAATGCGGCATTCACTCCACCAAAGCTGCCATGCCGGGAGAGCTCAGCCTCCCTAACCTGCATGGGGAGACAGAGCCCATGGCATCATGGGAGAGTGGGCAGCTTCCCATAAAGCTGTGTGTCCATCCAGAAGGGAAATCATTATTCAGAAGGATTCCATCACTGGGTGATTGAGAAGATAGAAGCATAGATAGATGGATGGGTGGATGGATGATCTGCAGATACTCCATTTAAGTCCCTTGACATAGATAATTTCCAGTGCGATAGTAGGGTGGATGAATGTTAATGTTGGAATTAAAGACAATCATTCCTATAAAGACTGCTAGCACCTGCTACTACCTTGTGCACTTCATTTCAAAAAGTTCTCAAATTCCCACAGGAAACCACAATGAGAAGAACCAAGTGTGAATTATGTAGAGGCATCCATCCAAGGCTGCCAGGGACCTACAAGGAAGGCCGGTTGGTATTTGCTGCATGCCACCCCGATCAACTCGAAGGGTAGCTAGTCCTACAGCAAAACATCATGGAAATCTGAGGACAAATTACCTCCCATATGGGCCTGTTGCGCCAAGAGAAATGACTGTAACGTGGCCTTATTTCCCTGCAACACAATGCCCCCTGCCCGAGTTCCAAATAAGGGAACACTTAGTGCTCAAAAAAGTATGCCAGAATTCCAGATTCTGGTTTTCAAATACTTTGGACTGGGGGGAAGGAAAGAAGGCAAACCATAATGGCTAAATAACTTGTTCTTTTTTAAAAAAAAAAAAAGTAAATAAAATCTGTTTTGTCAAGATGATGAATTGATTGAGAGATCCCTGTAGTAGTTCTACAAACCTGCATGCACACTGTTCTAGGAGTGAGGGAAATAGGCCTTCTGAAGCCAACTATGCCTGCTTCTGGACCAACTGATTTGTGTCTTGGATGAGGGGAAAATATTTGTCTTGGGATAGGACAGGCAGTTTTGTCTAACGGCCTTGAATGTCTCTTCTTCCGGCAGGATAGCTGCCTCTCTCCTTTCATCTATGGACCAGATTACAACTAAATGGTGAATAGAGAGGCAGACAGAAAGCTGTTGCATCAGTCTATTATCTCTTACATTTTTATCCCATCCTTTCTTCAAGTTCAGGGTGGTATACATGGCTCCTCTTCCCGCCTCCATTTTGCCATCACAGCAAGAGACTTTCTCAAGATACCCCACATTGCAATCCAGTCTGGGTTTACTGGCCCCAGGTCAGGAAATTCCTGCAGATCTGGGAGCAGAGGCTGGGTGAGCGGGGCTTGGGGAGGGAAGAGACTTCTCAGCAGGTATAATGCCATACTCCAAAGCAGCCATTTTCTCTAGCGGAGCTGATTTCTTATAATCTGGAGATTAGTTGTAAATCTGGGAGATCTCCAGGCCCCACCTGGAGGTTGGCAACCCTAAATTACATTATTCATCCATTGAACTCAGTAGGTTTAGAAGGGTGTAACTCTGTTTAGGATTGTACAATCGATTATCTTCATAGCTGAGTGGGAATTTGAAGCCAGATCCCCTCATTTATCAAATATTCATCAGATTTTAGGCTGATTTTCCAACTCACATGCAGGCTCAAGCGATGTGCTGCATTAAAGGACTTAGATAATAAATCAGATTCTCGGATGATATCTTTCTGATCCAACCTTTGGTCTCTCCTTTTAAAAAGCAGGATATTCAAAGGCAATCACAAACACAGTGAAAATAAGTAACCATCTCATACATGCTAACCCCTCACCAGAATGAAAACAATGCCTGGCAAACTACCAGCGTTACTCTGCAGCTAAGAATATGGCTGCTGCTCCCTTGTCATGTGATCTGGATGTTTTGCAAAACTGGTCAAGGCTGCTTATCTGTTTATTATTATGCCTCAGAAGACTGTTTGAAAACTTCAGCTGGTACAAAACCCAGTGGCACATCTCCTTTCAGGTGTTCAATGCAATGAATTTACCACACGTGATCTTGCTTGCCTTCACTAGCTATCAGTATGATTCCATGCATATTCAAGGTGCTTGTCATGATCTGTACAACTCTACAGAGGTCTGGGCTCAATGTATTTGAATGAACTGTGGGCCCTTGGAGATCAGCAGACTCTGTATCCTATTTTGAAGGTAACTGGCATTTTCTGTAATCGATGTGTTGGCAGAGTTCAGGAAATAATCCAATCCACACTTTGGCGTTTGCTTTCGAAGAATTTACTGCAACAGGATTTTTATTTCTATTTTGCAAAAAGACAATATAACTCACTGCAGGAGACTAATGCAACAGAGAGGCCTTCAGAGCACAGGCACTAACACATACTAAGACACAGCAAGAAGAGAAACAACAAGAGGCAGGCTGAACTGCAAGAGAAAAACATTCCATAAATCCTAAACCAGAGGTGTCAAACTCATTTGTTACGAGGGCCAGATGTGACATAAATGTCACTTTGTCCGCTGGGTCATGTGTGCCATAATACCAACATAGGTGGACTTGGAGAGGCAGCAGTGCAGCGCTTGGGCAGATGCACTGCAGACAAGGTTATTGCTCGTGGGCCGCATAAGAGCCCTGGATAGGCCGGATTCGGCCCCTGGGCCTTATGTTTGATACCCCTGTCCTAAACACTAGAGAATGCTCCATAGCTGCCCCTAGGATACATGTGAACTAAACTACGCTTTCAGCAGTATTTACAGCAACTGGACTCTTAGCAGGCTGTCACTTCTCCAACACTCCTTCTCAACAGCATGTGTAGTATTCCATCATGTTTAATTTTGCTAGAAGGGTCCAATGGCAGTCTCCAGGCAATGGTCTTGTGAGTACACCAGGAGTCATTTCTTCGGTAGGTTAATGAGTCCTTGATTCTGCCCTATCTTTCAGAAGATGATACTTAACATCAAGTGTCCTTTTCAGTCTGTGACAGTTTTATACACCCTTGCTTGTCCTCAAAGATTGTTATTGGTTCATCCAGTCCTAAATCTAAAATTAACTGATGAATACAGATAGCCTCTTGGCATGCATGTGCAGCTGCAACATATTCCACTTCTGAAAAGTGCTACAGTTCTCTGTTTTCAACTTGCCCAGCTAATGGTCCCTTCTCCATATTGAAACAGATATCCACTGGTGGACTTCTGATCAGTGGTGTTCGCAGCTCAATCAATGCCCACATATGCTTTCAGTTTTGGATCTGCAGCTCCTGGTAGTCACAGCTTCAACTGGCTTGTTCCCTTTAGATACGGCATCACTCTTTTCACTACGTTCCAGTCTGCCTGGCTAGATGCAGAAACTTTTCTACTCAGAAATCCTACAGCGGTATTTATATCTGGCTTAGACACTATGGCTAGATTATACCCATAATTTTAAACCTAGCTCAACAACTGGATTTTATCTGAGTTCTAGGCCCAGCTTTTGGCCCCGCTTACTTTCAGCTCCTTAGGAAAGGGCTTTGTGGGGGTTTTGTTTGCATGGGGTATTTGCTGTTTGCAGGTTGAGGGTTTCCCCCCCTTTATTCCCCACAGCATTGTAGTGCATTCATGTACTTCCCAGGGTTCTGCTAGCTTTTCTCCAACCTCTCTCCAACCTGCTTTGCTCTGACGTTTTGGAAAAGATTGCAGCGAAGTCTGGGTGGCTGTTGTGTGGCTGGAAAGGTTCAGATTTTCTGCAGGGAAACTACAGAAGCCAGGCCCTGTGTGGGAGGCACCAAAGTCTGACCCCTGTAAGTTTGTCAGCCAGCCTATAAAATCTTCCTGTTCTTTGTGAGACATCATTTTAGAATCAGTGTTGCAGAGGTTTACTCCAACAACCTGTGCTATAGCCTATATGGGGAAGAGCGACATTCTTTTAATAAAAATAAATTTATATGTACTTATGTGTGTACGCACGCACCTGGAAGTCATGGCGACCTCTGGTGACTGACCCCTACTGGGGGCCTGGAGGATATTCAGAGAGGTGGCTGAATAAAGCCTGCCCCCTCCTCCCTACTGCTGGTATTCCAAGGAGGTCTCCCCTCCAAGTACTTGCCAGAGTCGACCCTGCTTAGCTTCCGAGATCGGGCTTACCTGAGCTATCCAGGTCAGGGCAGAAAGAGCTACATTCTTGAGCACATCATTATATTTTTAAGGGAGTACCTACAGCTTGTGTGAAATAAGGCTCACAAGACTCCACAGCTTAGAGAGAGCATTGCCCAGGATCCAGCCCAGTTACCTCTGTCAACCAAATTGCCCCATCCTCACCCTGGAGAATGAGGGTCCTTGCTCCCCCAGATCTCTGTAAAAGCAGCAAGCCAAGCCAGTTCCTGATTTCTCACAAGACTCCTTCTTGCAAGTGTTTACCACCATTCCTAGTTACCTGTTGCAAGGGCAGCCAAAATGATGACTGAACTTTTGCAAGAGGAAATAAACTTGCAGGAGTTCAGGATGCCCTATACTGCATGCAGATTGCTGCATTGTTTTTCAAGAGGACACGAGCAGTGCAAAGGCAAGAACTGTCTCCTCACAAACCACTGAACAATATCAAGCTCCAGGCTCTTCCAAAGCTAGGGGGGTGGCGATATTAATGGCAAGGGAGGTAAATTTTGTGTTAGAAGATTTTAATCAAGGGTAAAATTGAAGGAAAACGCTTAACATTAGGATCTGTCTATGCTCCCAACTGTAATCAGATCAGCTTCCTAGATGAGGGTTTTTTGAAACTGCAATCCTTTCAGAGTGGAGATGTTATTATAGGAGGAGACTTCAACTTTATTGCGGATGGAATCCTAGATAGATCACATCCAAAACCGGGTAAATCTGGAGCAAAGTCATCAGAAACCAAACTTGCTAAATTGTTTTCTAAATACCAACTACAGGATGTATGGAGAACGCTTCATTCAAAGGAACATGACTATACGTATTATTCCGCTAGACACAACACGTTCACCGGGATTGATTATCTACTGACATCCACTTCAATCCTTCCAATGATTACTTCAGCGAACATTGGCCAGCGGCATCTTACAGACCATGCATGGATAGATTGTCAACTTGATCTTTTACCATCACTTGCAAAAGATAGGCAGTGGTCTTTGGATAAAAATATTTTATTACAACAATCTGTCAGAGAAAAGCTGGATAGAGAAATCAAACAATATATTCAGGAGAGTGACTCGGACACTGTTCCTCTCCCAATCATTTGGGATGCAATGAAAGCCGTCCTGCAAGGCTCAATAATTTCAATCTCAGCACAGCTGAAAAGAGAGAAAAATCGCATCAGGGTTGAAGCTTTATCCCATCTTGCAATGTTGGAAAAAGAACATAGACTGAGGACAAACGAATCTACGCTCAAATTCTGGCGGAAAGAAAGATCTTAGAATCTATTGAAGTCTCTCAGATTCAGAAGAACCTTCCATTCTTAAAACAGCCCTTTTGGCAAAAATCATCCAAAAACATCAAATTATTGGCTTGGAGGGTTAAGGAAAAGAAAAATTCGTTGCAAGTAAATGCTCTTAGAAGTCCAGACAGCATTACACAAAATCTTCCTTCAGAGATTGCTCACACATTTGCTACTTATTACAAAAAGCTGTACTGCTCTGAGAATCCACCCTTAGAGGCTATTCAAAAACACTAGAAACTACGGGCTGTTACAAACATCTTTCTCAGGATCACTCATCATTTATGGACAAACCTTTCACAAAGGAGGAATTACAGAATACTATCAAATCTTTGAAACCCAATAAAGGCCCCGGGATGGATGGCCTCCCCGTGGAATTTTACAGGACTTTTCAATCTTCGTTACTAGATCATCTGTTAAAGGTCTGCAATAATGTTCTTTCAACAGGGGAATTACCATCCTACTGGACAGAGTCCAATATTGTTGTCATTCCCAAAGATCCCCAAAATGCTACAGATCCAAAGGCATACCGGCCAATTGCTCTTCTGGACAACGACATCAAAATTTTCATGACACTACTGGCTAATAGGCTCAAGAACATAATCCCAGAATATGTGGCAGAAGACCAAACGGGTTTTATACCCGGAAGACAATTGACAGATAATATCCGCCGCACTCTCGACGTTATAGCTAATGGTAAAAACATATCTCAAGAATCTCTAGTGCTGGCCCTCGATTTTGAGAAGGCGTTTGTCTCGCTGGAAACTCGCTACCTACTCTGCTTACTGAATAAGATGGGATTCAGACAGAACTTCCTGAGAGCACTACTGTCAATCTACGCACAACCTAGATCCAAAGTCAGAGTCGACGGGTGCAACTCAGAGTTCTTTTATCACAACCTAGATCCAAAGTCAGAGTCGACAGGTGCAACTCAGAGTTCTTTTATCCATCTGGAGGTACTAGGCAGGGGTGCCCACTCTCACCCCTACTCTTTGCAATTGCCATGGAACCGTTAGCTAAAGTTCTCAGAAGGAACAAGAACTTTTCTGGAATTACCATTGGAAAACAGGAACATATAGTAAACTTATACGCAGACGACTTAACACTCTATATCTCAGATCCTGTGAATTCCTTGCCAGCAATTTTGGAATCTCTATCAAAATTTGGGAGGATTTCTGGTCTCAAACTTAATTCTTTGAAATCAGAGCTATATCCTATATCATTAAATGCAAATGTTCGACAACTGATTAAATCAAGTTTCCCTTTCTGCTGGACAAAAAACTCCTGGAGACATCTGGGAGTTCAAATTCCTTTGGACGAACAACCTAATGTCTTGTAATTATGATCATCTTTATCAGGACACCCAACTTTGACTGAAGGATTGGAACAACCTAACACTGACATTACCAGACCGCTTGTATCTAATATTTTTTTTTATTTTTCCACAATTTCTTCCAATCTGGATACCGGAGACAACATTATCTAAATGGCAGAGGGCCCTCACGGATTTTTTTCTGGGCATTCAAGAAGGCTAGAATAAATTGCCGCATGCTAAGCAGACCCTCATTCCTGGGAGGTTTAGATTTACCACTCTTGAGTGCCTACTATCAGGCGGCTAAAATGCTTGAACAGTTGAACAATCAAGTACTTCTCTGGTATGACTGCAGGATCTCTTCTGGATGACATCAACCCAACGCCTGATCTCAGCACAAAATAATTGTTTTTTGAATAAGAAGTACTTCCTTTTATCCGTTCTAACCCGACCGCTCGGCAGTTTCATGGAGTGCCCACGAGTTCTTGTATTGTGAGAAAGGGAGAAAAGTACCTCTTTCTTTACCTGCTCTTTCCCATGCATAATCTTATAAACCTCGATCATGTCACCCCTCAGTCGTCTTTTCTCCAAGCTAAAGAGCCCTAAGCACTTTAACCTTTCCTCATACGGAAAGTGTTCCAACCCTTTTATCATTCGAGTTGCCCTTTTCTGCACTTTTTCCAAAGCTATAATATCCTTTTTAAGGTGTGGTGCCCAGAACTGCACACAGTATTCCAAATGAGGTCTCACCATTGATTTATATAGGGGCATTATGATATTGGCTGATCTGTTTTCAATACCCTTCCTAATAATCCCCAGCATAGCATTGGCCTTCTTTATTGCAGTCACACACTGTCTCGACATTTTCAGTGAGTTATCCACTACAACTCCAAGATCTCTCTCTTGATCAGTCTCTGCCAGTTCAGACCCCATCAATGTGTATTTATATTTAGGATTTTTGGCTCCAATGTGCATCACCTTGCACTTGGCCACATTGAACCCCATTTGCCATGTTGACGCCCACTCGCCCATCCTTGACAGATCCCCTTGGAGTGCCTCACAATCCTCACTGGTTTTCACCACCCCGAACAACTTTGTATCATCCGCAAATTTAGCCACTTCACTGCTTACTCCCATCTCCAAATCATTAATGAACAAGTTAAAAAGCAGTGGACCAAGTACTGATCCCTGCGGTACCCCACTGCTTACCACCCTCCACTGAGAAAATTGCCCACCTACACTCACTCTCTGTTTTCTATGAACTAGCCAGTTTTTGATCCATAAAAGGACTTGTCCTTCTATCCCATGATTTTTGAGCTTACTTAGGAGCCTTTGATGAGGAACTTTATCAAAAGCTTTCTGGAAGTCAAGGTAAATAATATCTATTGGATCCCCCTTGTCCACATGTTTGTTCACCCCCTCAAAGAACACTAACAGGTTAGTGAGACAAGATCTTCCCTTACAGAAACCGTGCTGAGTCTGCCTCAATAGGTTTTGTTCATCTATGTGCCTACTAATTCTTTCCTTAATAATGGTTTCCACCAATTTACCCGGTATCGACGTCAGACTGACTGGCCTGTAATTTCCCGGATCTCCTCTGGAACCCTTTTTAAAGATGGGAGTGACATTAGCTACCTTCCAATCCTCAGGAATGGAGGCAGATTTTAAGGAAAGATTACATATCTTTGTCAGGAGATCTACAAGTTCACATTTGAGTTCTTTCAGAACTCTCGGATGTATGCCATCTGGGCCTGGTGATTTTTCAGTTTTTAAGTTGTCTATCAGTTTTAGGACCTCCTCTCTCATCACCTCAATCTGACTCAGGTCTTCCAACACCCCTCCTGAAATCAGTGGTTCTGGAGTGGGCAAGCACTTCTCATCTTCCACAGTGAAGACGGAGGCAAAAAATGCATTTAGCTTCTCAGCCATTTCCCTATCATCCTTCAATACTCCTTTTACCCCTTGGTCGTCCAAGGGCCCCACTGCCTCCCTGGCTGGTTTCCTGTTTCTAATGTATTTGAAGAAAGTTTTATTGTTGGTTTTTACGTTTTTTGCTATATGCTCCTCATATTCCCTTTTTGCCTGCCTGACCTCAGACTTGCATTTTATTTGCCATAGCCTGTGTTCCGTTTTATCAGCCTCACTGTGACTAGCTTTCCACTGCTTAAAGGAATTCTTTTTACTTTTTACAGCCTCCATTACTCTGTTTGTTAACCATGCAGGCTTTTTCCTATACCTGTTTGTGCCTTTCCTAACCTGCGGAATATATATTTTTTGAGCTTCTAGGATCGTAGTTTTAAATAGATCCCAAGCTTCCCCAATTGTTTTGACCCTTTCTACTTTTCCTTTCAGTTTCCTCCCCACGTGTCCCCTCATATCAGAGAAATTACCCCTTTTAAAGTTAAAAATGGTTGTGTGAGTCTTTTTGGCCAATTCTCTATTTGTACAAATGATGAACTCAACAACATTATGATCACTGTTTCCAAGCGGTGCAATCACTTTTACATCTCTCACCAGGTCTTGAGTGTTACTTAGGACCAAATCAAGGATCGCCTCTCCCCTGGTAGGTTCCGTGACCATCTGCTCCATAGCACAGTCATTTAGAGTGTCTAGAAACTCAATCTCTTTTTCCCGACTAGAACACATATTGACCCAATCAATGTGTGGGTAGTTAAAATCACCTATTATTACACAGTGTTTTTGTCTAGTTGCTATCTTTAAGGCATTCATCATTTTATAATCCTCCTCTATCTTTTGATCTGGTGGGCGATAACAAACTCCCAGTGTTAAGTTTCCTTTTGGCCCCCCTATTTCAACCCATAGAACTTCCAGAAGCGAATCCAATTCACTTAGCCTCTCAATCTTTCTAGACTTTATACCCTCTCTGACATACAGAGCTACCCCACCTCCAACCCTTCCCCCCCTATCCTTCCGATATAATATATAACCGGGAATCACTGTGTCCCACTGATTTTCCTCATCCCACCAAGTTTCAGAAATACCCACAATGTCTATTTTTCCCTCCGACACCAAGCACTCCAACTCCCCGATTTTACCTCTCCCTTCCCACTCTATGAGTCTATGATTCTATAATTCACCCAGGCTGGCTGTGGGCACGCCAGCACCTCTGTCAGGCAGAAGCGCCTGAGATCTTCCCCCTCCCCTTTTCCTTCGCCCGACGTGGAGGCGAAGGGAAGAGAGAGGGGGGAAAGAATGGATCCCAGGTGCTTCTGCCTGTCAGAGGGGCTGGTACACACTTCCGGCGATGTCAGGGGGTGTGGCATATGCTAATAAGTTATGCTAATGAGCTTCTGCAGCACTTTTTCTACAAAATGACGCCTGCCTCCCAGAATGGAAGCAGGAGCCTTTCGGGACTGGATGGCGGAAAAAGTTTATTTTTGACATCCCAATGTTTCTCTATATATTCTTTAAAGTCCTTCCAATCCGCAAAAAATTCTTCATCTTCTTTATTGTTCAACTTTCATGAGACTCTCTTGTCTACATACGACCCCTCCATGAAGGGATTGCTTTCTAAGCTCCACAAAAATTTTTCATCTGCTGAAGGCTCTGGATCTCTTCCCTGCCAAAAGATTTGGAAAGCAGATTTAGAAGCAGACTTGCAACAACAACACTGTCTTGACATATGGAATTCTCCGGCGTTTTCCTCACGGGTTCATAACATTAGGATAAACTCCTTCAAGATCATACACAGATTGTATCTCACACTGAAAAGTCTGAATAGAATGAACCCCCAGTACGACCCTCTGTGCTGGAAAAACTGCAGATCTCTTGGAACATACCTACACTGCTGGTGGGAGTGCCTGACTATCCAGCCATTCTGGAAAGAAATAATCTCCCAAATTAACAGCATCACACAACAAACACTCCCTGTTACTCCGGAACTCTCCTTGCTTAATCTCTGGGATTCATCATTCAGGAATGAGTCCCAAAAGACCCTTACCTCCATTCTTCTCGCAGCTGCAAGACTTACGATAGCGGCAAACTGGAAAGCCTCAACACCACCGACTCTGTCATCCTGGTACAACAAGATCTGGGATCAGTTCGTGATGAATAAAATCTCTAATATTGTAGACTGATTACAAAACAGCTCCAGTAAAATTTATGATAAATTTGTACGTACCTGGTATCCAGTACTTGACTTCATGACAGAACATAACATGCTGCCCTCTAGGACGAGCTATCACACTTGGCTTCACTTCTGATTTCACCCTGACCTCCGCCTTACTGCCGAGACCCCTCTTGTTGTTCAGAGTAACAGACTCCTGAACTTCTTGTATTTTAAACCTGACTCCAGTCGTTGGGATTTATAGTTCAAAAGTCATTTTTATATATGGGAATGGATCTGATACTAAAGTTTTATGTTATTATATTTTAACTGTTGATGTATGTTGAAAACTTAGTTGGTGATTAACTGGCTGGTTGTAATTTTGGATTCTCAGGACTTTTGCATACTGTTTTGCAGTTATTGTATATGTTATAAGTCATACTTGATCTTAATAAACATTTTTTAAAAACCCAAAACAAACAAACCACTGAACAGAAAGGCAGCTATCTGTCAAGTAATTTATAAAAGCACTGCCACAGAATGATGATGTGGCCAGTTAAAGGAAGTATTTTGCATTGGTTTAATCATTCCTTTTGGAACAAACTAGTAAGGTTGCCATTGGAGACCAGTTGCCATCAGTGTGGGGTATGTCCTGAGCTGTTCCACAGGCCTCAGCCTTATTCCCCATGCTATGGGATCTTTGTGTAAAGCCCTGAGGAGAAAGTATTCATAGTTTTGAAGTAGGTTGTCCTCAATATGCTGATTACACCCAGCTCTATATTTCTTTATCAAAATCCCTCAGTGATGTAGTAAAGGTCCTGGGCCACTGTTTGACTGCTTTAATGGTTAAGGGTGAACAAATGAAAACTGAATCCTAAAGACAGAGGTGATGCTTTTGGGAAAGGTTGAGCACTTCCCACATTTGATAGGATCCAGCTGATACTTGCTGACTCAGTAAGAGCCACTGGGTTATACTGGACCCACTATTATCACTGAAGAAGCAAGTTAATGTATCTGCAAAAAAGCTTTCTTCCATCTTCATTTAGCCTGAAAGATAGTGCTGTACTCTAACGCAGCTGATCTGTCCATGTGGATCCATGTCATGGTAACCTCAGTGCTGGATGACGGTAATGCGCTGTATCAGGTTTAAAAGTCAACTCAGAAACTTCCGTTAGTACAAAATGCTGCAGCTTGGTTACTATCCAGTAAGGTGCATGAATATCATACCCGTTCTGTGGTCACTCCATTGGTTACTAGTCAGTTACTGAGTTCAATTTGAAGTATTGGTTATCACCTACAAAGCCCTTAATGGCCTTGGTCACACATTCTTCACCACTTATGCTCTGCCACAACAACTTTGCTCATTTGAGCAAAGTGTTTTGAGGGGGCCACCCTGCAAATTGTCTGTTGTGGCTCTCACCTTATGGAATGACCTACCCAAGGAAGTGAGGAAGGCACTCACACCTCTATCATTTTGCAGAATGGACAAAATAGAAATGTTCAGGAGGGCATTTTTATAAAAGGGATCAGAATTGCGATATAATGGGACAGTTCAGGAGGGAACTTGTACCTTTATGGCATGTCATGCTTTAGACAGTTGTCTGTTTCCATTGTTTCCTAATATATGTTATTCTTTTTATTATTTATTTATTTATTGTATTTATACCCCGCCCTCCCCAGAATTATACCTTGTCCTAATTCCATTGCATTATTACTGGAGTTCTTGTGCTGATTGAATTGCTTTTCTATATTTTGTAATCCAGCTTGAGTCTCAGTGAGAAAGGCAGGCAATAACTGAAGTGAATAAATGAATACATGGCACTATTATTACCACTATCCATATTGATTAAACGCTTTGGTATAAATTTATACTGTTCTGCTTCTCTGACATATTTTGCTTTGGAGTTATTTTAAACTTGTAAATGTCTAAGAATTAAAATTAGGCTTCCTGAAAGCTTCCTTGTTTTATTCTTTAATGAAGAAAAGAATTCTTTGTCAGAACTAACAGTTTCAGTTTATTATTATTACAATCCGAGATCAGCAGTTGAGAATATCAACAATACATAATATACATTGGATGTATAAGACAGACATTCTGTACAGAAAATGTACAATTAATAGTAATAATAAAATTATTAAAATACTAGACCGTGTTCTTCTGCCTTGTTGAGCATGCCAGAGCACAGAATCTTGCTACCTTAAGGGTAGTTTCATTTAAATGGTCACCAAGAAGAGAAATATAAAAATAATTTAATCTACTTGGATATGTGGACAGAACTGGGGTAACAGAGCTAAGACTGGACAACTCTGCTTTGCACAGATCCATTACTAAGACCACATCTGGAACAATATTCCCAAATATTGCAGACAGAATGAATCATTAAAATTACATTGTATGTATTTTGCATAATGTATTTTGTCTTCCTGGTCTAAAATACTGCCTCGTGTGAAGTATATTGATTCCCGTCTCTAGCTCTGGCTTACTTAAAAGGGCAATGAAGGGTTAAATTAATGAACACAATTTAACAGGCTGAAAATTGGGAACTTTTTTCCCCTTCCGGATTCATCTTTTCCCCTACCTCCCCTTAACCAATCTCCTTCTCAACCAGAAAAGTACAGTTTGTGGCTAAAGAATCCAGATGTTGCTCAGCTTCCCAGATGTGATGGGTCTTTCCATTCCAGGCAGGGCTAAGCATGCCTCTTGTAATGAAGCAAAGGGGTGGGGGGGGGTTGAGTGGGACTATTTTTAAAAAGGCCTCTTGGCTTATTTATAATTTGCACCCACCGTGTCTGAGTCTCGCAGCAGGGCAACTGTGCCGAAGGAAGAAGATCCCATTTTTGTCAGAGATCTGAGATATTTCAGCAACCCCACTGGAAAAGCTGCGTAGTGCAGTGACTTAGGAGAAAGTCATTATCTATATTCTTAACTCTCCACCGCAGGGGGAAAAAAACCACACGTTATTTATTTTCCTGTCCGGGATTTCGTGATAGCTCCTGGCAGACAAAGGTGATACACTAGTTATTTCGAGTGCAGTGCCTCTCTATTTCTAGGGTCTATTTTTCTTTTGCTTTCTCTGGTTCTATTTTACCACATGGGTGACTCTTTTGCACCATGGCATGAAGGACTGAGACTCAGCTTTTCCATGTGGTATTTCTAGACACACAGAGCAAGGGTTTGATACTCAAACACCCTAGATAAGGCTCATTGGCATTTCAGGTTTCCAAAATCTTGAGTCACCAAAAGGCAGAAACTTACTGCATTTTCCACTTTCTATCTTCCGGTATAATAATTATTCTCTGAATTACAGTTACCTGGTTCCTCTCAATTCACAATCATTATCATATTTATCCTGTGGAGACATTTGAGTTTATTGCTGTGTGCCGCCCCCCAATCCACACTGTGACACATACTTCACAGATGAAGGGCATGGTTTAGAGTAGTCCCAGAAGACAAAGAACTAGGTAGAAAATGGGGTTGCCAGCTGATCAGGAAAAATGGCTGGCCTTGTTCCTGTACTTATATCAACAGCTTTCATTTGCATAGGTCATGACTTAGGTATAAATGCTATTATTGACTGCTAATGTCTACAAATCAAGCTGCTATTGACAGCACTGGGTTGGGGACTGTGAAAAACATGGCAATTTCTAATCAGGAAATACTTGTTTATTTATTTATTAAATGCATTTCTCTTCTACCCAACCATTCTAATATGGTCTTCAGGGGGAGTCACAATAAAGTTAGAACAACTGATGTCATGTACTGTTTTATATCCCTCATACTCATTAAAAGCAGCAGTATGAAAAAGGAGACACTCAGTTTTCTAAACATTAGATTAAAAATAAGAAAATGATACAATAAAAGCCAGTGAATCCAAAGGTACTAAAATCAGCACTAATACGAGTTTGTAAAGAAAAATTGTGAGCAGCCACCAGAATTTATTGCCTATTCTAACAAGACTGTATTCAGCATGGGAGCAGGTAGTCTTTTCTTGGAAGGATGCTCTACAACCATTCTTGTGCCACCGAGAAGACTTTCTTTTTCATAGCCACCCACCATCTTTTACACAGTGGGAACATCCAGCATAGGCCCTCCAAAGATGACACTAGTGTCCTGGTAGGACTAGATGGGAAACATGAGCGGGAATTCGGGCTGTAATTTTTTCTTTAAATTAGATGTGTGTTACTGATATAATTTAATATGTGTTTATCACCAACATGGCAGGACCACAACATAATTGACCGGCACATTTATTCTGCAATCTTATTCAGAAACTCCATATCTTCAAACATTGTGCAAATGACACCAGCAAGACTCTTGTGTCTTTGTAACACCCTCATTCCCATACCAAGGATTGCTGCCTACATCCCATTTCAGTTCTTCTGCTATGGCACACTGCTGACAGTTCTTCTGTATCTGTTGCATTTTTTAGTTATTTACTTTGCTATGGCTTGTCCTGGTGTGAAAGCAAAATGGAGGGTGTTCTATTTAGTTAAAGATATGCTAGAGACGAGACAACATCCTCAACCATTCCAACTTAGCTTCATCAGCTGCAGGATGTGAAATGCTGAGAGCCAGCTTGATGTAGTGCCAAGAGTGTCCGACTAGGGTCTGGGAAACCCAGGCTCAAATCCAGTTTTGCCATGGAAGCTCACTGGGTGAATTTAAACAGGTCACCCTCTCTCAGCCTAACCTATGTTACACGGTTGTTGTGAAGATAAAATAGAGGAGGGAAGAATGATGTTGTCAGCTACTCTGGGTCCCCATTGGGGAGAAAAAATGAATATAAATACATGAAATAAATGGCATATTTTACCATGCATGGTGACGTACAGCCCAGTGACATATGCATTTGTTCAAAAGTAAGAGCTATTAAACTCTGCAGGGCCCACACGTGAGCAGGAGTGCACAGGACTGCAGCCCTACAGACCCAATCCTATGCTTACTTCACAACGTCCCACTAGGTTCAGCATAGCATATTTCTGAGGAAGTGCACATAGGAATTGCAGCTCTGGTGTCCATGAGAACAAATATGCTCAGGAGATAAGCTGCATCTGCAACCCGTTAAATCGTAACATCCAGAGAATGAAAAGAGGAAAATTAAACCTGAAAAATGGCAACTGTATAACTCATGCTAAGCTAATGACATTTTTCAAAAGACATTTTATAAAACTTTGCCAAAGGCAAAAGGAACAATGATTTAGATCTGATCTTGGTAAACAAGGAGACATGCAATGATCAACAGTTTTATCAACAACATTAACAGGTTTTTGAAATATATTGATTTATGTGTTAGTATATGAACTGAGAAATCAGGAGAGATGAAAATATGATAATAATGGCCTGCAATGTTCCCTCTAAGCTGTGGAGTCCTGTGAGCAAAAATAATACCTTGCGACCTACTGGCATTAAAGTTGTGAGCGAGCAATTTGGCTACTCCCTACATTAGTTTGCTCTGGAGCCATCCTTCCTGAGCTGAGTCAAAAATGTGTGCGCCGGAGGCTAAAAAAATGGTGAGCTAGCTCACACTAACTCAGCTTAGAGGGAACACTGATTGGCCTGGATCCTTCTTTCTAGGCACTGCTAGGGTTGCCAACATCCCATTAGGAAATTCCTGGAGATTTGGAGATGGAGCCCAGGGATAGCAGCATTTGGGGCGGGGTGGGATCTCAGCAGGGTGTGATACCACACAGTCCACACTCCAAAGTAGCCATTTTCTCCAGGGGAATTGATCTCTGTCATCTGGAGATCAGTTATAATCCTGGGAAATCACCAGACCCCGCCTGGAGGCTGGCAACCCTAGGCCTTCCTGAAGTGGTCCTGTGCTACAGGGCACATTCTTCTCATGCTGGGTCCTTTGGGCTCCTTGAAAAAACCTTGGCTCAGTGCCTAGCAGTGGCAGAAGCAGGCTCTGTGGCAGGGGATAGTCTCTGCAGCCCTTGGAGAGAACAATGTCGGGAGCAAAGGTATAGGCTCCAAGCCAAACATGTTGTCTGCTGGTGGCAACAAATGCTAATATTCCTGAATGACCGTGGATTTCCCCTCAGTGGGGGAGAATCATTAAGGAGATGCCTCCCTAATGGCCCAGGGCGTGTGTATCTGCAGGGCCTGATGTGGGGTAGCAGACCTGATGCCCTGCAGGACTGCTTGTTTTTCTCCACTTGTGTATTTGTAAGAAAAAGCAAATGTCACAAGAAGCTGTCGTTCTCCAGTGCTCTCTCCTCTAATAGAATCATCCTAGATGCTGTGAGCCACAGAAGAGGCTTGCCTGTTTGTACATTCAACTGCACCACCAAATTACAATCCTGCTCCTTTAAGAGGAGTACAGTCCCATACACAGCTGGCCAGCTCCTTAATTATCGATCAAAAAGCAGTTCAGTCTTGCTTGGATTGAGCTTTTATTGGCCTATTCCTGTCTGTAGGTAGCTGTTAGGACCACAGTGTCTCTCCTGACTAATGAATAGGGAGTCATCAGCGCAGACAGCGCATCACTCCAAGTCTCCAAATTATGTGTTCCTGTGTTGAAACAGCGCAGGAGAGAGCTTGGAACACTGCAGGAGGACTCCACTGCACATATGTCAAAAAGTCAAGCACTAATCTTCCTGCACCACCTTCTGCTGTTGGTTGGTTGGTTGGTGAGAGAGAACTAAACTCACCAGTATGTAGTGCCTTTGAAGCCCATTTTAGCTAGTCAGTTCAGAAGGATACTATGGTTACTTAAAGCCCAAGAGAATTACCCAGATTGTTCTGCACCTGCCTCTGTGCTAAAGAAAATTGTCCATCAGGGTGAT
>NW_015174272.1:1644048-1681416 GCF_001447785.1 Gekko japonicus | reverse complement strand
TTTCCATTTGGAATGGTAGGACCACAGGAAGAGTCCTTGCTCCTAAACAAATCCAACAAAACCATCAGTGAAAGGAGTGTGACTCTGCCACGCCCCTCAGCAGTTCCTTCTCACATCAGGAGAGTTGATTCTTGGGGTTGTGGGACTGCATGGGTCAAAGGGCTTAATTGCTGAAGGAGGTACGGGTGAAATCATCTTCCTCTTTGGCCAATGCAGCTTTGCTGATGGGAAAGGAAGGATGGCCAATTTCACTTCATCACTGCATCCCCTTTAAACCAAAAATCAAATTTTCTGATGTCAGAAGGGATTGATGGGGAGATGGGAACACAGTAAAAATCTACATCCATCCATGCCTTCCAATGCCAAATCACTGGATTCAACCCATGGCCCAGGAAGGGGCATTACCATGTTGTGCTGGTGATACAGATGCTGGTCCATTCACCATTGGATGAAGACAAACTGTATGGGATCCTATAATCTTTGTGCCTTTGCAGTTCAAGTAGAGATGAGGCCATGGCTCAGTGGTAGAACATTACTTTTATGCAGAAGGTCTCAAATTCAGTGCCCACCATCTCCAGTGAACGGGACCCAGTAGTAGGTGAGGTGAAAAGACCTCTTCCTGAGACACTAGAGAGCTGTTACCAGTCAGAGTATCCATTCCTATCGATAGACCAACCGTCTGACTCAGGATAAGCTTAATGTGTTCATGTGTTCCAGGGACTGAATCTGGAATCTTCCGCATGCAAAGCTGAAACTCTGCCAGTGAGCCACAGTGCCCCCTTGATCACTGGACACTTGATTGGCTGCTGAATGTATGAACTGGCTTGACAGGAAAGTATTGGGCTGGACCCAGTGACTCCCTTCCCTAAGTGAAAGCCTTGTTTGATAAAGAAAATTTTGCTTCATTGGAGGAAGACTCATTCTTTAGTGGAATGGAGTTACTGAATCCAGCCTACTGCGTTGAAGGTGATGTGAAGTGGTGTATCTGTTTGGTATTAGATTATCTTGTTCACACGCGCAAATCATCACTGGATTTGCAGTTTCGAAATTATAAGTATGCATTTGAAAACCAATTGCAAATGAAGGCCTTTCTCATTCTTCTCTGGACTGCTCCTTCCCAGCTGCAAAATCCTATGTTGGATTGAAAGTTGCAAAATGTAGCTTAGAAGCTGTGTGAGCAAAGAGGGGTCACAAGAGGGCCTGGATCAGGGCAATATGAAGAAGAAGCAAACCACCTGCAAGGTACTCCCAGTTCAATTCAAAGGTGCCTCTCCCCTTTCCATCTCATCACGGAGAGTTAACTGCCCCATGTTTTAGGTCCAAGCTCTTGATGCGCCTCACAAACCGCAGCTCCTTTGGCTGAAGCAGGCACCAGCTCTGCTGGCATCCCCCTTGTGCTTTGCTTAGGTGGTTTGGGGTAAACAGCTTGACTAGAAGCAGGCAGACTAGAAGCAAGGTAAACAGCTTGACTAGAAGCAGGCAGGAAATGGCCAAACAAGAGAGCCGGGCTTTTGGGGTGCAGCTCCCTGGCTTTTGAGCAGTTGTCCCTGAGGTTAATATAGCCAGGATTGTTTCAGTAGATAGAGGTATTGATCTGCAGTAGAAGAGCTAGCTTGGAGTCCAGTAGATTGTTGGGGTGTAACCGGGACAATGTGTCACATGCAAAAGGCTGACACTCCTGCACTCAAAGGCAGGACAGCTTTGCACTTTCAGGCACTGTGTTCAGTCTGGAGATCTTTCCAGGTGCCATCTGAAAGCCGCGAGTGTCTGCATTTTATATGGTCCATGTTCAGGCCTCTTGAGAATAATATTGCCACTGGAGAAAGGTGAAAACTATAGGCATTTTTATAAACAATATCAGCATGCAGGCCATCAACTAGGCACAAAGGTATTTGTCACATTTTTATCCTACGCTTCCTCCAACGACTGATGTTTCTCCATTTCCCCATGTCACAACACTCATGTGTAGTACCCAGAGAGTAACTAGCCCAAGCTTCAGGACTGAGCAAGGGTTTGAACCCTGATCTTCTAAGTCCTACTCTGGCATTCTAACCACTACACCACGTTGGTGCTCATTGTTAAAGCTTGCCTTTAATGTTAGTTCCTACCTTTCCTTTGCTTAGCATATTTACTCAAGACAAGTTGCTTCTCCCTGTACAAAAGTGCAAAGTTATGAAGTGCAAAGTTCTCTCCATCCTGAGTTAAAATTCTAGCCAACATTCTGGTCCATCTGCCTGAATTGCTAAAATGTTCTCTCTGGTCCTCCCTATGATTTTGTGGCATTACGGTTCCAAGATGCAACAGAAAATGGGAAACAAGAGGTCCAGCTACCGCAAAAGCCAAAGAGGTAAATCAATATATGCCAGCATCCCACCTTGGCTACCAAATGAATTGCCCCTGTGCGCCCCCCCCCCCCAATTTGCTTGCAGATCCTTGCCTGGAATATCCACCTGAGATCCTGCTTAGATACAGAAATGTATTGACTTTAAAGGTATATCTCTGCATCAGCAGTTTCTCTCTGCAATATGCTCAGAACAAAGTAGAAGCTGTCACTGCAGCCCAGGTTTAATTATTTTTGGTTTTATCTGAAAGAACCTAGAAAGGACCAAAGTGCATAAAATGCTGTGATTCCATGATCAGAACTTCAGATGTATTAGCTGGGTCTAAAACACTGCAGGGGGAGGCAGTGTAGGTCAGGACCATGGCACTAGGGAAGGTGGGGTTAAAAAACCCCTATATGCTGTTTTCTTATTTATTAATATAGCCCCTCTGGGCTGCTATATTATTTATGGTAGGGAAAAACAATATTCATATTGTGCCTGTATTTGTCCTCCAAAGAAACTTGGCTGTGGGGGTGTATTTCCAATCAGGGGAAAAGCACGAAGGAAAGAATTAAACCGCTTCCCCCAGCACTGCACATGTAACCTGCATCACCTCATGGTTGCTTCTTAGGATCAAATAAATAATCTGTTTGGTCATCTTATCCAAAGGATGCTAACTTCCCTGAGCTATTGTGAAAATCTGCAAGAAACCCCAAAAAAATAAAAAATCAAATGTGAGATTGTGAGGCAAACAAAAAAACCCAAAAAAACGGAATGAAACAAAAAAGGACAATGGTGAGGAATCCCTCCATGGTCAGAAATTCCCAAGGCTTCAAAGAACTGTAGTGGGAAAAACTGGAAGATGGAAATGCAGATGGTTCTCAGGCTAAGAAATGGAATGTTGATGATTTTGGAAACTTTTAATCAATGCTACTTACTGTCACAGAAAAGTTGGCATGTTGCAGGATGTTTAATGCCTAGAGGATTGAATGGACATAATCAAAGTGGATCCTGGACTTGCATTAACTACTTTTAGATCACTGAAGGTCAGTGGCTGGTCAACAGTGTAGTTGCTTGTGCTGTTGAAAGTGCAAGCTATTATAAGCAGTACATGATTCTTAGCTACATTTGGTGGGGAGTTGAGGGGCTTTGAGCAATACAGATGATAAATACTATACTGCTATCCTGAGCGGCTACTGCTCAGTAGCTGAGCACATGCTTTGCATGCCAAGGGTTCCACATGCAATTTCTGGCATCTTCAGTTAAACAATCTTGGCATGAGCAAGACCTCTCCTTGAAGCTTTGGGAGGGCCAATGCCTAAGAATAGACAGTACTAGACTATCAGTGCAATCTTAAATGGAGTTACTCCAGTTAATTTCAAAGGGCTTAGGTTGGAGTAACTCTATACTGAATTGTCCTGCTAAAGGACTAATGGTATGACTCAAGATAAAGTGCCTTCATATATTCATAAATCAATATTATTATTTTTAAATGGGAAGAAGATTTGTAGATGATTGACAGGTAAAGCTCACTGGGTGACCTTGGGCCAATCAGTAGCTTGAATCCAACAGGGTATTTCTATAGATGGAAAGAGTTCCATCCCCAGAACATGGCTTTCTTGCCTCCCCACTCCAGCGAGAGCCCAGAATACCCCATAAAATGCCTCCATTCACAGAAATGCTCTGTTGGATTCAATCCACTCTCAGCCTAATGTACCTCACAGGGTTCTTACATGGGTCAGGGAGAATGGTATATGTCACCCGGAGCGCCTTGGAGGAAAGGATAAAAATCTGATAGACAGACAGACAGGTCCATTTGGGTGATTTGTAATCTGTCTCCGCCTTTTAAGCAAAGCAAAGACTGGCCTGGACATGAATTGTTGATTTGCATACCAGTAAATTCAATGCAAGTTGTTATTTCAACACCAGTTGTGAACGATTAATCATGGATCATGGTCCCCAAGAAATTCTTCGCTTTCTGCTTTCCTAAGACCCTGTTGCCATTTCTTGATAGGAGATGGCTTTTTAACATAGCAGACCAAGGCCTAACAAGTTCCAGCAGCTGGAAGTTTACAGTTAGATGAATTCAAGCTGGGAAGTGAGATGCGGCTTTTTAATAGGGTGGGTAACATTGGAACAGATTAGTGAGGGATGTGGTAAATTATCCAACACTTGGAGACATTAAGTCGACTTCCCAAAAGATATGTTGTCATTCAGCTGCAGATAACTGGGCTTAGTGTAAGGACTGCCAAGCTACTCCATGACCTGTGCTAGACAGGTCAAATGAGATGTTGAGGTGTTCAGACCCACATCCACCTCAATGACTGTGCAACATAAACGTCCTTTGCACAGCTGACAATCAACACACCTAACCTGACCTCTGAATCAGGCACTTGCACATTCAGCTCTTCTGCATAATGTAGTAAACCCATTATACTCAGATGGCTTGATAAAATATATACTTTATTCTTCTCTAGAATGCTGAAAACAAATTTCATGAGGACATGTTCCTATATAAATATGCTTTCTCAAACAAACAACTGCATCTTCAAGGAGTAGAAACATTGGGCCAGGCCTACAAGACTATTAAACAGGCAACAATAAATATTTTATTTACACACATATGCAAAATAATCAGCAATCCCCAACCACTTTTTCAGTGCATATTACTTACAGGATTTGCCAAGTGAGCAGGTGAGAGAGAAGTAAAATGAAAAGAAAAAAAAAAGTACAACCATAAGAAATAAAAAACTTAAAACATTTTCTATGGACACTGTTTTCTTGGCAAAATGATCAAAGGCCAAAAAGCCATGCGTGCATCTGCGCGCGCGCGCGCACGCACACACACAAACGACATATGGGAATAGTTGTAAACACATGTAACAACATATAATTTAGGGGGAGCTGCTAGCCATCCTTTGAACTTGACAAGCATTTGGCAAATTGACATCAGCGGCCTTGGATGGATCAAGTCACACTGTTCTGTGCAGCAAAGACAGCCAAGGATGGAACCAGTGGCCATGTCCACTAATCAACATGGGGTGCAACTGACCTCCTGCCAAAGAACAGGACCTGCTCAAGAGCACAGTCATGTCCTTGTGAAGCTTCCGATCATTCCGACTGGGTTTGCATGGAGAATCTTGCCCACTGTACCTCAAAAGTTTTTGCATTTCAGTTATTAAAATCATGACTCCACAGATGGCTTAGAATAGCTGCTCCAGTGATTCTCCATGGAACGGATACATTGGGTTGCATTCCTCAGGGGACCAGGGATACAAAAATACCCATAAAGCAGTATATAAAATATATCCCCTCCAATGTTAAGTAATCATATAGGGTCATCTGTGAGACAGACAGTCCATATAGGCAGTGCTATGGAAGATTCCTTCTCTGTTCTGGAAGCGCCTAACATTAAACGTCCCTGGAAACTGGCTTTGGTGAGGGAAAGGCAATCCGCACATGCTTCAAGGCACTACCTTTATTCCTGCCACTCTGCAGGTACAGGAACCAAAAGATCCAGCTAATGCTAATCATGTGGGAGAAGTTCTGAAGCTTTGGCCTAACAAAGATCTGGTTCAAATTAAGTCCTTTCTCAGAACCTCAACAAGCAGGCAGGACCTGAGGGATTGCCAAAGAAACAATATGGACTGTTGAGGAGTCCATTTGCAAGTGTTCACACACACACACATACACACACACACACATTCTTGCAGTCATGTCAACTGTGCTGAGTCTCCACACAGGCTATGGGCAGAGCCTGCAATTCCTCCTTTCTGGGTCATCATAGAGGGTGCTGCTCTCTTACCAAGAGACACAGGGAAGGCTGTGTGTGTGTCTTGCTGGTTGGGCTGGTTTTTGGATCCTGATATTTGAGGAGAAGTGTTTCCTGTCTCCAGAGGGGATGCTCTTTGCTTTTCCCTTCCTTGCTCACAAGCACTCATGCAAGATTTGCATGTTGGTGCAGTTCAAGCAGCTGACGTGGCAACACCAGTGGAATGTGCAGTTGCAGCGCTCTGTGACCTGTTGAGTCCGGGTCCGGTACCCCCGCCCGCAGCACAGCAGCTCACAGCCGTCCAGGGCCGGGGAGGAGCTGTTGCAGGAGCGGCCGGCTGTGCCAGCTGTGCCTGTCTTGCCACTGTAGGTGCAGAAGTTGGGTGATTTCTCAAAGTAGACCAAGTCATGGGGGGAAGGAGGTTTGTGGGCAGGGTTTTCAGGCTCCAGGTGGTGCACCTCCACACGGGAGGCTCGGTTGCTACCTTTGTTGCCATAGATGACACGCGAGGCACCATCAAAGCGGTCCTTGAGAAAGTCCCCCACAGTTCGGAAAGTGGGCAGCCGCATCCAGCAGGTCTTGACCGTGCAAGATCCCGACATCCCATGACACTTACATTCCTGACGCATTTCAGTGAAGACTGTCTGAAAGACACATAGAAAGACAGGCCTGTTAAGAGACCAGACTGGCCCCTCAGCACTGCAGTTCCTATGACTGCACAACTATCACAGTGTAGCCCAGTGGTTAAATTACTAAGTCCTCAGTGTGAATCATACCTCTTCCAGGAACCCACCAGGAGGTCTTGGACAACGCACACACACACACACACCCCGCTTCATGTACAGCATCATTATAACCACACTGACCTACCATTTAGAGTTGTTGTGAGGACTACTGAGATGTGAAGCAATCTGGTCATTCTAAAATAGTGATCTTCATCCCTTGGGCCAGGACCCCTGCAGAGCTGCCATTTGTGCTGCCTTTTGGAAGGACCTGCTGCATAGTTAGCAAGAGTGCCTAGTATCCTGCCTCTCTTTGCATGCAGTGCAGAACATGAACAGTGAGTCACTCAGAGTTGGAGAAGATTCTTCCGTGTCTCTAACTTGTGGCTTGTTCCTCTCTATGTATATTTCCTGGCGTTTGGCTCCTCCTCTTCCTGTCATGTGACTGTGATATACATGGCAGCCACCCAGTGGGCTCCAGGTATGGAAAGGCTGAATGAAGACTGCCACTCTGAAGCCCTGTCATTCCTACTTGTCTTGGGCTTCTGGCCTCCTGTTATCAGCTTTCATTTCCCCAAGCCTAACAGGAGTTATTGGGGATGGTCATAAGAACATAAGAGACGCCAATATTGGATCAGGCCAAAGGCCCATCCAGTCCAACACTCTGTGTCACACAGTGGCCAGAAATACCAGTGTCAACAGGAGGTCCACCAGTGGGGCCAGGACATTAGAAGCCCTCCTGCTGTTGACCCCCCCAAGCACCAAGAAGACAAAGCATCACTTGCCCCAGAGTCCCTATCTATACCTTGTGGCTAATAGCCACTGATGGACCTCTGCTCCATATGCTTATCTAATCCCCTTTTGAAGCCGTCCATGCTTGTAGCCACCACCACTTCCTGTGGCAGTGAATTCCAAGTATTAATCACTCTTTGGGTGAAGAAGTACTTCCTTTTATCCGTTCTAACCCGACCGCTCAGCAATTTCACGGAGTGCCCACGAGTTCTTGTATTGTGAGAAAGGGAGAAAAGTACCTCTTTCTCTACCTGCTCTTTCCCATGCATAATCTTATAAACCTCAATCATGTCACCCCTCAGTCGTCATTTCTCCAAGCTAAAGAGCCCTAAGCGCCTTAACCTTTCCTCATAGGGAAAGTGTTCCAACCCTTTTATCATTCGAGTTGCCCTTTTCTGCACTTTTTCCAAAGCTATAATATCCTTTTTAAGGTGTGGTGACCAGAACTGCACACAGTATTCCAAATGAGGTCGCACCATTGATTTATATAGGGGCATTATGATACTGGCTGGTTTGTTTTCAATTCCCTTCCTAATAATCCCCAGCATAGCATTGGCCTTCTTTATTGCAGTCACACACTGTCTCGACATTTTCAGTGAGTTATCTACTACAACTCCAAGATCTCTCTCTTGAGCATTCTCTGCCAGTTCAGACCCCATCAATGTGTATTTATATTTAGGATTTTTGGCTACAATGTGCATCACCTTGCACTTGGCCACATTGAACCCCATTTGCCATGTTGATGCCCACTTGCCCATCCTTGGTCATCTGCTATTACTTCCCAATAGTCCTTTATGCATCTTCTCTCCCTCCACGGTCTGCTGGGAACCCCTCCCACCCACCAGGCCCATAGTTCTTTCTCTCAGTATTTCTCTCCCTCACTTGCTAGTGTGAACTGTTCCCCTGGCGCACTGTGGGCCCCCTCCCACCCACGGAATGCTGATGCATCTCTCCAAGCCCAGAGCCTTCCCTTCCAAAGGGGTTTTACTACAATTAGAAGAATTGGAACCATTTCCTTCCAGATGTGTAGGAGCCCACATAGCAGCTCAGCTTGTGGTTCTGGGCTTGGCTAACATGCATACATTTTGCCTGCTTCAGGGCTGCCTCTCCCCCTTTTTTCTGCCATCCCATCCCCATAGCCTACCCCTCCCATACTGCCACCCTCACCGCCCATCCCACAGCCTACTCCCACAGAAGCAAACGGGGGCACATGCTTCCCTCAGCCGAAGTTCACATATTCATGGCTGCACAGACATACACAAACATGTGTCTTCACATGCCAGATATCTCTTTCAACAAATCTGTTCATAAAGCCAAAGCAGCTCAGCCACAAATAATGCGGCAGATTTGGGATGCCGGTACAGGCATCTGTATGGGGAATGGAGCCCCCGAGGCGCAAACCACCACTCTTGTGCAGTTCCTGATCATCTCAACAAGGCTCACACAGGGGAATTTCTGGTGCACTGTGCCTCCATGTTAAGTGGTCTAAGGGAGAGTGCATTAAGAGTCAGACTCCTAGAGCTAATATTTAAAAGACTGCAGAGGGCCACTGTATTCCCTGGGCAAAGCTTCCCCCTGACTACACAGTATACTTTTCCTGGGTCTAGTTGACAAACGAGTCCTGGGAGTTCCATGCTCAGAATTCAGTTCCCTGGCATGTGCTGGCCTGATATGGAAGGGTACCATGGCTAGGATTACCAATATTCAGGTGGGTCCTGGAGATCTTCCAGATGCACAACTGATTTCCAAACTGCAGAGATCAGTTTCCCTAGAAGAAATGGCTGTTCTGGAGGGTGGACTGTATGGTATTATACCCCATTGAGGTCCCTCCCCCAACTCCATCCTCTCCAAATCTCCAGGAATTTCCCAACCCAGAGTTGTCACCCCTAATGGCACATGCAAAGGTAAGCCTCCTCACCCCCCCACCCCCATATAATTTGCCTGACCTGAAATAGCTCCAGGGAGCTGCTATTTGGGGAAACTTCATGTGTACTGATGGGCTACACATGATCAGGAAGCCCAGTGGGGCAAACCTGGTTGTTCTGGGTTGGGGGAATGGTGCATGGGGGAGGAAGATACCGACCTCTCTCCATGTGAGCTATGGCACTCGTCCAGATTGGTTCCCCACAAACCTGGGAACTGAAGTCCCAGAACTGAACTCTCAAAACTCATTTGTTGACTGGACCTGGGAATGGATCTGGAGAAAGTATAACATGCAGTCTTCAGAAGAACACACACCAAATGCTTGATTAGACAGGTAAACAACTTAAAATATAATCCTAAGAACCCTTTCCTGGGAGCAAGCCCCACTTAATAGACCTGAGTAGGATTCTGACTAAGACTTGCTTACTATTGCTCCCAGAGGCACCAAGGCCAATAAAGTAGACAATGGAAATATTGATCCCAAAGAGTAATATCAGTCTAGAATATTTATGATCCCCTCCCTACCACTGGTTAAAACTCAGAAAGTGATCTTCAAATAGAGAAAGAAATCAGGCAGGCAGCCAAAAAAGGAAAGCATAATAGTGGCCGGTGCCTGGTGAATGAGCAATAAAACTGTGAACAACATTCAGTGTGAAGAAGCATCAAGTGATTATGTTGGGGCAAAAAATCCCAGTTTCCCTCCATACATGGATAGGCTCTAAACTAAACCAGGAAAAGGGTCTTAGGGTTATGGTAGGTAGATCAATGCAAATACTGTATAAAATGATTGAAAATAAAATAAGCTGGTAGCAAAGAGGCTTCATATATGTCGCATCTGGAATAGTGTGTATAAATCTGATCATTCCAGTTCAAAAGGGGTATCTCAGAGCTGGAAAAGACTGAGAAAAAAATCAGCCAAAATAATCAAGAGGTTAAAGTACCTTCTCTACAAGGAAAGGCTAAAGCATATGGGACTGTTTAGTTTACAAGAAAGACTACTTAGGCCCCTGCCACACGGCAGGGAAAACATGAGGCAAAGCGCGGCTAAAGAGAGCCGCATCAAAAAAGATACGCGCAGGCAGGATCCCACGGATCCTGTGCACCGCGCGCCGTTGCTCCCCGGCACGATCACATGCCGGGGAGGAAGTGTCGGAGGCAAGGGGGAGGCCGCCGAACTGCGCATGCTCAAGCATGTGCAGTTTTGGCCGGAGGCTGGGATGTGCCGCTGCAAGGGCGCGGCCACTTCGCATGAACCACCCAGGTAGGTGATTCTTTTTAGAGCGGGTTTTCGCTTGGAAGAGACAGATCGGGGACGGACAGGCAACGATTCCCAGATGTTGCCATGGGATCGCGCCCGTTTGATCCGCCCCCGTTCTGTCTCGCTCCCGGACCAAAACCCCTCGTATGAACGGGGCCTTAATATATTACTTCTGATCAGTTGTGCAGAAAGTTCTATGCTCGCAAGTCAGTTCCCAGGCACAAGTCCCTGATTTGGATCAGGACCATGGTGTCTGGGGAGACAGGACTTAAGCTTCCCACTCTGCTATGGCCCTGGGGCAGGGGTCATTTCATAGAAAAAGAGGTGCAAAAGCTCATTAGCATAACTTATTAGCATACCTTATTTGCATATGCCACACCCCCTGACATCACCGGAAGTGTGTCAGAAGGCAACACCCACCGCTCAGGCTCCACTGGACTGTTTTGGATTGCTAGCTATTGGGGGGAGATGTGCAGATCTGTCCTTACAGAAGAGGGAGAGCTTGTACCTGAATAAAACTTGGTCTTAAAGGTGCCACTGGGCTGTTTTGGACCGGGAGGCTGGGGGGGGGGGCTCTGCAGCTTATCTGGCTGCTTCTTGCTCTGACTGAGGGCTGCTGGGAGCAGGTGGTGGGGCTTGTTGCATGAGCCCGCCCCCTGGGCTCTTTACTGCCGGAGCTCCATTCCTGTGCACTCCTGCAGGAAATGATCCCTGCCCTGGGGAGCTCACTGACTGGGGCCATGGCTGGGGTAGAGCATCTCCTTTGCATGCAATGGGCCCCAGGTTCAATCTCTGGTATCTCCATTTTAAGAAGGACCAGGCAGTAGATGATGTGGAATCCCTCTGTCAGAGACTCTGGAAAGCTGCTGCCAGTTGGAGTAGACAGTACTGATCTTGATAGATCAATGGTCTGATTTTGTATAGGGCACTTTCATGTGTTTGCAATGTGGACAGTCCACACATTACAAAGTCCTTGTGGCCAACACGAGGACTTTTGATCACAAGTGTTCTGGGAATTCTGTGCTACCCAGATGTACGGGCATTTGATTCAGCCTGGGACCATGGAATGCAAAGATTAAGTCCCCCTGTGCCATTTTTCTGACCCAAAATGGCCTCCAGGGAGCTGCTACTTGTTCCACTGATGGATGGCTACAAGAGCATTTCCCTGGTGAGGCAAATAGTGGCTTCCTGGGGCCATTTCAGGTTCAGAAAACAGCATTGGGGGGGGGAGAGCCTTAAATGGTCATGTGAGTCACACACAGTCCCATGCACACAGACACCTTTGCAAACACTTCTTGGACCGCCATTCGCTCATATCCTACCAGACGTCCTGCTTCATTGTTGTGTAAATTCATCAGAAAACGCAGGTCCCGCCCTTTCTCATTCGAGTCAACAAATTCTCGACCAAAGACCCTGCCGAAGTCGACATTGTCACTGCAGCCACCCCAGTGCCAGTCAGGACCCCCTGGGCCCCGCCGGCGGTAGTCACAGGTGCACGATTCGATGGAGCCTTCGGAGCAAGAGCGGGCCACGGAGTGGGTCACACCAGCACTAGTGATTGCAAAGATGAAAGCAGTCTCCCGGCAACCTGTAGAGTAGGGGAGGGGGAAGAATGTTATTGCAAGTCAATGAATAGCATCCAGATACATCCTCCCAACAATCCCAAACCCCCACTGAACACAGAATAGGGGTTGCACCAAATGTTTGGCACAAATAACAGCAACATCGCTATTCATCAAATTTCTCCTTCTTCCCTGCTGGAAAAATTAAGCAGTAGGAACATAGCCAGTAGAAACGAGGACCCTGGCATACACAATCAGAATATGTAGACAAGGTAGACTTATAACTTGAGAAGAGATCTCAGGGTCTTACTGCCATTGCCCTGTGCTGTTGACAAGAAACATGAGCTTAGAAAGGCACAAACTGCCTGGAAGTCTTCCCCACAACACACACATCTGTCTGCCAGCCTCTATCCCAGTTGACCTTACATGATCTGAACACAGACTGCCATAAATTAACAGCAGGTACCCTGCAGAGAAGTGCATAAACAAAAATCAACTTCCCAATAGATCACCTCTTGCAAGCAAGCCAAGCCATGTGTTTCAGGGAAAGTGAGCATAACTCAAGACCAGTGTTCCCTCTAAGATGAGTTAGTGTGAGCTAGCTCACAGTTTTTTAGCCTCTGGCTCACACATTTTTGTCCTCGCTCAGAAAGGAGGGCTCCAGAGCAGACTAATTTATGCAGTAGCCAAATTGCTAACTCACAAGTTTAGTGCCAGTAGCTCACAAAGTAGAATTTTTGCTCACAAGACTCCAGAGCTTAGAGGGAACATTGCAAGACCACAAGTTAAGTAAGTGGGGTGGGCAGATGGAGATGTGTTTCACTGGTTCTCGTTCTACCTTGATCCTATTATTTCTGTATCCTGAATTGCTTTTCATGTCCAACAAGCTCTGCCCTGTGATGAATAAATAAATTTCTGTGGTGTTCCAGACTAAGGGTAGCAGTAACTGCAGTGAAAATAAAGGCCAGTCTGCAAATTTGCTACAAGTCTGATTGTTAGGGAGATGAGGGGGAGAGGATGATGCTTAGTACACTGCTGGGTTTGCCTGCTAAGACAGATACTATTTTCAGCCTGGTGAAAGATCTCTGGTTAAACAAGAAGAGCAAATCATGTGTTCTTATGCCAGCATGCTATTATTAGCAGATTCTGGCTTTGCACAAGTACCAGAGCTAGATAGATAGATATGAAAATCTTTAGTTTTGCTCTTTGCAGGTGAAGTATGGAAGGAAGCATCAAGGTTACATCTTCCTCTGAAGCTCTCTGGCTCCCCTACAGGTGTGAACGGGAAGGTATTCCATCTTGAGAGGCACAACTGCCATTAAAAAAAAAACCTTTTATGTGACTGTTGATATCTTTGATCAGTCATGGGGGGGAGGGGTACAAAAGAAAACTGGGCTTCGTCATGACTTGCCCTGTGAGTTTAAGCTACAATGAATCTGTAATCTCAGTCTCAACCCAGCCCCTAAAGCTGCTGCCCAAGGGGGCAGCCAAGATCTCTGCATGCCTTAGGATTCATGATTCAAACCCACCCTTGAGTCCCCTGCTGTGGTTCTTCTATCCACTGATCTATTATGTTAGGCCTGGTTCTTGCAGCAAGACTGAGGGCCTTTGGGTCTGCAGTATTAATGCTTACTTCATACATGATGTGAATTTCCAACCTGGCTACACTTTCTGTGCAGGGTATTTTGTACACCACCATGGCTGATGAATGCATTCATACCTACTTTTGCCAGATGTGGATAGGCTGTGGGATATTCTGGTCTGCACTGGGTTCCTGCCATGTATATGTACAGCATGACAGATATGTACTTTTGCTGTATTTAACCATCCATATCAACGAGGGACATGCAATATTTTTTTTAAGTGATGGAAAGTGCCGTCATGTTGCAACCAATTTACGGAGACCCTGTAGGGTTTTAAGGCAAAATCTAAACTCTGAGTAGAAACCTTGGACTTTCTTGGTAGTTTCCCATCCAAGTACTAACCAGGGCTGGCTCTGCTTCGCTTCCGAGATCTGATGAGATTGGGCTAGCCTGTAACATCCAGGTAGAAGTTATAACTGTGTCAGAAATTTAACATATGCAAAGTAAGCCCTCAGTCTGTTTAAAATCCCAGCATTCAGCTTTCACTGATTTGCATCCTGGGCTGACAACAACTCAGTCACTGAATAGCCATTGGAACAATTAGAATTATAGCTCTAATTCACAGTGCTGATAGAAAGTTCATCTGGGGGTGGTGGTGGTGGTGGGGATATAGGGCCGTAACTCCATTAAGGGAATATTAGTCAATTATCAGAGTCATCCTGAATAACAGAGCTATACCCTTTCAAATCCATTAACGTCAGTGGGCTCAGAATGATGTAACTGTACTTAGGTTGGCTCTGTGACTGTATAAGTTTTTAATTAATGAAATCTCCATAAATTTGCATGCAAATAAAACAATAGTTCTGAAAACTGTGTTCTTTGTTTTTAGACTGTGCCTATACAGTAGTTCAGTAGTTCAGCCGTTCGAGACCCGAGTGTGCCGCATGACGGAGTGAGCTCCCGTCTCTAGTTCCAGCTCCTGCCAACCTAGCAGTTCGAAAGCAAGAAATTGCAAGTAGATAAATAGGTACCACTTCGGTGGGAAGGTAACAGCGTTCCGTGCGCCTTGGTGTTTAGTCATGCCGGCCACATGACCACGGAAACGTCTTCAGACAGCGCTGGCTCTTCGGCTTTGAAACGGAGATGAGCACCGCAACCCTAGAGTCGGACTCAACTGGCTTTCAAGCAAGGGAACCTTTACCTTTATACATATCAGAGGAAGATCCAGTCTGGAAAAGGTATTTCCTCCAGTGAGAGAGAGAGAGAGAGAGAAATGGAGGAATGTCTTTTCAAAGATGCTGCCTCCCACTTGCATTCTCGTTTAGCTTTGTAAATCTGCCACCTAATTAATCATGGGCATTAAAACATTAATCTAACTAATATTGCAGTCCTTTATAAAAGGTCCATGATTATTAATGGAGAAGAGAAGGCAGGGGAGAGTAAGAAGAGGACCTATTATAGCAACAGAATCTCAGAGTTTGTGGGAAAGGAATGTCTTTCCTCTTCACGTGGGGGGGGGGGAATAATAATAACTGACTATAAAAACGAAAATAATACATGATGCCTAGTGTACAAATCCCAGCTGTGAATGTTTGGGCTTTATGTTGTGCCGTGTTTACATGCTGGCTGCAGAAATAAGCCTCTTGAACATAGGAGTTGTCTGTACACATTGCCTCTTCTTGTGCCATGCGAGCAAGTCCAGCCCTTTCCAAGAGCTCCTCCTCGGCTCTAAACACACAAAGCAACCAGTTGCTTCTTCATTAGGGAGAGACAGGAGGGACACAGCAGAGCTATAACTAGTTGCCTCTCTCTCCAGGGCAGGTGCTTAATGCTTTGTGGTGCTTCCCAAATCCTAACCTCCACATGATACTTCTGGGAGTTTGTGGAACTTTGTGTGCCCCCAGTTAAGAAGTTCTGAGGTATTTGTTCAAGATAATTCCTATGAGGAGAAAGCACTGGAGACTGTGTTGTTATAATGCATGTTTATTTCCACTGAGCATGGGGAAGCGCACGCACACACACACACACAGGCAGACAGTGCTAGTCTGTAAAGCAGCATCAGTTCCTCCAAAAGCAAAGAGAATTGCTGTAAAGCTTAGACTTGTTTCTCCTGCAACTCACATGACAATTCCCAGCTGCCTCTACAGCTCAAGCTGGAGCATAAGGGAGATATCCTAGCTCGAGAGCCACCAGTTGTCAATGCTTAGTCAAGAAACATCTTCCAGCCATTTCAATTACAATATGTGCATGTAAATATAAATATAGATAAACAGATAAAGAATAGAATCAACAAGAGGGGGTCCTGCAAGGACTCAAGGGGAGGGGAAATCCCATCCCTCTGACAGCCCCCACTTTCTCCATTCTAATCTCTGCCTCTACGAGAGCCACTGGGGTATAGTAGCTGGTGTCGGACTAGGACCTGGGAGACCCGATTGGAATCCCCACTCTGTCATGGAAGCTCGCTGGGTGACCTTCAGCCAGTCACACAGTCTCAACCTAACCTACCTCACAAGGTTGTTGTAATGGTAAAATGGAAAAAGGGAGAATTATGTAAGCTGCTTTGGGTTGCCATTGGGGAGAAAGGTGTATACATGAAGTAAATATTCCCCCTCTTGCCCACCCAGCTTCCTAATTGCTTGCTTCTCCAACCCTCTGCCAACTCACCCAATTGCCTCATTTCTTCCTTCTTCCAAACCACCCAACCACTCCATCTTTTACATCCTTACCCTCCCACCCAGTTGGCTATCAGGCCAATGTTTCTTCCATCTCATACAATCCCTTTTTTAAAAGTTGTGCATAGTATTGTGAGTTGCTGGACAAACCGAGATGTTGGCCAGGGTTTTTTTCACTTGTCACTTCTGGGAGGGTGGTTAATCCCCACTAATTTTTATCCCAGGTTTTCAGGAAAAAAATACTGTAGTGCTTTGTGGGAGCCCCTTGTAGATTTTTTGATCAACATAGGAGCACCACTCATTGCTATCAGACACATGTTGATAAGTGAACATTGTTTTGAAATCAGCAAGTCTGTTACCAACCTCTCAGGCCCATTCTGTATTCATTCGCTTTTTCGGTTGTACCTGGGGCAGGTGCTCCTGGCTCCCCACCTTAGATACCTCCTTGGCATCTGTGGCCACAGCTTAGCTTTGTAAATTTAAATAGTTTAATTAAAAGATTCCTCGTGAGAAAGAAAAGGCACAGCGCCAGATCCTGTGGTTCATTCCTAAACAATGATGCCGAAACTCAAGATTGCTTGTCATCATTCTCCTAATATATATGAAAAGTATGCAAACGGAGAGTGATTTCAGCAAAGCGTACTTTATTCAATCAGGAACAAGACAACTTTGGCCGGCTCGCAGGCCGGCTTATATCCCAAAGAAACCGCCACCCAAAACACACACCCTACTTCCCTATAGGTTATTTACAGTGGCCGAGAGTCCCATAGGCTCTCGGCCAGGAACCTAGCCCCCTGATTGGAGCGGGCTAGGATCCGCATAGTCCATTGTCTCTTGGAGCAAAGCTCGACGTTTGTCTCTGGACTTGTCTGGACTGGATACATTACAATATATGAACAAAGAGCTGCTGGATCAGACCAATGGTCCATTTACTCCAGCATCCTGTCTCACACAGTGGCCAACCAGTCACTATGGACATCCAACGACAGGGTTCAAGGCCAAAGCCTTCCACCTGTGTTGCCTCCTGGCTTTGGTATTTAGAGGTTTACTGATCATGGAGGCTACCTTTAGTTATCATGTCTAATAGCCATTAATAGAACTATCCTCCATGGATTTGTTCAATTCTCTTTTATAGTCATCTATTCTTGTGGCCATCACTACTCCCTCTGGCACCACCCACCATGATCTCTTCATTCCCTGCTACCACTCCTTAGGGCAATGGGGGGGGGGGAATGGCCACAATGGCACTGCGACATCACTTCTAGCACAAAGTAGAATGACACCATTGTGTTGCTGTAATGCTCTAGGATTCATCCAAAACTCTATGGTTAAATATGTTTGGTTGCAGCATCACAATGCCATCATTTCCAGTTTTTGCTGGAAGTGACATTGTGGCATTAGCGCAATACCAACCATGTAGGTTCCCACCCCTGCAGTCTCCCACTGGGTGCCAGTGCCAGGCTAGCAAACCTATCTGGCAGTGAATTCCACATTTTAATCACTCATTGAGTAAAGAAGTACTTCCTTTTGCCTGTCCTGAATCTATTGCCCACAAACTTCACTGGGTGTCCTTGAGTTCTATTTTAGGAGTGGGGGAAAGTTATCTCTACCCACTGTCTCTGATCCATGCATAATTTTATAAACATCTACCATGTCCCCACCTCAGTTGTCTTTTTTCTAAACTGTAATGTACCAGCCTCCAGTCTTTCCTCGTAATGCTCCAACCTCAATCTTCTAAACCCAGTTCAAGATGATAAATTACACTAAAACTACCACTTTCTTTAACAATTTTATGACTTGAGTTTTCCATGTGTTGAACACTTTTTAAAAGCAGCTCAGAACTAGTTTCAGAGGCACAGTGCGACAGAGATAATGAGGTAGCAGAGAGCTGAGGTGAGAAACTGGATCATGCCACTTCAGACAGCAAGGCAGGGGGGCTACATTTTTAAAGTTCCTCTACATTAATGGTTCCCTGTAAGTTAAAACTAGTATCACATACCAAGAGCTAGGCTAGAACCTCTCTCCTTGATATGCCATTTCCCCGCCTTTTTGCAAGATGTTGTTACAGAGGGAACTGTTACAAATGTGACTTTCTTTACCTACAATCTGAAGTGGTACATCCCATTCACCCTTCTTCACTGTATCCTCACAACAACCCTGTGAGGTAACTTCAGCTGAGAGAGAATGACTGTCTTTGGGGATTTGAGCCTGAGTCTCCCAGATTCTCATTTGGCACTCTAGCCACAATACCACACATTGGAGGTGTGTATAAGTATGGGTAATGGGGTCAAATAAATCTCCAAGTAGGTCATCGAAACTAAAACAAAACACCTTGAGGATGCACTGGAGATGCCACCAGATGCCACAAATACAACCCTTTATTTAGTCTTCTTCATCTTTGACATGGATGGCCCAGGCTACCCTAATCTCATCAGATCTTGGAAGCTAAGGAAGGTCAGCCCTCGTTAGTATTTGTGTGAGAGACCAGCAAGGAATACTGGGGTCACTACGCAGAGGCAGGCAATGGCAAACTACCTCTGAACATCTCTTGCCTTGAAAACTCTGTGGGGTCATCATGTTCCCTCTAAGCTGTGGAGTGCTGTGAGCAAAAATTCTACTTTGTGAGCTACTGGCATTAAAGTTGTGAGCGAGTGATTTGGCTACTGCATAAATTAGTCTGCTCTGGAGCCATCCTTCCTGAGCTAAGACAAAAATGCGTGAGCCAGAGGCTAAAAATCTGTGAGCCAGCTCACACTAACTCAGCTTAGAAGGAACACATAAATCAGCTGCAACCTTAAGACAGTTTCCACCACCACCACTTCGTCAGTAAAGAAACAGAAAATCAGCAAAGAGACCAGGAAGAGAAAAGGTTAAGAAAATATCAGTTTGTTATTTTCATCCTAAATGTTAATTTCAGTTTCCATTTCAATGCAATTGAGGGGTCAAAATGATCACAATACCTTTAGAGTGTACACTGCCATTTACAGAAACATTACAAGGAGAGGCATGAAACAGCACAGGGCGACTGGCTTCATGGAAGTTGAGGAGTATGTGGACTACTCAACAAAATCTTATTTCTTGCCACTTCTCTGGGGCAATTTGGCCCCAGTTTTTTGTTAAGTATTCCGCCCCCCAACGAAACATACATGGCCTCCCTGAGGCTGCTGTCATCTACCCATGGAGAGCTGGCCATTAGTCCATCCATATCAATGGGCCAGAATCCTTATAGCCAGCTGATCTCCTGTTTAATTGTAACTTCCAATTTTAATGTTTTATATTACTTTGAGTTTTAAATATCGCCTTGTGTGTTGTTGTTTTTTTATCGCCTTGTGTTTTTGAATTTTAAACTTTGTATCTATTATAAATGCTGTTCCCCACCCTGAGCCCATTTGCGGGATGGGCGGGATACAACTATAAATAATGAATAAATAAATCATTCTGATCCTAAAAGAGGAGGGTAGGATAGCAGATAGGAAGAGGAACGACACAAGACTGCTTTGCAGTTGTGCAAAAAACTTGTATTCTTTTCTAAGTACACATTTTTGCACCACACAACCAAATAAGAAGTAGAATGCAAACAATAACAGACCATGACATGGGATGCACTCTGTCCTATCTCCACACGTGATCTCTTCTACTGCAGAATTAGCAAATCTGCTGGTCTGGAACTAACAATCATTAGACTGTGAGATGGAACAGGCAACCTTTTTTAGCCCGAATACCAATTATGAAGTAGGGGGTGGGGACAAGGATTGTATGTGGCCAGAAACGTGGAGCAAGATGCACCGCCAACACCCAAGGGCTCACCTCAGACCTGGCATGGGTTTGGGAGTTGATGGTGGGCATAAGCCATACCAGTTGCATTTTGCCTGTCTGTTGGCCCCAGCAGCACTGCCGGCACCTCAGAACCAGCCTTGCATGCTAAACAAAACTGTCTGGCGTGCTACTGCCTGACATGTGTTCCAGAGCTTACCTACTGCTGCTCTGGTGTAAAGGAGAAAAAACACCGTTCATTGAACCAATCCGGGTCCTTTGGGATTTCAGCTAACCAGTGAGGGCCAGGTGGCTGGGCAGCCTTATTCTCATGTTACATTGCACGAACATGAACAAGGTCTCAGACTTTTCCTGGAGAACAGAAAGGGTCTCCAGCCCAGTACCCCCTTCCCAATCTCCTACAACTACTCCTTCCTTACCCCTGTTGACAATCTTGCCAAAAATGTTGGGCCCCGGCATGGTGGGGCAATTCCATCGGCGGTTGCGGAATTGCCACTTGCACTCCTTGATGGCACTTTGTAGACCACTGCTGATGCTGTGCAGGATGCCTGGGTTCTGGCGGATGAGCTTGCGCTGCTTGCGGCTCAGCAGCTGCAGGGAAGGATCCAGCACCAGCTGCACGTTCTTGGAGTCTGTTAGCAGGTTGGTGGAGGAGGCCACGTTGATGATTCCCCTGCAAACAGAGAAGAGTCCAAAGTTAAACACTGACAGAGATGAGACTCCACATCAAGTCTCAATTAAATATGATAATGTGATATACTATTATACCGTGATCCCTTGCCTTTCTAATGTAACGCCTTTCTAATTTTGCCACACACATTCTGGAATGTGATGTTGCAAATTCAAAATTGGAACTTGCAATTTGAATATGTAATTGTGCCTCAAAATTTAAAATGTGGGTGCTTGGAACTTGCTAAGCATGTCTTCATTATTGTGGCAGGCAGGCAATATGATGCCTCATTAGCTGTCCTCTGAGCAACCACATACCATTGAATTTCAATAGTTGAATGGTGCGAGGCACTGAATGCTGCTCTCAGATACAGGCGGATATTGAATCTGATTGTATGGCAAGATGGAATACCAGTTGGGGGAATCATACTTCTCTTGAAGCACACAGATTAACAATTAAGAAATAGTATCAGCTCTTGGATCTCTGACTATACCGGTAGCATTTGGTCATGTCTGCAGGGACTCAGACAATCTAGTTATTAATAATAAGAACTTTGCTTTTATACAACACTTTCAGTGTTCAAAGCATTTCACAGACATAATGTTGTTGCAGTCCTCACAACAGCCCTGTAAAGTAGGCCAGCTTTATTATCCTTACCATATTGCAGATGGGGGACTGACAGAGTGTAGTTTGCCTAAGGCGAATTCATGGCAGAGATTGTATTTGAACCAGAGACCACCCAGATCATTAGTTGCTTTGCAATATTACCTCTTAAACAGAAGAAGATCAAAATATTCTTACTCCAAGCCAGAACCATCCCAAACATACCAATTAAAGAAAATGTTATACATATTTGGAATCTAGTGAATTTGGCAGTTTTCTTTTTGTGAGAGTGTGTGTGTGAATGTGTGTGCACAAGCATGTGCCTAGAAGTCATTGCTGACTTCTGGCAACCCCTGGCTGGGGCTTGGACATTCAGAGAGGTGGCTTGCTATTGCCTGTCCCTGCATCCTGGCCCTGGTATTCCTTGGAGGTCTCCAATCTAAGTACTTGCCAGGGTTGGCCCTGCTTAGCTTCCAAGATCTAATAAGATAGGGCTTGCCTGGGCTATCAAGGTCAGGGTAAATTTGGCCCTTTTGAAAAATCAGATCTGTAAGTACTCGGAATGAAACTGTTTCAGTGGCAGGGCCACAACACTGAAACAATCTTTTGACTTGACCTGCCATCTTACTTCACTGTGCAGTTTTCAAGTCTAGAATTTTTTTTGTTTGGTCAGTCAACATAATAAGCTAGGATCCAAAGGACTGGGCAGAGTGTTCTTCAGACACATGGGAGTTTTTCAGCTTTTCTCTCCTAGTGAGAGCCTCTAATGCTGTCTTGTCCTTAAGAAAAGTGGTCTCCCTCCCCCAGACCAAGGGCCCACTAAAACAGTGTCCTACACACAATGCGAAACTGCCAATGGAAATAAACTCCATCACCACACAGGGAGCACTTTACCTGCACGTACAGAGCTCTGAGTCTTAGCCATGGCATCTATTTATAGAAATATCTACTACTGATTTTTCAATAATCGACAAAGCTGACAACTGCCTTTTTAAACTTTGTATCTATTATAAATGCTGTTCCCCACCCTGAGCCCATTTGCGGGATGGGCGGGATACAACTATAAATAATGAATAAATAAATCATTCTGATCCTAAAAGAGGAGGGTAGGATAGCAGATAGGAAGAGGAACGACACAAGACTGCTTTGCAGTTGTGCAAAAAAAACTTGTATTCTTTTCTAAGTACACATTTTTGCACCACACAACCAAATAAGAAGTAGAATGCAAACAATAACAGACCATGAAATGGGATGCACTCTGTCCTACCTCCACACGTGATCTCTTCTACTGCAGATGTAGCAAATCTGCTGGTCTGCAACTAACAATCATTAGACTGTGAGATGGAACAGGCAACCTTTTTTAGCCCGAATACCAATTATGAAGTAGGGGGTGGGGACAAGGATTGTATGTGGCCAGAAACGTGGAGCAAGATGCACCGCCAACACCCAAGGGCTCACCTCAGACCTGGCATGGGTTTGGGAGTTGATGGTGGGCATAAGCCATACCAGTTGCATTTTGCCTGTCTGTTGGCCCCAGCAGCACTGCCGGCACCTCAGAACCAGCCTTGCATGCTAAACAAAACTGTCTGGCGTGCTACTGCCTGACATGTGTTCCAGAGCTTACCTACTGCTGCTCTGGTGTAAAGGAGAAAAAACACCGTTCATTGAACCAATCCGGGTCCTTTGGGATTTCAGCTAACCAGTGAGGGCTAGGTGGCTGGGCAGGCTTATTCTCATGTTACATTGCACGGACATGAACAAGGTCTCAGACTTTTCCTGGAGAACAGAAAGGGTCTCCAGCCCAGTACCCCCTTCCCAATCTCCTACAACTACTCCTTCCTTACCCCTGTTGACAATCTTGCCAAAAATGTTGGGCCCCGGCATGGTGGGGCAATTCCATCGGCGGTTGCGGAATTGCCACTTGCACTCCTTGATGGCACTTTGTAGACCACTGCTGATGCTGTGCAGGATGCCTGGGTTCTGGCGGATGAGCTTGCGCTGCTTGCGGCTCAGCAGCTGCAGGGAAGGATCCAGCACCAGCTGCACGTTCTTGGAGTCTGTTAGCAGGTTGGTGGAGGAGGCCACGTTGATGATTCCCCTGCAAACCAAGAAGAGTCCAAAGTTAAACGCTGACAGAGATGAGAATCCACATCAAGCCTCAATTAAATATGATAATGTGATATACTATTATACCGTGATCCCTTGCCTTTCTAATGTTGCCACACACATTCTGGAATGTGATGTTGCAAATTCAAAACTGGAACTTGCAATTTAAATACGTAATTGTGCCTCAAAATTTAAAATGTGGGTGCTTGGAACTTGCTAAGCATGTCTTCATTATTGTGGCAGGCAGGCAATATGATGCCTCATTAGCTGTCCTCTGAGCAACCACATACCATTGAATTTCAATAGTTGAATGGTGCGAGGCACTGAATGCTGCTCTCAGATACAGGCGGATATTGAATCTGATTGTATGGCAAGATGGAATCCCAGTTGGGGGAATCATACTTCTCTTGAAGCACATAGATTAATAATTAAGAAATAGTATCAGCTCTTGGATCTCTGACTATACCGGTAGCATTTGGTCATGTCTGCAGGGACTCAGACAATCTAGTTATTAATAATAAGAACTTTGCTTTTATACAACACTTTCAGTGTTCAAAGCATTTCACAGACATAATGTTGTTGCAGTCCTCACAACAGCCCTGTAAAGTAGGCCAGCTTTATTATCCTTACCATATTGCAGATGGGAGACTGACAGAGTGTAGTTTGCCTAAGGGGAATTCATGGCAGAGATTGTATTTGAACCAGAGACCACCCAGATCATTAGTTGCTTTGCTACATTACCTCTTAAACAGAAGAATAAGTATTCTTATTCCAAGCCAGAACCATCCCAAAAATACCAATTAAAGAAAATGTTATACATATTCAGAATCTAGTGAATTTGGTGAGAGTGTGTGTGCGAATGTGTGTGCATAAGCAAGTGCCTAGAAGTCATTGCTGACTTCTGGCAACCCCTGGCTGGGGCTTGGACATTCAGAGAGGTGGCTTGCTATTGCCTGTCCCTGCATCCTGGCCCTGGTATTCCTTGGAGGTCTCCAATCTAAGTACTTGCCAGGGTTGGCCCTGCTTAGCTTCCAAGATCTAATAAGATAGGGCTTGCCTGGGCTATCAAGGTCAGGGTAAATTTGGCCCTTTTGAAAAATCAGATCTGTAAGTACTCGGAATGAAACTGTTTCAGTGGCAGGGCCACAACACTGAAACAATCTTTTGACTTGACCTGCCATCTTACTTCATTGTGCAGTTTTCAAGTCTAGAATTTTTTTTGTTTGGTCAGTCAACATAATAAGCTAGGATCCAAAGGACTGGGCAGAGTGTTCTTCAGACACATGGGAGTTTTTCAGCTTTTCTCTCCTAGTGAGAGCCTCTAATGCTGTCTTGTCCTTAAGAAAAGTGGTCTCCCTCCCCCAGACCAAGGGCCCACTAAAACAGTGTCCTACACACAATGCGAAACTGCCAATGGAAATAAACTCCATCACCACACAGGGAGCACTTTACCTGCACGTACAGAGCTCTGAGTCTTAGCCATGGCATCTATTTATAGAAATATCTACTACTGATTTTTCAATAATCGACAAAGCTGACAACTGCCTTTGCTGCCAGAATTGGAGGAGTGATTATCAAAAGCATCACACAAGCACCCACAAGTTTGGAACCTAAAACACCACAGCCATCTTTAAAATTAATATTTTGTACTTTGGTGACTTTCTGACACTGGGCATTTGAGAACTTATATGATTACACACACACAGACACACACATGATTTCTTCCAGATTAGCTTGACATGAGGCAACAAACAACCTTGGTCAGAAAAATTGCCAGACTCTGTCAGTATACCCCCACGGCCCACCCCCTGGTGCTCATTCTATTGGTTTCATCTAAAGTTCCTTTGACCCCAAAAGTATGCTTGGTCATGGATATTGGCCCTGTAAAAATCTCTCCTCTTTGTGAGGTCCCCATTCTCCTGCTATTCAAGTTATAGCTTCCTCAAAGAAGGTGTTAGCCACCCATAGAGAGCATCTAGGGCTCAAGGAAGAATTACCAACATTCAGTCTGCTCCTGATTCATCTCCGTGTCTCATTCTATTATAACTTACTCTCTTTCTTCTATAAGCATTACAATAGACACAAATAGAAATGATGCCTAAGATTCACACTTAACCACCGATGATTTTACTTCTTCGCGTCTGAATGACACATGAGCTGTCTAGTACTGGGATCTATCTATTCCAGGTGACTAGTACAGGTGACTGGCTCTCCTGACATCTGAACAGTAAAAAGCAGAAATGGGAGGGCCTGATTTGCATCAGCTCTGTGCCTTTGAGGTATGGTTATTTTATTTATGTATTCATTTATTTACTTACTTCATTTATACTCTGCTCTTTGCCCCAGTGGCTTAGGTTGTTCTCCGTTTTATCCTCCCAACAACTGGTGAGATAATTTAGGCTGAGAGAGTATGACTAGCCCAAAGTCACCCAGCAATCTTCCGGGGGGGGGGAGGGGATTCAAATCTGTTTTAAAAAACAAACCCTCTCCTCTCCTGTGTCATTTTCACACTTGAATCTTCCCCCCAACTTACTATTAGCTGCAGTAGGGGAGAAAGCCAGAAATAATGAGGGTATCTGTCTTCCCCCCCCCTTACAGTGACTAACAGCTCTTCTTCAAGTGGGGGGTCAAGGGGGAAAACTCACAGCACTGTGGTCTCCTCCTTCATGAATTTGTTTTATCCCAATCCACACACATATATTTTAAGCCACTTAATCTAGTGGCCATTGCTACATCTTGAGGGAGTAAGTTCCATAAGTTCTTTGTGCATCATATGAAGAAGGAAGAAAAAAGGTCTCTCATACAACACCATTCATCATTTCAATAAGCATGGGTGTTTGATACTGAATATAAATAATACATTTAATAATACATTTAATAAGAGCTGCAGAATTAAAACCGGCAATATAATAAAGCCAGATCTGGTTTATACATTCTACCTGCGCCTACACATCATGCCCCACCTAGTGGAGAATGCTGCAACAGCGCCTCTGTGGTAGCTTCTCCAATTGTGCATTGTGTGGAACCTGCATTGTGTGGAAAGTCTCCACAGCAACACCACACATTTCTATCAGCAGCTAGTACTGGCTGTCCATAGGCTGAAGAATAGAAGAAAAGCAAGAAGTGCCACACCTCACATAGAAGAAGAAGATCCCAGACTTCAACTATTTCAAGAGTGTAATTTTAACACTGTACGTTTCGATTACTATTAGCTACCTGGGGAAGGGGGCTGCCTGAAAGGCAGGATAAAAATCAAGTGAAACAAGTGAGAATTGGTGCTGTTTGTCCTTTGCTGTGAATAAGTCTCTCTCTCACACAGAGTCATTCTTTGTTTTCCTCACCATTTCATTGACTAACAGGCAGGCAGGTGGAAGTACCACAATCAGTGTTCCCTCTAAGCTGAGTTGGCATGAGCTAGCTCACAGTTTTTTAGCCTCCGGCTCACACATTTTTGTCTGAGCCCAGGAAGGATGGGGCTCCAGAGCAAACTGATTTCTGCAGCAGCCAAATCGCTCGCTCACAACTTTAATGCCAGTGGCTCACAAAGCAGAATTTTTGTTCACAAGACTCCACAGCTTAGAGGGAGCACTGACCACAATTAGTAAGATGTTTTTTGACAAGTTCTGTACACACTACAGTCCAAGGACCCCCTCTAATCACTAGAAAAATCTGCCCCATTTTTCTCTCCCCCTTCCTCAAAATGGGGAACTCACACCACCCAAGGCACACAGATAGATAGGAAAGTATTAGAGATAGACATTTGCAACTCTAGAAATTGAGTTAGTCAAATTAGTCTGTTACTTACAGGCCACCAGAAACCCAATATTTGATACACATGTAGCTTGAGGCAGGCTGACACTTTTTTAAAAAAGCCTGAAAAGGGGACATTTTTATGCCTCATGCTGGAAGCTTACCTCATGCTAGAAGCCTGAATTCCAGCACAGAGGCCAGCCAAGCTGCACATCGGGTGAATGTTGGGCCGTGGGAGTTCTGTTGCATCTTCAAATTTGGATTTGCGGAGGGGGCACTTGCAGTTACACCAAGAGGCACAGATCCAGGCATGCAGAAGGCAAGCTTTGTTGACTAATATTATTGAGCATGCTTGGACCCCCACTGTCTCATTCCTGGGGAAGTTAAATTGCTGTGGTACTTTCTGGTGAACCAGACTCTTGATCTTTGGCAATCATTTCTAGAAAATCTGGAATTGGCTCCTAAAATGGGAGTCCCAAAGTGAACCCCATGTACTCCAATTCATGCAGAAAGATAAAAGTTGCCCAAAATATGCTGACTATTGGTGAAGGGAGCAATCTGGAGAGACACATGAAAGTCTCATAGAAGAAAAAGGTGCATCCCCAAACAGTCAGGGTATTATTAGGCTAGTCAGAAAGCAGAAATGCAAATCTAATTTTCACGCCTTCATCTCTGTACTGAGATATATGCAACCCAACTCATTTTGCTGCACTAAACCTCCATCCCTTGGGATCTCAGAGCATCTGCCCCGTACAACATTGCAAGGGGGTCCACTGTATGTTTTTCAGGGCAGGTCATTAATACCTTCAAAACTATTGATGTCCCAGGTACCTGGTTGGTTGATTTGTGTGATTAAGCAGGCCATACCTAGCTCATAGACTGACTGATCAATAGCTAAAGAGAACTAAGGAAATGGATTAGAGTGTTGGATTTGGGTGTACTCACGCACAAGAACAGAAGCATTCCTTATTTCAACCATGTTTATAAATTAGGGAATGTAAAACCTACAGTGGCCAGAATGCTCTGCTCCACGTTCACTTCCGTACAAATAAAGGGGTTGAACATTCACATAAAGAGCATGAGACAGACTGAAGGGGTGACTTAATGCGCTGAAGTATGGGATTCTATTCCAGTCCCCTCTCAAGGTCTTGCTGAGACCCTTGTGTAAGCCTCTCAGTTCTGTAACATGGAAACCAAAGTCTCCTTCTCCATAGGGTTGTCCTCAAAATCCACGATGAGCTAACATTGTCCTAAAAAATTGTGTTAAACATCTAAATGGAAATAAAACAGAAGTACTACTATTAGTTACTAAAAGTCTGGGCAGCAATACTGCCACAAGAAGGAACTCTCCAACAATAAACAGCAAAAAAAAAGTAAATCTGTCCTGGTAATAATTACGGTGTGTGTTCTCATTGGTCAGCAATTGACTAGCCGCCCTTCTGCTGGAAGCTTGTCCCTCCAGCTGAGGTTCATGTGCGGGCGTCGCACCTAAGACATCCATTGCAGGGTTCCTGGACTGGAGACTGTACCCAGACAGAAGCAGAACGGGACCCGCTCTCTTCACCTGCTTGGCCCTTCTCAGATGCTCCGGCTATAGCTAGAGTAGCATCTCCCCGCAAAGGACCAAGAGCGCACGTGCCTGCCACGGGGAGTCCTACAAGCCAAGCCCTATCCAAATGTCCCAGCGTGCGCCCCTTCCAAGCGCGCACTTGGTCCCTTCACCTGGGCGCACGGCTCAGCTGCGACAGCAAAGCTCTGGGAGTGGACCACCGGAGTGCGGGTCCAACTCCGAGTAATTCTGCCTGCTTGAATTCGACGAGGCAAATCGACCCCAAAAAGCGCAGCAGCGCGTAAAAGCCACTTACCACCATCGGCCGCTGTTATTCACCGCCAACGTGTTGGAAAGAGAGGAAAAAGCCAAAACCCACAAGGTCTTCAAACCTAGCATTAATGCCACGGGGCTCATCGCTTCGCTTGCCCAGCCTGCCTGCTCGGCGGACCACAAAAAAAAAAAAAAAAAAAAAAAAAGTAACGGAGAAGAGACGGGTGGGTGGGTGGGGGGAGGTGGGGCGGCGACTTCCGAAGCCCTCGCAGGCGAGGCGCGCCCGGGGAAGGGTCTTCACTTTTCGAGAGAGACTGGACAGAGGCCCCCAAATCAAAGATTTGGAGGATAAAAAACGAGAGAGGCAGAGAGAAGCTGCAGGCGAAAAGTCCCCTGAGGAAGCGCTCCCAGGCCCTCCTGGGCTGCGGGCAGGCCGGCCGGCGAGGTGCGGAGGATTCCCTTGGAGAGGAATCAAGACACGAGCAGGGCGGCAGAAGGCGCGCGTCCTGCTCGCTGGGGCCCTCTCCAAGCGTGTCTGCGAGTCCCTCGCCAGGGCCGGCTTCTTATAGAGGCTGCGAGGAGGGTCGCCATCCAGCCAGGAAGACCCAGCGCGGTGCGCTCCCGCGAACAATGCGCCCTTGCCCCAAAGAAGAGACGCATCACAGCCCGGCGGGAAGGGCACGGGGTGGTGGTGGAAGTGGTGGTGGGGGGAGCCAGGAGCCTTTGACGGGCCGCTCCCCTTCCCGTCAGATTAGATTCCGGGAGACCCGAGAGAGAGAGAGAGAGAGAGAGTGCGGAATCCTCTGCGCTGGAGGAGGGGAGGCTCCTGAATGCTTGTCACTCAACTCCCCCAAGACCTCACCCCACCCCAGCCCAGGACGGGTCCGCGGCCAGTCATTCGCGCCGAGGGACTGCTGGCCAGGCGCTTCGCTCCCACCGTCATGACCCAAGGGACGAGGGCACCGGCTTCCAAGAGCGTCTTCGTCGAGTAGGCCTGCCCGGCTACAAGGCTGGGGGAAGAGCGTTCTTCGGCCGGGGATGGCCCCTGGCCGCGATCCTCGCTCAGCAGCGGCCGCTCCATCCCGCGGGGATCGCCTCTCTCCCTGGGACTCCAGTAGCCGCGCTTGGCCGCCCAGGGCTTTTGCGGTGGCTTTCGTGCCTTCTCTCCGGAGTCTTTTGGCTGCCGCTGGCCAGACGTCATCCCCTGGCTTGGGCTTGGCCTGAAGCGTCCTCAGCGCCTCCTTTCATCCCGCGGTGGCGGAGCGAACAGAAGAGAGAGGGAGGGAGGCAGCAGATGGAGCGAATTAAAGTCCCTCGCCACTCGTGCGCTCAGCTCCGACGGCGCGCTTCCAGCAGCTGGGAAGCAGCAGCGAGAGAAGGCACACGAGGAGGCAGCCGGGTGTGTGGTGGCGGTGGTGGAGGGGGGCGCAGCACAGTGGGAACCGGCCGCACGACGGACTGGTGGGAACCTCAGAGATTGCTCTTTCCTTGCAATATATCTCCTTCAGCCGGCGCGGTACCGATGCTTCTCATGGAGGTCTTGAAAAATCTGCCCAGCTATTTTGGTAACAAGGTACAAGACTCTCTGCTCTGCCGACCCAGAGCCCCTTTTGTCATGGGCCAGGGCCCAACCTGGAATCGAACCTCTTTCTATATGAAAAATTGTATGCCACCTGTCCTACCCCACCTATGAAAATAAACAGGGGTCCTGTGGCTCCATAAAGACTTTTTAAAAAAACCAGTGTACATTTTCAGGCACCAGAGCCCTCTTCTTCAGGTGCAATGAGTGAATCCTTTCTGTACTTTCTGTGTGTGTGGGGGGGAACAGCAGGGTTAGGGGCATGAAAAACCAAAAGTGCAGAGGCTAAATAATGCAGTTTCAATCCACTTCAGCAACCCTTCGCAAGTGGATTTTGCCATTTCACACAGTAAAAACCCAGTTGCAAAGTGCATTGAAAGTGGATAAGTGTTATTTAATGTGTGTGAAACCGCCCATAGAGACTATTCACCAGTTATACCAAGTTAGTTAACACTGACCACATTTACCATTTCCCTTTCTGCACAGCATCTCTAAGAAGCCACTTCCTTCACATACAGCTGCACTTATATGGAATCCAATCAAAGCTCTTCCTCCAGCCAAGGCAGCCATGTCATGGGTGTAAAGGGCACTTTAGAAAGAATATGAACACAGTCTTCTTTGGTGGTAACCTATGCATGTAACTAGGCAGGATGGTAAAGGACCCTGGTCACTTACAGATCTGCTGCGTCATTCTTTTTTAAGCACTCTGACAGACAGCTGCCAGAGCAACAGTCAGACCAGAATGTTTCCTCATATTACTAATTTTATTTCCTAATATTTTCCAGTTCTGATTAGTTATAATAACTATATTATAAAACAGAGCACATTTGGTTTGGATTGTGATTAGTTAATGTCTAATTTGAGTGCTTCACCAATACTTACTCTTCTAAGTCATTTTATAGGGTGCTGTGACAATCCTCATTTCATTCATCCCAGCTACACTCCTGTGAAGTAGATCTCTGGTATTCCAATTGACATACAGAGCCACATCTTCCCTAAGGACTTCCAGGTCTAATGCAACTCTCCTTAGCCCAAGAAAGAAAACCTGAGGAAATGGCAGGCAGAAGCCACATTGAAATTTCTGGCCCATTTGGGCTTCTATGCAGGAGAACTTCCTGGCAGATGGTGTGTGCTCTAGAATGGTTCAGATCATACAGGGTTAACTGTACCCTAAACACCAACACATGTAATACTGCTCTGACAACTATTTTTAAAAACTTTTTATGGCCTCCCTGAGGTCTCTGTCACCCATTTGTTAACAGCTGGCTATCACTCATAATCAAATGCCATCCTGAATAAAACCCTCTTCAGCTGCCTCTGAAGGTCAAAAGTGAGGAGGCCTGGCACATCTCCCTGGGGGAGTTTGTTCCATAAGCACAGGACACCTTGAACTAGGCTCAGGAGCAGATCAGAAGCTAGTGGAACTGCTGTAATACTGAGGTCACATGATCCAGCACTCTAACTACTGCATTCTGCATTGGCTGCAGCTTCAGAACACTCTTCAAGGGAAGCCCCAACCAGCGCACATTGCAGTAGTCCAGTCTAGTTATAACTAAGTCATGGATAACGGTGACTATATCCAGGGCTGGCTCACCCGCTAGGTGAGCTAGGGTCTCGCCTAGAGCGCGGTGGCCCTTAGGGGCGCCAAACAGGACCCGCCTCCCCGCCAAAGCCCCCCAGCCCCCACCAAAAGCCCTGCATCCCTGGCTGCCCTGGCAAGCCCTTCCTGCTACTCAGCCCAGCCTGGCGCCGCCTTCCGCCCACCTTCCAGCGCTTCCCGGCCCGGCCCAACCGCAGAAGCAGCAGCGCCCCCCCTCCCTCCCACCCACCCACGGTCGGCAGCTGGCGGGCTCTGGGGCAGAAGGGCAGCCTCTGCTGCCGGAAAGAGCGCCCCCTCCCTGTGGGCAGAGCAGGGCAGGGGAACCACCAGATGCCACGGCTGCCCTTGGGTCCGGGCAGCAGGTCTCGGTCACCAAAGGAGGGAGGGAGTGCTGGCCCGTCTGTCTCCCTTTGGGGAGGGGCTGCTATTCGCCCCCCGGAGCCCCCCGCGTGAGTGAGCCCCGCCGCGTCGTCGTCCTTGCCTTGGCTGGCGTGCCTGGCTGTGCGCTCCCCCTCCTCATCTTGGTTCCGGGGCTACGCGGGAGGGCATGGGGTGCCCAGATTGGCTGCCAGGCCGGACAGTGCTGCGGCTGCGGCTGCCGCCGCCCGCCAAGGAGAGCTACTTGTCCCCGCTGTCAAAGCTGGAGCCAGAGCGGCCACTGGAGGCTGGAGGCAGCCGGGTAGGGTGCGGGTTTGCCGGGTAGCGAGAGCCAGTGAGTCTTGCAGCCTCTCCGCCTGCACCCCTCCCTTACCTGGCCGCTTTGGGGGGCGCCTGGCCAGGCTTTTGCGGCGTCTCTGCTCCGCGGGGTGTTTCTGGGTGGTCTCCAGGCCCTACTGGGAGGTTGGCATCGCCTGGGGGCGCCACAAGCTGACCTCGCCTAGGGTGCAGAAACACCTCTTGCCGGCCCTGACTATATCAGACTGAGACAGGAACAGGAGCAGCTGGCACACCAGTCAAAACTAGACAAAAGCTAACCGTAGCAGCCACCAGGTTTTCTAAAGTGACTGCTGTGTTGAACAGCACTCCCAAGCTGCAAGCCTGACTTTTCAAGGGGAGCAGAACCCCATCCAAGACAAAGGGAATCACAAGAGCCTGTTCTGCTTTTCTACTAACCCAGAGCATCTGTCTTGTCAGGATTAACTTTAAGCCTGTTCACTCTCATACAGTCCATTACTGATTCCAAGCACCTGTTTAGAACATTTCTTGGAATTAGGTGGGAAAGAAAGGTAGAGCTGGGTATCATTCACATACTGGTGACGGTGCAGCCCAAACTTCCTGATGACCTCTCCAGGTGACTTCATGTAGACAGGAAATAGCATGTGGGGATACGATCAAAGCCTGCAGAACTCCACAGCCCGAAGGCCATGGGGCAGAGCATGAATCCTCTAGCATCACCTTCTGGGACTGACCTCCCAGATAGGACTCAAACCACCATAACATGATGCTCCTTAGTCCCAGAGTGTTGGGTATTACAAGTGGAAAACACTCAGTATATCTGGGGTTAAATGTTTGTTTATGTTACTCACAGGAAGTCACATGTTTCTCATGTAACCAATGTTCTTTAGATGTAGAAAGCCCGGGGAATTTTCTCCTAGGAATTTGATTGGGACTAAAGTGTCAAGGTGTATTACCATTTTATGGCTTCTCTTCCCGTTTTTGTTTGGTGTTCTGAAGAAGAAGAAGAGTAGTCATAATCTCTCTCTTCTAGTTTTGTCTTTGTAGAGTAAGGATCTAGCCGATTATGCTCTGTTGTTATTTTCATCCCGGTTACCCTTCCCATGCTAGAATTTAGTAAAAACTTTATATTTTAATCACACATGGACTCTCAGTCTGAATTATTTTACTCTGGCTCTGCTGGACTATCTTATCGTTGCTAAATACAATTTTTCAATATCTCACTATCACCCAACACAGAGCCAGCAGACAGCCCTGTAGTGTACTCTTAGTGCTGCCGACCTCCAGGTGGGGCTTGGAGTTCTCCCAGAATCTTAAGTAATCTCCAGAAAACACAGATCAGTTCTCCTGGGGAAAATGGCTGCTTTAGATGATGGCCTCTATGGCATTGTACTCTGCTGAAGTCCTTCCCCTTCCCAAATCGCACTCTCCCCAGGCTCCACCCCAATCAAATATCCAGGAATTTTCCAACTAAGAGCTGGCAACCCTTGATACCATGGTCGATGGTATCGAAGGCCACTGAGAGACATAGGAGAGCTGGCAGGGTCACACTCCCCCTGTCTAGTTCCCAGTAGAGATCATCCACCAATGCACTGCAGCAGTTAAAACACTTCAGTATTTACTGGGTTAATGATGTTTGTTAAGTCACATGTTTGTTTGTAACCAATCTATTTAGATAATAGGATGCCCGGGAACTTTGGAGCTAGTTTGCTACTCTGATTGGAAACTAAAGTGTCAAGTATTAGCATTTTATGGCTTCTCTTCCATCTTTGTGTTTCTTTGTTCTGACCGAGAAGAAGATGCCATGCCATTCCAGTTTTACCTTTTAGCTGTAAGGATGTAGCCATTTTAGCTCTTTGTTATTTTACATCCTGTGTACCTTTTCCTATGCTAGGTTATAGTAAACTTTTATATTCCTTTAAACACACCATGGACTCAATCTCTTTAATACTCTGCTGATTTACTTTAAACAAGAATCCCATCTGGCAACCCTTGATATCATGGTCGATGGTATTGAAGGCCACTGAGAGACATAGGAGAACTGGCAGGGTCACACTCCCCCTGTCTAGTTCCCAGTAGAGATCATCAACCAATGCACTGCAGCCTCTGTTCCAAAGTGTGACCTAAAGGCAAATTAAAATGGATCCAGAAAAACCATCCTCTTCCACGAGCCCCCAGAGCTGAGAAGCAACCACCCACTCAAGCACTTGCCCAAGAATGGAAGATTGGAGACTGGCCAGAAGTTCTCCAGCACAGTAGGGCTCAGGCAGGTTTTTTCCAGATCAGATCTAGTGACTGACTCTTGAGCACAACTCCTGCTCTCAAAGAAACATTTACCATTCCACTTACCCAGGTTGGGCAGCTCCCCCATTACAAGAGAGGGGGAGCAAAAATCTTGTCCGGCACTTTACAGGATAAGGAGGCACGAATCTGCACAGAAGTGCACACAGTGCAATCCTATGCATGTCTATATTCAGTGGGGCTTACTCCCAAGTAATCCTGCTCTGTTGTTATACTGCCTATGTCCTTTCAATGACAGTACATCTACCTGAAGATGTGAAGAGCCAGGCCGACAAGTTAGACAGGTACTCCAGCAGCGTTCCCTCTAAGCTGAGTTAGTGTGAGCTAGCTCACAGTTTTTTAGCCTCTGGCTCCCACATTTTTGTCTGAGCTCAGGAAGGATGGCTTCAGAGCAGACTAATTTATGCAGTAGCCAAATAGGTCACTCACAACTTTAATGCCAGTAGCTCACAAAGTAGAATTTTTGCTCACAAGACTCTACAGCTTAGAGGGAGCATTGCACTCCAGAGTCATCTTCTACAGGATAGTCATCATCATGAAACTTCCCCCGCCTCGCAAAGATGAGTGGTTTCATTTTCATTTTTTTTAAAATGGCACTAAAATATCAATGTATCAATACAGCTTTGTAAAGATAGGTTTACTTTCCCAGTTCTCACTTTTTTAAAGTAAATCTTTAGTTCCTATGCCTTTTTTCTTATATGTTCATGAGAGGTGTTAAGAGAATTTTTTAAAAAAATGAAAGCTGGGAATTCAGAGAACCTTCTCAACCTATCATTATTGATATGTTGATCTAGTAAAGGTAAAGGTTTCCCTTGCTCGAAAGCCAGACAAATCCGACTCTAGGGGGTAGTGCTCATCTTCGTTTCCAAGTCAAAGAGCCAGCACTGTCCGAAGACGTTTCCGTGGTCATGGGGCCAGCATAACTAAACGCCAAGGTGCACAGAACACTGTTACCTTCTCACTGAAGCAGTACCTATTTATCTCCTTGCAATTTCTTGCTTTTGAACTGTTAGGCTGGCAGGAGCGAGGACCAGATATGGGATCTCACTCCATCACGCGGCACTTGGGTTTTGAACTCCCAAACTACAGACCTTCTGGTCTGCAGCTAAGCGTCTTAACCACTGAGCCACCACGCCCCCCTCATGCTGATATAAGCATGTGCAAAAAATAAAGAGGGGGGTGCTGTGACACCACCAATGACAATACCACTCTCCCTTGAAAATTCTGATTATTTAAGGCACATGGTGAAAAATATTAACTGACTCCACTGTGAAAAAGCAGAGGGGGGGGCAGACATGCAGAACAGCACTGCCAAACCAATTCCAATGTTTGTGGATTGACTGCCAAGAAAATCAGGAGTAATTAAAGCATGCAGAAAAGCCTAAAGTTAAAAGTTGCTGTACTTTAGCAGAAGAGTATCAAAAGGAGACTCAGCAAGCAACTGCTGAATGGGAATTAATCATTATTAAATTCCATCTCAATAGGAACGTTTGGCTCACTACAGAAAATAATTTCCCTCCTTACAGGTTTATGTGCATTATTCATCCTGCTTTGCTAACTCATCAACAGTGGTAGTCTACTATGTATGAATCTGGATCTGGTTATAATCTGTTGTCGGCAATGTTGTCTGCAATGTAATGTTACAGTCTTCAACCTGCAAAAATGGGCTTTCTGATCTTTATTTTTAATAATCCCCTTTCTCTGTGTCCCCTTGTTTGTAGGTGTGTGTGTGTGAGAGAGAGAGTATAGTTCCTCATCCATCTGATGAATTGGGCTCTGCCTCAGGAAATCTGCCATTATAAATTCAGATTGGTGCGGTGGAGATATCAGGAATATTTTTGTCTTCCTCCCACCAAATGACAATCCAAGTTCTTTGAAGCCTT
>NW_015174272.1:1635546-1643996 GCF_001447785.1 Gekko japonicus | reverse complement strand
AACCCTGGACTTTTTATTTATTTTTCTCTCTGTCAGTTGTAGATGGCAAGGCGGCAGTTTGGTTCACAGTTAAACTGCTTAATCCCAGAGATGTAGCCATGCTGAACTGCTGCAGCCAAAACAACTGAGTCTTTTGGCACTTTAAAGACTAACACATTTATTATGGCAGAATATTTCCTGAGAACCTACCTCACCTCACAGACTCAAGAGCAGATTTTGTAAGTATTTATATGATGCTTGTTTACATGCCTATGTCTCAGCCATACCTCCCCACCTGCAATATGGACTACTAATTCTCATCTACCACATAAGGTTGTTCTAAGAGTTACAAGATAATTATGTAAAGGGCTTTGAACACATGAGTGCTGTCCAAATGCTAAGTATTATTACTTCATAAATAACACACACTTGAAGGAACATATTCCTCATATGTCCTTTGTGAGCCAATTATGGTCCTTTGGTTGCCGCCTTCTGATCATCCCCCTGTATAAGGTCACTTATGGGGGAATGTCAGTGTTAGAGCATCTGTCTGACCTTGATGGACCAAAGGTCTGATTCAGCTTCATTCCCCTCCAGTCCCTCGTTTACCCGCTGGCACAGAGGAAAGGACCCATGGTGTGCCGCCGGCGCATCTGATCACGTAATCTCGGATCAAACTGCGCCGGGGCAATTAGCCACACCTCCCCCCCCCGCGATATCCGGCCTGTGTGGCCGGGGCCTGGGTTTTAGAATCCCTAGTCCAGAGACTGTAATAAGGAAGTGGAATTGGGAGGGGAGGAGGGGGGAAAGAAAGCTGATGGATTGACTGGGCAAATGCCTGTCTGTTTCTACTTTCCCAAGTCAGTGACACCTCTGAGTTCATTGCCAGGTCCAGCCAGCAGGGGCTGTTGCAGGATTGGTTATTATGTTAGTTTCTGTTCTGGATGGAAAGCGAACTGAGTAGTGTCCACTGGCCTGACAGATGTCCAAACTGCACTCCTGTAACAGTAGTCCTAATGTCCTGTTACATGAGGAAACACCACTTCCCCTGAGAACAATCAGGAAACACTCTTTTCAAGTACTTAAGAGCTGAAAACGAAACCTGCCATTTGCCCCGATGCCCTGCCGTGCTATGGGCTTCTACCCTCCAACCACAGTGCTGAGAGGCAACAGGGATCTTCTATTGGTGCTCCCCGAAGTTGCACTTAACAACAACCAAGAGGGAGGGGCAGCCAGGAAGCTGCTCTTCTCCAAGGATGTATCTCCAGCTGCTCTTCTCTAAGGAGGTATTTAAAAAACAAAAAGCCTGGGCTGGTTGGGCCATAAGACGGTCACTCATAACACTTTACGTGCAAGAGTTCTGTGTGGGGGGGGGGGGGGGAATGGCAATCAAATGCTCAATACGACGCTGCTCCTCCTGCCTATTTCCCAAAGAGCTTAAAGAGAGCCAGCCATGCAAGGATCACCCCTCATCATAGTGAAGACAGTGAGAGACTGTTGAACATGAACAAAGCATGTCAGAGATGGCTCGGATTTAATACGTATAGCAGAGGTGGTCTTTGGATTTTCAAATGTATCTCTGCACCCAAAAGGGAACAAACTTTAAACTAAAACAGAAGGATTTTCAGACTTCTAGCATACTTTGGGCTGGTCCCTTTTTTGCATGCTAGAAATGCAAAAGCAGCACAGGCGTTTTCCACACAGGAATAGGCTTGTGTAGTTTCCTCACTGCTGCTGGAGTTACAGGTACAGAGCAACAGCAATGGAGCTTCCACATGGCAGGCTTTCCCTCATTTTTCCTGCCCCAGTTCCCTGGCAGTGCCCCTACCATGCACCACTTTATGACTTCTCAGGGTGTTTAAAATCAGCCACTGAATACTGTTATAATGTTATAACTGCCTGTCTATCACATTCCCTGAATTCCCAGGTTTCATTAAGTGTGGACCTTTTCATTGTGGAGATAAAAGTGGAAAGGCATATCTCTGTAGCTAGAGACTTACTTTAAAAAATGAAAATAAAAGCAGGGAACTCAGACACCCTTATAGACAGATATGGTTGTAACACTATAACAATACTCAGTTGCTGATTAGGGGGGAAAACCCTCCGGTGACAGTGGAGGGAATGTCTGCCGTGGGGGACTGAGGCAGAGAAAATGGTGCAGATGTGGGTAGCACAAGGAAGATCTGAACTGACCCATCCACATGGATGCCACCCTGGCTTTGCTGAGATTGTTCCCAAAGCACTGCCACCAAACATGATTGCAGGAAAGACAGGGAAAACCCAAGGGAAGGTATGCACTGAAGCATCACAACGCTGTGGAGGGAAAAACCCTGCTTTCCAACAGCATCTAAGCCAAGCAACCTGTGTAAGTGCCCATAGTATGAAGAGGAAAACACATCTGTGAAACAAGCAATAGGCACATGACAAACACTGTCTGCCAGTTTCAGTTGGCAAGCTCTGCTGTCCAAATCCACACTGCTACGACAATTGGAAAAAATTCCAAGAAGGTAAGGTCCTTGACCCACCCTGCCCGGAACCATTCCCCTGGCCAGTCCCCAGCACACCAGTGCCCACGGAAATAGACTCCAAAGTCGGAGGAGCCTGCAGAGTCAGATGTGACCTGCAGCTCAGCTTCAACTAGGAGGTCTTCCCGCCAGAAGGACACCCCATTATAGGACACCAAAAATTTCTTCCACAAAAGAAGGTCATCCCGCATTCCCCTGATGACCCTGGCCCTATGGTGTGGGAGACGGAGCCCCTTCATGAATACAAAAAGGCTACACACTGCAACAACATTTCCAATATAATGTGTGGATTGGGTGCGGCTATGTATGGGAGGAGCACACAGTTTAGCATTCCCAGATTCTTGCAATTATCTACTAGCTCACTTAGGTTCGGAATCTACAGATTTATTATGGCCCTTTATGGGGCTACAATCTACCTTTTCAGATGCACAAAGTTTGGTACCCCAATTTGTACAGCCACACATACATGAGCATAGATTTTTTTAAAAAAGTGAACAATGGGATCAAAGGGTCACAAAACGTAGGAAGTACAATCTGTGACATTTCTATGCAGCTCTAATTGTACATCAAGTTCAGTGCTCATTCATGACAACTGATGATGATAACAGAGTCTTCCCAGCCTGCATCCATGCAGTGCTTGATATTCCACTATCATTTGTACCAGAAATGTTTTGTCTGTGCAGTAAGGTCCAGTTACTAATGATAGTGCAGTGACAGCGGAACATCCAACAACATCTGGATGGAGCCCAAGACTGGCCAAACTAATCTAACACCTCTACTGTGAGAGGGAACTATTGTTGCAATTGAGGCCATATTAGATCTGCTTGTCTGGCAGAAACAGCAAGACTCTCATTTTCATTTTGCTGTATAACATGGCTACCCATCTGAAGAAAGCCTTGGGGCCTAACTACACCTTATAGCATTCACAGGTGTGCCATGATTCTGTTACACAGATGTGAGCTAGGGGTTCCATGTTGAAAATTAAGATACTCAGGAATGTGGGGACCCAATTCAAACTGGGACTATAGCATGTGTGGGGAGAGGGGCTTAAGCCAGCACCCTTCCCCCCAACACAGTTGTCCAGACTTGCAATGGCCCAAAGCAGCTGCTATTTTCCCCCTTGGGTGAACTGCCATGTAGACCAGAAGTACACACAAGTTTCTCCAAGAGGGCAAACAATGGTTCCCTGGGTCTGTTTTAGGTTAGGAAAGCAGTGTGGAAAGGAAGGTGTAAGCCCCTCACTGCCTGTGGTCCTGATCTACCCCCCCTGCCCCCGCCCTCCTGAGAATCTGAGTTTCAACGGAAGACTCCTAGCACATGCATCCTTAAGAAGACACGCCTGTAAGTTTTATAATGCCCCCCCCCCCCTGCAAGCAACTTTTCCTGGTGACCGGAGGGTTCAGGATGATTCCTCCAAGTATCCTTTCTAGTCATCAAAAAGGCACTGGCCTGGAGTGAAGGCTGCACTGGGGAGCAAATAAAGCAAGAAAAGGAGCATGTTTTGGTTCAGGCCTGCAACCATAACTGGGGTCCTTTGGCTCAGGAGAGAAGTCAAGGAGTTTAGTTAGCAATTTCTTTTGCTCAGAGGGATTCTCCCAGGTGATCAAGGCACAGCTTTAGCTATCCCCTGTATCAAAGCCATCACACTGCTTTAGTCATGTTAGTGGTAACAATGGGCTCACCTCCAATATCCAGGAATTCTGATCCCATCTCAGATTACACAGCAGAGCCTGGGGTGGTAAATATTCTGACTCAGTGCCAAAGGGCATCATTGTGTCACTCCTCCATCTCCCTGACCCAGCCAACAGCTACTCTCCACACGGCTTGTCTCTTTCCAAGGTGGTTAAAGAGGGGAGTTCTGCACTGCTACAGCAAGTTGAGGCACATCTGTTCCAGCAGCTGGTCCACATGGAATTTGGGAGAATGGGGGGCAGGATGCCCTTTCATCCAGGGGGTTGTCTGAACATAAAAAGCTTGCCTGGTGGTTATTATTTATTTATTTATTGTATGACACAGTTACTTGAGCTGCGGTGGCTCAAGTGGTTAAGACACTGAACTGTAGGCTGTGGAAGGTCAGTAGTTCAGCAGTTCGAGACCCGGGTGCCGCATGACGGAGTGAGCTCCCGTCTCTAGTTCCAGCTCCTGCCAACCTAGCAATTCGAAAGCAAGAAATTGCAAGTAGATAAATAGGTACCACTTTGGTGGGAGGGTGACAGCGTTCCGTGTGCCTTGGTGTTTAGTCATGCCGGCCACATGACCACGGAAACATCTTCAGACAGCGCTGGCTCTTCGGCTTGGAAACGGAGATGAGCACCGCAACCCTAGAGTCGGATTCGACTGGCTTTCGAGCAAGGGAACCTTTACCTTTTACTTTATGACAGAGTTACATACAGGAAGCAAATAATAATATAAAATACATAACCAAGTTGATACAACGGGTATGCAGACTGATTGGGCAATCCCCCTAAATACTAGTATCTGATTTTTTCAATCTATTCAGTCGCAGCTGGGGAGAGTTCAAAGAGCTCCATCATATCACCCTGGAGAGCATGATGCTCACGTTCCTGTGACGGATGGAAAACAGTTTGGCAGGCTGCATCACGATCGCATTCAGGTCCTGGTATTTTGCCCCATTAAAACAACAGGTCTGCACAACTGCCAAGGCCTGCCTGGTGGTTATGGAGTATGTTGTCAGAGGTGTTAGGGGCACATCTACAGCAACAATGCTGTCAAGAAATACCCTTAATTATGAGGCATGGTGAGACAGTCACCGCAGACAATGCCTTCTGGATGCTATGAAGGGCTAACAGGATCCACGGAGCCAAACGCCCTGAGATGTTCCAGCACAAATCCCAGCTGAAATGAAGGAGAGTTGCACAAATGTATTTAACAGGGCTTGAGGAGGATGTTGTAACTGTGTACTATAACTTTTTAATTATTTTTTTTTACATATGTATACCCCACTTTCCCTCCCCAATGGGAACTGAAAACAGCATTCTTCCCCTCTCCATTTTAACTTCACAGCCCTGTGGGATAGGTTAAGCTGAGACATAGCGACTGGCCCAAGATCAAAAGTAGGGATTTGAACTCAGGTCTTCCAGATCATAGTTCACAAACAAAGCTATCCACCAGTACAGAGAAAAATTCTTTAAAACAAAAGGATTTAAAAAGAAGATGCTTACAACAGATCTTTTTGCAACCTTTTTCTGGATCTTGTAGGGGACTCACAAGCTACTCTGCAGCAGTTGGAGAGCTGATGGCTTAATAGCTACCTGCTGGAGATACTACTTGCCTTTTTTATTTTTTGCTTTTGGCAACCCAATTTATTTATTTACTGGTTCTACCCTGCAAACTCTCACAGTTCAAGCATATGCAGAATTAAGCCTGAACTGATTTCTTTTCTTTTTTTTAGTACTTTGTGTGTGTTTGTGTGCCTGGAAGTCAAGAGCCTGCTTGAGATGGTCGCCAGTCGCCCAGGACACCAGGAACTACGTCTGAAGCCGCTGGATGAGGAGGAAATACGCCGCATAGGTGCTGTTAGGTAACCCCCTCCCTGGAAAAAATGTGGCCCCAGTCAGGTAACAAACTACAGAAGTAGTTCAGTGTAAACCGTTCTGAGACCCATTGGGGGTCATGGGCGGTATAGAAATCAAAAATGTATGCTTAGCTTCCAAGATCTGATGAGATCGGGCTTGCCTGGGCTATTGATTTCAATGGTATTAGACAGGACTAATTCAGCATAAGACTGAACTGTGAGTGTATCAGTAAATAAAGTCATTGGGACTGCTAAAGCAAAGAATAAGTAATTAATTTTTGTAAACAAATATCATCCAAACCCCTGTGTAAACAAAAATGTTCACGTGACCCAGTTCAAACTGTGCCCTGGGGGAGCTGCTGTGAGGAGGGGATGCCACAGTCAAGGTGCCGTTACAGAAAAGGCTCTGTCTATGATAATCACCCACTTCACCTTCAAGGAGGGGGAGCATGCAAAACGGGTCAGATTTTCACTGGAAGGCAGGTTCACGTGGAAGCAAAACAAGCTTTTAAATACCTGTAAATGTAATAAGCAACACAATGAACTCTGCCTGGAAACGAATAAGCAAATAGTGCAGATCTTTTTTTTAAAAGGACAAGATGGGTTCCCAACAGCTTATACCAGACAGCAACTTCCTATCACTGTGTGTAACTTGCCAAATAACTCTCAGACTACCTGTACTACACAGAATCTCTCCAGATCTTCCAAATCCTGAGACACTTGGATTAAAATCTAGGAAACTCATGCATGTACTCTATCACTGAGCACCCCCCTCCCAGCTTTTGCACAACTCAGATCACCCTCCGTTTTTTCTCTTTTTATTCCCTTAAAAAAAAACCTTACAAAGAAAAGATATACATAAAATAAAGACAAAAACATAACAGCTGTGTTGGATCTATACATGAGTTTCTATAAACCATTTCCAAATGCCTAAAAGCTCATGTGCAGTTGCCACCTATACGCCAGACATTCAAGTGCTGATAAGAGTTCTAAGGTCCTCAATCCACTGATGTCCTGAAGGTGGGCTTTTATCTTTCCAATATTGTAATACAAGTCTTTTAGTTGTAGTAAGGGCACAGAGGGTCCATCTTCCTAACCTCCAAGAGACAGGCAAATAATCTAAAAGTACGGAGACATCTTCAAAAAATCAATGAACGTTCTAAAACAAAACTAATATGAGTAATAACTTCCCAGAAAAACTGAACCAGACATGCACAAAGGAGTTACAATGTGAGTTACAATGCCAACAATTAAACACTTTATTCAGTCCTTTGCTAAAGAGTCGCTATGGTGTCCAGTATATCCTGAACATATTTTTTTTGCGGAGTAAGTCTCAACTTAAGATCCACAGAGAGAGCAGGTATAAACTTTAAGGCCATATCCTATTGTTCTGGCAAAAGAGGGTGATCTAGCTCCTTATTCCATTCATTCCTGAGTCTTTGCATAATACATTTAGTAACCGACATCAAATATTTATAAACAAATATTTTGGTTTGGCTTTCTGCTTTGATTCAATCAGAGTTCACAGGAGCAAAGGGGCTGTTGAGTCACGCAACACTGAAGGGCAATATTCAGATATCAGCAGATGCTGCCACTGTCACGTACGGCTTTTCTACAGAAGGTGGCAAGGCATATCTAGGCCTCGGCTCAGGAAATGACAAAAACTCATAATCATAAACATTGTTCCCTCTAAGCTGTGCACATGATGAACAGTCGCTCATTAACACAGGAAGCCCCACTCACCAGCAATCTGGAGCCGTGCAGGGTATTGCACTGCCCATTTCCCATTTTAAGATGACAGCAGTTCTATTCCGCTCAGGATGTGAACTGCTCCACCCAGTAGGGGGGAAATTAAAGGGAACATTGATCATAACCTATTGATTGGTCCAATGTAAAAACTCCCATATTAGTCCAAGCCTTAGATCTGGATTGGCCCATAATGTGAAAAAAGATCAAACTGATATTGTTGGGCCATTATAAACCATTTCTAGTTGTAGAAATTGCAGGAGGAATGGGATCCTCTCTAGCATAAGTAGACCCTAATAATGCATTCCACTTAGAGGGGGGCACCAGACAAGAAGCCTCCAAAAGAGCCCCAGGTGGACAGTCCAACTACAAAAAGCAATCCCAATAAGAAGTACAAATTAACAAGCAGGGATCTTTTTGTAGAAAAAGAGCTGAAGGACCTCATTAGCATAACTCATTAGCATATGCCACACCCCCTGACATCACCGGAAGAGTGTCATAAGGCCACACCCCCTGACATCACCAGAAGTGTGCCATAAGGCCACACCCCCTGACATCACTGGAAGTGTATCATAAGGCCACACCCCCTGACATCACCGGAAGTGTGTCAGAAGGCCACACCCCCTGACATAAGCCTTCTGGAGGGGTCCCTATTTGGAAGAAAA
>NW_015174272.1:1633777-1633918 GCF_001447785.1 Gekko japonicus | reverse complement strand
CCCACAAACACCCCACACTGGAATAAGAACATAATATCAGGCCATACCACATTGCAATAAAGCCCCTACAACTGTATACAGAAATACTGAGCTTCCCTACCATTTGCCACAACTAGCCCACCACACAACCAGGATCAAGAC
>NW_015174272.1:1633485-1633629 GCF_001447785.1 Gekko japonicus | reverse complement strand
CTGGCTGAGTGACCCCAGGCCAAATCTCCCCTTCTGTACCTAACCTACCCCACAGCGTTGTTGTGAGGATGAAATGGAGACTCATGGGCAGGGACCCCAGCTTCCCTGGCAGGAACATTATGTTAAGAAATATCTCACAATTAT
>NW_015174272.1:1598491-1633330 GCF_001447785.1 Gekko japonicus | reverse complement strand
AGATGAGGTGCACAGGCGAGAGGTGGGCAAACAGAAGAGGCACTCAGCCAGCCGCACAAGCTGTGTGCAAAGAAACTCCCGCCGCCCCAAGCTTCAGGGCTGCCTCATTAAAGGAGTGCGGAGGCCAGACTCGCAAATGAGAAAAAGCAAGCTCAGGGTTTGGCCCCATTATATACTATGGGCCATTGAAGTCAACGGCGAAAACATAAGTTATATTCTGGGGGCTAGAGGGGAGGGGGTTTGAGGGAGTACACAAGACATATTACATATTTATAAATATAAACCCCACCCACGCAGAGACAGGTGAACGGAGGGAAAGGGAAGGAGAACCCCCCCCCCAACACCCACAGCCCCCCATCTCTCTCCCTTTAAGTGTGTGCACCCCATGTTTCATCCGAAGCGCGACCTCCGCAAGCTTGCAGGGAAAAGCCAGCTTCGTTCTTAAAAGGGAAACACAGCTTCTCTTAAAGGGGGAACACTGGCTGCTGGCTACTTTAAGTGCAGGGAACTGCTGTTTCTGGAGATCCGGCGCACAGCGGGGGGGGGGGGGGGGGGGGGAGGAAGCCGACTTACCCTCTTGCTTCTTCCTCGTTCTGGAACAGAATGAGGCTGGAAGCAGAGGGCAACCGGAAGGGGGCGGGGCTTCGCCATGTGACCGCCCCGCCCACCATGCCTCTCTCCCGGAGCGACGTACCGGCGCGCTCCAGCCCGATCCGAGGCCTGTTAACAAGTATGCCTGATGGTATAAACTGAGGTCATGGAAACCAAATCCTCCTTCACCGAATGGCAACTACATCTCTTTAAAGAAATCCAAGGCAGTGAGCAACCCCACATAAATTTCCGAAACAAAGTATTGATTTTATGTCTATATATCCTAGGTATAATATTCATCCTTTTGGGGTATTTTTTGGTATTTTTCATATGTCCGTGTGTGTGTGAACCTGGAAATCATGGTGACCTCTGGTGACTGACCCCTACTGGGGTCAGAGAGGTGGCTGGATAAAGCCTGCCCCTGCCTCCCTACTGCTGGTATTCCAAGGAGGTCTCCCATCCAAGTACTTTCCAGAGTCAACCCTGCTTAGCTTCCAAGATGTGACAAAATCGGGCTTGCCTGGGCTATACAGGTCAGGGCATATAATATTTATCTTGTGTGTTTACTTTGTCTCATGGAGACAAGTTTAAAGTTGCCCATCTGACCAAATCCAAAGATTTGCTTGTTAAAATTTAGCGTAATCATGTGTCCAATGGAAGAAGCAAGAGCTCACCTCCTCTGTCTTGAGGGTCTTCCTATCCACACACTGCCAGGACAGCGTTCTGGTATCACACGGTTCAATTCAAACCACAAGAGTGGTTATTCCAGATGAATTAGCATGGAATACAACTGTGCAACCCTGTGCATACAAAGCAGAAGTCTTGAATCCCTGCCTCTCTCCAGCCTACCTAAGTGTTGTTCCAGTGCTCTCATGACTGGTTCACACATGCAGGAGAATGAGATGCTAAAACAGACTGTACTCTTTCAAACTGTGTGTGGCCAGTTTTAAAGGTTTCTTGTCACAAAAACATCCCATGAAAACAGACTGGAGGGAGAACATTGCTTCCATTCCCTCTCTGTACTTGCTGTGCTGGTTTTCTACCTGCAGAGAGATTTTAGCACAGGGGAGCCTGCCAAACCATGATCCGCTGTCTACAATCTAAAGTGGTGCGACCCATTTGTCCACCTCATTCTATCCCAGGCATGAACCATGTTGCAAAAGGAGGAGGAAAAGTGTAAACCGGCCTGGAAACATCACCCTTATTCCTAATTCTAGATGTGCAGTGGTTGTAGAATGGTGACTTCTTTTTCCCTGGCAGAAGGAAGTGAATTTCCCACCATTGTCTCCATGCTTTTATCTGATGAGTTTCTGCAGGAGGTCCTGCAATTAACAGACATCGAGACCCTTCCAGGGACAAAAGTAAAGCAACAAGTTCAGCCCAAGGTGGCTGACTCTGTGGCTGAGAGGAGGAGGCATTGTAACAAAACCACTCTCTTGATATTTAACATGGGGGGGGGGCTGCTACTCCCCTGGCTTTGGAAACAAGCTTCCGGGTCAAGCTTTGGCAACAGCTGGGCCAGTCACTCTCTCTCTCAGCCTAACCCTACCTCAAATTCTACAGACAAAATGGAGGGAAAGGAAAGCATTGTTTCAATATCTAAATAAACAGATCTGAACATTCCACTGTATGTCTCCCACTGGAGAAAAAAGCTGGTCTCTTTCCCAACCTGATATTCATTTTCTAACCCTCATTTTCCTCCCTGGAATGGAAATAGAGCCGGCGACTAGGCCTGGCGCCCGAGGCCTGGTGGACACCCACCCACGGACCGAGGGATAGCCCGTCCGTCACTCAATCCCACCCTCAGCCTCACCTTCCCCTCTGACTCATACATAATCGTCCCTCACAGCCAAGATAAACGGGTGGGGAAAGGGTAGCTGCCAGGAAGGAACCGCGGCGAGCTCCGCATTGGAGTCGAGCTGCCTCCTGCGCCGTTCGACCTCCCGCTCCGCCCCTGCAAGCCTTAGCTCGGGGAAGGTCCCGGCTCCTGGGGAACGGGCACAGGCAAAGCCCACCAAGCCTGCGGTTCAGTCGACCCCGCCCTGGAAAGTCCCTCTCGTGCCTTTGGTGACGGGACGGGCAGCTCAGCTTCCCCTTCCACTCGAGCTCTACCGGCAGCAGGCAATCGCGTTCCTTGCACTCGAGGAACATAAACCAGCTCGAGGCGCAACTCCCTCCCGCGCAATGCTGTGCAGAGCTGTTACCGTTTGCTATTTCAGGGTGACTTCTTGTCTCGCTAGCCTGAGTCACCTAAAACAGCTAGTTTTGCAGAAACCCCCCCCTTTAAGATGCCTTTTTTAATCTCATTGTTTGGATGTGGGAGTCGCTGGGTTTACGTTCGTGCCTTACGGGGGAATGGAGGTGGGACTAGTCACTGTTGGATTCGTTTCTCATTGCAAACAACCGCCAAGTATGTTTAAAAAGCGTAAAACTGGCCTCTACGGTCCGTGTAGTTGCATTCTTTGTGCAATTATGTACGTTTCGGGTAACTATCTGTGGATCGTAAATGTATACTTTCTTTGCTCCAAAATGTATAAATGCACCAAAGTGGTGCACTGATATTTTGTGCAACACACTATCCATTGTACAACATTACAGCTTCTTGCCATACAGTGTAACCTGAACATGTTTGCTCTTTGCAATGCAATAGTGCAGCCAGATCCTGGACATATTTCAGAGTGTTTGCTTTGAAGTCAACGCATTTCTGAACTCTGCAGAGAAACGGGCTGCTAATTTCCAAACAAGGCCTATGGTTTGACGCCAGTTTGCCTCGCGGTGGGTCATGCAGGTTCTCCTATGATTGTTCATATTGGAAACTGCCTTCCAACAGCAGCACCCAACCCGGTAGAACTCAATGGGGAAGCGGATGGAGTGGGGTATTTTTTCACGTTTAGAAATTAATTCTCGTGCAATCAGTGTTGCCTCTGTTATCCACGCGATGATATCTGATTGATTCATGCAGTTGGAGTATGGTGGTCGAATGAACTGCACCCCCTTCAGATCGGGTGAAGGATCACATTTGGAATGCGCCCCCAACTCGCAAACAGACAACCAGCAGAGAGACATCGCGAGAAGGGGTAGAAACTTTCTGCTTTGATGCTAGTTTTTTATGTGCATGGAGGGTTTCTCCCTTAATGTGAAGCTCGATTCAAAGTTGGAACCCATCACCTATGGTCTGAAATAATGCAGTGCTTCCTACTGCCTCGGCGTTCTGCCACCTCATTCTCTGGCATGTATAACCCCCCAAAAGGTCAGAATCCGAATGCCATCTCCCAGGTTGGTTATTCTGCTTCACTGGAGGAAATGCACCTGCTACGTTCTTGGGGCCTAAGGTGGCCGCGTGCGGATGCGTGCTTCTTCTTTGGCCGGCGCCTAAGTTTGAAGCAGGCGCCCCCTCTCTCCCACTCCGCGGTTGTCGACTGTTCCTCCACCCCCAGCCCGCAGCGAAGAGAGGAGGAGAGGCGAGGATGGCCCAGGCGAGCGTGGGACCGGGACGTCCCGGGCAGGAGGAACTGCAGAGGAGCCTAGGAGAGGGGGAGTGGAGACCTGGAGCCGAGTTTGGCTGAGAGACGGAGCAGATCATTTGGACGGAGAGAGGAGAAAGGCCAGCGAGCGAGGTTCGACGCCGGACGAGGGGAGAGGGGTTAGAAAAGGCAGCGGGGGTTCTATCAAGCAGGCAGGTGGAATGGCCCTCTGGCGGCCCTAAGAGCAGGCGGAGGCTCCGCTTGGAGGGGAACCGAGGCGCTGAATGCTGCCCGTGGGACCCACGGCGGGATAGTGTTCCCGCCCGTGGGTGTGGGCACTGGAACCGCACCCGAACTGAACAGCTGCTTCCCGGCTCCAGCTGCCCCCGGATGGGGAGGGGAAGAACCCCGCCCAGGCGAGGCACGAGCGGCCGTGGAGAGAGGGAGACCGCGCGAGAAGGGGCAGGTAGGCTGGGGAGGGAGGGGGGCGAGAAGAGATGCGCCGGTCAGAGGATGGAGAAGATCGAGGAGGGGGGATCCCTCGCTGCGACGCAGGTTCCCGGGCGGGAAGGAAAGCCTTTTCTGCTTGCAAACCGAGGACTAGCGAAAGGAGTGGATGATCTGCCTGACTGGGACAGAAAAATTGGGCGCTGGGTGTTGGGAAGGGAAACCTAAAGTCCTGTTGGGGGCGGGGGGCTCTGAAGTGGTTTAAGCTGTGGAAAGTGACAGGGATCCAGAGTGTATCTGGAGGGAGGGAGAACAGGATAATGTTGAAGGAGAGCTGGGACTGCTGGGCTGGCCATAGTGCTGGCTATCCTTCTCCCTCCCCACTTGTCACTTACATCTTTCATCGCGCTCGGAAAGGCAGACATTCAACAGGCAATGCCTTACGCAGTTGCTGTATCTCTCTCTCTCTAATGGGGTGTGCTGCACCTCCTAAATTTCTGACCATCATCACTGTGTGAAAGTGGGCCAGGAAAGGAGATGGCACCCCTAGTTTGATGTCCTACTGTGTGTGTGCCTGTGTGGATTCCAGCTGTGGGAAGGGGTTTCGGGTCTAGTGGGAAGAAGAGCTTGGCGGGCTTGCTCAGGGCAGGTGCTTCATAGCTCAGCCTGACCCGTTTTTTTCTCCCAGCCTGCAAAATGTGTGAAGCTTGATGAGGAATTGCATGATAGGAATTGGGTGGACTGTTGAGGGGGAAGCTTCTGTCGGGAGGAAAAGGCTTCTGCTGGGGAAGGGCTATTTACTGGCCTCCCCTGGCTCCCCGCAGGTACATCCTTTCTCCTGTGCCGGAGTCTCTGTCCCTGTGCCTCCCTGGCAGGGACATGAGGAAGGGTGTGCCATCCAGCCCAACCAAGAGCAGCCTGCTACGGACGCCAGCCCAGAGCTCAGCATGGCTCCGAGGAGCCCCCGTGTGAACACTTGTCTCCTTGCTGCCTGCCTGTGTCTTTGGAGAGGGTAAGTGTATGTGTGTGTGGGGGGGGCTAGAATGGAGAAATGAGCCTGCCCAAGGGGGCACAGATCCCCTTTAAATGGGATAGGGTGGGACGGTCCACAAAGGATGGCTTTGTTGTCATTGTGTGGGGATATCGCTGATACTTGCTTTGATGCGGAAGGCTATCACTCTCCCCATTTGACAAGTGTACATGCTTCTCCATGACTGCATAGCCACCCCCACATCGCCAGCAGTGTGTTTGGAACAGCTTGTACAGCTGTAGCCTCTGCCACAGCGAGTTTCCTCCCATCCTTGCTTTCCCACTGGGCTTGTACATGTTTATGAGCATGAGGAAGAGTCCTGAACTTCCAGGAAGGCACTGGGTTGCATTGCAAGGGTTACATCAGGGGATGCCAGGAAACAGGACTCAGATGGAGAAAGGACTCCTGTAGCACATCCTTCAAGTTTACTTTCGATGAATGTATTACCCATTTGCGCACTTTGAAATTCCCTTTTCAGCCTTCCGGTAGGGTGGCTAAAGAGTGGGTTCACTGCACATTTGTGGGTGGAGCAGGGATTGCAAATGATTATGTCTCAAACCCAGGATGGCAGTTACTCCAGTTTAATCCACAGCGAAATGGGTGTGGGTCTTGTGTTTTGATACGCAAGAAGATGCTGGCTGTTGCTAGGGATGATATTTATGCTGGCAAACATACATGTTATAGCAGCCTTGAATCTAATAATTTAGAGGGTGGTCACCCTTTGTTCGTCTTCCGTCTTCTCATACAGCCCCACATTGGGGCTGCACCTGTGCAGGCCAACCACAGACATTTTTTCTAGCTTATAAACTCCAAAGAGGGGGCATCCCACCCCTTTTGGAGCCAGCACATGTGTGGGATTCCCGCACAATGCGTCACATGCTCTGACGGTGAGCACCCCCTTCCCTCAGTTCCATTTTTGCCACCGCGAGGATAGGAAACTTTCTAGTGTGCTCCTTTGATGTTCATCATTTTTGTAGATAAATTAGACTTTTTCTGCTTCCGAGAATTGTTTTTCAGGTCTTTGAGAGTCTATTTCATGGGAGGCAAGCCCCCATCATAAACTGGGTTCTCCCTGCTTGTTCTCTTGTGGCCCCTCATCATGGCATCCAAGGCACTGTTCAAGAAATGTTCCAAATGCGGAACAAAAATGACACACAGCGATGAGCATGAACTCTGCCTCCTGTGCCTAGGAGAGGCCCATAATCTTGGAGCTTGTCCAATTTGCCAGCACTTTACCTGTTGGATAGGGCTTCTAGGTTGAAAGTTGTGCTGTGGGAGAAGGCTTTGTCCTCTTTGGCTCCTTCCAGAGTGATTCTGAGTTTGGGATTGACTTCCTCAGGTCCTCCTTCACCATTTCCAGCTACTGAACCCTGTTCCGGGCCATCATCGGTCCGTTCAGTTCCAGCGGCTCCGACTATCAGGATGACTCTGATCCCTCCAGAAAGGGCCGCTGTGGTCACCCTGGAGGCAGGATTTAGATGTCCATGTTTGCCTTCTGAAGGACCTTCAGCTAAGGTCTGATCTTATCTGGAAACTCCTGTGAAGATGCATAAGAAATCAAAGCACAAGGAGAAGACCGAGTCCACGCCCAAGTTGGCACGTGCCATCCAGTCTAAGTGTCCAGAGCCCAACCAGGACGTTATCCTGGTGACCTCGGATACCCCATTATCTCACCTAGCCTCCTTTGCCAGTTCCTTTTCAGATGCAGATGATGATCAACCTAGCATCCCTGAGGGACAACTGGTGCCATCAGAATTGAGACCTCCTTTGTCTCGGCAACCAGAGGGCCCTCCTCAGCATTCTTACTGGACGTCACCATCCTATTTAAATAGACGGGTGTGACATCACCCTCAAATCTTGGAGGAGCATGACCCGAATACAAGGGGATACATGGAAGCCCACTCCACGATGGTTCTATTCTAATCCTAGGCTTCCCAAGTCCCCCTGGGGGGCGGAGAAAACCCCGCCCCAGAGGCCTGTTCCCCGCCGCCACCGGATTGGGCCCCGGGGGGAACTCCTCCCCGACGTGCACGTCACCCGGAAGTGACACAACCACGCCGGGCATGCTGGGGGTGGGTTTTCCCTCATATGGCCGTGGCCCCACCCCCAGCGTGCCTGGCGTCGTCAAGTCACTTCTGGGTGACGTGCATGCGGTGTGTGCGCGCGCGCAACTGACGCCGGCCGGGAGCCCCCCGCTCCCAGCGAAAAACAACTTGGCAACCCTATCTAATCCCCGTTCCATAAGCCTGAGAAAGAGGTCTCAGCAGCTTCTTGTTGCTGTTCCAAGAGTGCCTCAGAGTTCCAAGAGTGCCTCAGATTGCCTCTCCTGACGATACCGTAGGCAACCCCACTTCAGTATCTCCTAGTGAAGACCTCTGTCTCTGTAGAGAACAGATGCTGAGAATTGCGAAAGCCGTTGATATCGATTTCACTACTTCAGACAACCGTCCAAAAGACAGAATGTTGAGTCGGTTCTACTCTGATACTCCAAGGATAATGGCTTTTCCAATCTTGGAGGGTGTATCCAACCTCATGGTTCCAATCTGGCAGAAACCAGCCTCCATTCAAGACACACCTTGCAAACTCGAGAATTTATATAGCATAAAGCAGGGCCCCTGTGAGTTTCTGTCCATGCACCCACCACCGTCCTCATTGATCACAGAAGACATGCAGGCATGCCAGTGACCCGGCCAGCATTCGTCCCTCGGGGACAGGCACTGTCTGGACACTTTGGGGAGAAAATTTTATGTTTCATCCGCCCTCAATTTCCGAATAGCAAATTATTAAGTAATTATTGGATGCTACCAACTTTTCCTCTGGGAGAGTCTTTCCCAGTACTAAGACAAACTACTCAAGGAATCCAAGTCCCTGGCGAAACTTATTCTATCCGAGATGATTGAGTTCTCAAAACAAGAGATTAATGCAGGCAGGCACGCAGCGGATGTATCAGCTAGATCTATGGCCTCTGCCATAGTTCTCCGGAGACACAATACTGGTCTCCCTCTACAGACTCACTGTAAAGTTAAGGATCTCCCCTTTGAGGGCTCAACTCTCTTTCCACAGTCCACTGATTTCCTTTCCACTATGAAAAATAACTGTCAGTCAGCCAGATCATGTTCTCCTCAGCTCCAACTCACAGACAACGATTCTCTCAAAGGCAGCGGTGGCTTTGCTATCCCCTTCTATAGGGGTCAGAGGCAGCACCACCAGCCCTCGTTCATGTACCCTCAATGTCTGTTTCAGATGCTCCCCCTTTTCAAAATGAAAGAGTACCCTGTGGCCAAGACCCCCTTAACAGAACCCCCAGAGGGACCAAGGCCAACAACTAGCAAAGTTCAGACTATCCATCCTGGTAGTTGAGGTTATTTTCAGTTTCAAGGATAGGCTGGCACAATTTGCAGAGGCTTGGCCCAGATTACTTCAGATAGTTGGGTGTTATCTATCGTTTAGGATGATTAATGGTTAGAGTTATTATCCCAACCCCCTTGCCACCTGGCCTTGACCACCATGGATAGCCCCTACCCAGAACTTAGAGCTCAGCTAGGGGAGCTTCTCAGGAAAGGCGCAGTGGAATGAGTCCCAGGTGGCCTTCACTCCCGGGGTTTCCATTCAAGATCTTTTTTCCCAGTTGATAAGGATGGTGGGCAGTGCACAGGCCCCTACGGAATCTTAAAAAATTAAACAAGTTCTTAAAAATTTCAGAGTGTTTTCACTTTCTTCTGTGATTGAGTGTCTTGCCTTGGGTGTGTGATGTGCGGTTCTTGATTTAAAGGATGCTTATTTTCATATTTCAATCCACCAGTCTCACGGGAAGTTTTTATGGTTCAGACAGGGTTCTCAGGTGTTCCAGTACACTGCTCTCCCATTTGGACTGGCTACAGAGTATTTACCAAGTGTATAGCTGTAGTGGTAGCACACCTGCATACACACGGTTGCTCTATATTCCACTATCTAGATGACTGGCTTATTGTGGCCCATAGTTGTGAACTACTGAGTGACCATGTTCACTGCATCATTTCCACCAGTAATATGTTAGGCCTAATGGTGAATTGGGAAAGGTCTCACCTTGAACACTCTCAGTGAGTGCAGTTTGTTGGTGCCTCTCTCTGTTCCAGTTTAAGCAGAGCCTTTTTGTCTGTAGACAGGGCCAAAAGCATTAAAGCAGTGGTGTTAAGCTGCATTAGAAAAGGTTGACAAGCAGTGGAAGCAATTCAATGGTTACTAGGGCTTATGGCAGGGGTGGCCAAACTGTGGCTCTGGAGCCACATGCGGCTCTTTCACACATATTGTGTGGCTCCCGGTAGGGCGGCTGGAGAAACAAAAGGGAGGCATGCCACCCCAATTGGTCTTCCTTTCCCCAGCCAATTCCCCCCTCCCTGGGTAGGCTTGAGGTGGGGGGAGAAGAGAAAGAAAGCACCTTTAACTTTAAATGAGTTCTCAAAGCCCCCCACCCCCAGCAGGCTTGGAGAAGGTGTTTGTCTCTTTAAATCCCATCTCCAAGCCAAGCCAATTGGTGTGGGGGAGAGGGTTGGAGGACGCATTTAAAGTTAAAGTTGCTTTCTTTCCATCTCTCCTTCCCCCCCATATATTTGCTCTCTCTCCCCCCCCCATCTAAAGTTAAATGTGTTCTCCAAGCCCCACCACACCAGCCAGCTGGTTTGGCTCAGAGAAGGCATTTGTCTCTTTAAATTCCTTCTCCAAGCCAAGTCAGCTGGCGTGGGGGTGTTGGAGAACACATTTAAAGTTAAATTTGCTTTCTTTCCACCTCTCCCTCCCCCCTCCCTCCCCCCTCCCCATTTATTTGCTTTCTTTCCACCTCTCTCTCTTTCTCTTTTCCCCTTCCTTCCTCCCTCCCCATCTATTTGTTCTTTTCACCCTCTTTCTTTCCATCTTTTTCTCTCTCTCTCTCTTTCTCCATTCCTTCCTCCCCCTCCCTCCCCATCTATTTGTTTTCTTTCCACTTTTCTTTCTCTTTTCCTCCCTTTTGACCTGCCTTTCTTTCTTTCTTTCTTCTTGCCCTCCCCCATCAATTTGCTTTCTTTGTTTTTCTCACTCACTCTTTCTTCTTCTTTCTTTCCTTCCACCTCTTTCATTCTTTCTTTCCACCTCTCTCTCTCTCTCTTTCTCTGTCTCTGAGATGAATAAATATCATTGGAGAATTATCAATAACTTTTACCCCTTTTATTTTTATTTTTGGCAGTAACATTTAATGTTAATAAAAAGGAAATCTGCATATTTTTCAATATGTGGTAATTCTGTTAGCAAGATTGCACAAGCAGAATTTGCAGATCTGGTTTATTAAGAAGTATGACCCTAACAAACACTTCCCAAGATGCTATTTTTTGATAGCTAGGGTGGGGGTCAGGTCTCTCCATTGGTGGCTAGATTATGCTAATTTGTTTTCAGGGGTCCAATTTGTTTTCTGGGTTCCTCAGATCACCCTGACCATGGTTGCTTCCTTGTTGGGTTGTAGTGCCCATTGTCAGAGTTTTTCAGTACAGGGCCAATGGCCTTTGATGCAAACAACTCCCCATATTAATGTCCTGGAGCTTCGTGTGGTAAGATTCGCCCTTACCTCCTTTTCAGATATTCTCAAAGACAAGAGGGTGCTGATCCAAACGGACAACACCACAACAGTGTACTATTTCAACAAAGGAGGCACAGGTTCCCGGAGGCTTTGGTTAGAAGCAATAGCATGTGGGAAATAGCTATGAGTTTTGGGATCCTTTCCAGGGCCATCCATATAGCGGGGTCTTCAAATACAGAGGCAGACAACCTGAGCAGGGTCTATCAGACCAACTATGAATGGTCTATCCAGGACAGATATATCAGGGTGATTTTCAACACCTGGGCACACTCTTCTATGCATCCCCCCTCCCTCTCCTGAACAAGGTTATATGGAAAAAGGTAGCCAATCAAATAGATGGTATCCTGGTAGCTCCTTTCTGGCCCTGCCAGATCTGGTTCTCAGAGCTGCTACATCTAGTGGGCAGGGACTACATACCATCCTGGCCCCCCCCCCCCCCCGGCCCAGATCTGCTGATGCATAGCTCATTACTGTATCACGATGTAACACAACTACATGTAACAGTGTGGAGGATCCAACCCCACTGGTGGACCTCCTGATGGCACTTGGTATTTTTGGCCACTGTGTGACAGAGTGTTGGATTGGATGGGCCATTGGCCTGATCCAATATTGGCTTCTCTTATGTTCTTACGACCTTAGGGTGCTCCTTCTCCCAAGGGGGTCTAGATATTTTGCTGCAAGCCTGTAAACCTTCCAACTAGGTATTCTTATGGCAGGAAATGGACTTGATTTGAGTCCTGAACATCTGCAAGAGGGCATGCCTCTTTACCTGCCCGTTGTCATCGGTTTTGGAATACCTGTTGTCCTTAGTACAGGCCGGTTTAGCAGTGTTTTCAGTGAAGACCCATCTGGCAGCTACTGCTGCATTTGATGAGGAAGTGCCAGGGAGGGGACTACTGTTTTTGCTCACAAATTGGCTCAGTGCTTTTTAAAAGGGCTGTCCAATGTCTCCTCCCCTACACCCCATATTGTTCCACAGAGGTCATTACCTGTAGTATTACCTAGTCTGATGAAACCCCCCTTTAAGCTTCTAGTCTCCTGTTCCTTAGCTTTACTCTCCAGGAAGGTAGTGTTTTTGGTGGCTATTACCTCAGCCCGGAGCGTCAGCAAACTGGCAGCTCTTAAAAGTTGATCTGCCTTTTCAAGGTATTCAGAGAGCGGGTTGTATTACACCCGAGTCTAGACTTCCTACCTAAGATACTTTCCAAAGTTCCACCTAGTACAGGAAATTGTCCCACTGGTATTCTTCCCTGCTCCACGTTCAGAGGCAGAGAAAGCCCTACATACCCTTGACATTAGGAGGGCTGTCCTTTGTCATTTAGAAAGAACCAAACCATTTTGTAAGGACAGAGCACTATTTATTTGTTTTTGGGGCCCGAAGAAGGGCAAAGCTGCCTCAGCCCAGTCCGTGTCCAGATGGGTGATGGCTGCCATCCGTTCCTGCTACAAGGCATATGGAGAGCCATGTCCTCTCAATGCAAACGCGCACTCCACTCGAGCTCAGGGGTCATCTGCCCCCTTTCGTTGATGCGTTCCCCTTCTGGACATCTGCAAGGCGACAACCTGGTTGACAGGAGACACATTTGTGAAACATCATGCTCTAGACCGGTGGTTCTCAACCTTCCTAACGCTGCGACCCTTTAATACAGTTCCTCACGTTGTGGTGACCCCCAACCATAAAATTATTTTCATTGCTACTTCACAACTGTAATTTTGCTACTGTTTTCCGATGGTCTTAGGCGACCCCTGTGAAAGGGTCGTTTGACCCCCAAAGGGGTCGCGACCCACAGGTTGAGAACCGCTGCTCTAGATCCTCAGACACAGAAAGAGGCGAATGTGGGCAAAGCTGTTCTGCAAGCTCTGTTCCAGTGAGAGCCTCACCCCACCTCCTTTGGTGAGTAGCTCGCCAATTGTCCCAGTGTGGAGCTGCATGAGGACAGAAGATGAAAACAGAGTTGCACTTACCTGTAACTGTTGTTCATCAACATCTTCTGTGCAGGCACACATTCCCTTGCTCCTGCCCTGCCCTGAGCTCTCACAGGTCTGTTATGCCATGAAAGGGGGCTCGTGGCAGCTTACTGGGAACTGAGGGGAGGGGGCTCCTGCCGTCAGAGCACGTGACATGTTGGGCAGGAATCCCATGCATGCACTGGCTCCGAAAAAAGAAAATGTCTGCAGCCAGTCTGTGCAGGCGCAGTCCCAATGCGTGTCTGCAGAGAAGATGTCGATGAACAACAGTTACAGGTAAGTGCAACTCTATTTTCCTCTTGCCTCCTTATGGGCCTCTCCCTGTCCTCTCATCTTAACTGTAGGAGGGAGCTGGGAGATGCGGCTGCCCTGAATAGTGTCATGGAAACACAGTGCGGCATTTTGTCTCTAAGCTGCAGACATTCTCCCTCATTCATAGTTCTGAGACTAGAAGCAAGAAAATGAGCACCCCCATGTTTTGGAGGTGGCTGTGAGGATCTCTTCCCGCTTTTGTCTTCTGACTTTCAAACCGCATTGGGCTGTATCTCCTGCCAACAGAAGGACCACTTCAGGTTGGAGGAAGGCCCCTTAGGCTGGAGGAGGGTCTAAAGAGGATGTGACCTAATAGCTCTTTCGCTGGCAGGAGAAGAAACCAGTTGTTGGAGGAAGCCTCCTTATAATTTACAGAGTACACATGTGTTGCCCAATTCACAACTGCAGCACTTAAGGGGCTTCAGCCTCTCCCTCCACCATTTTCCTGACCTGAAACAAACTATTTGGCTCATTGGGGAAACCCACAAATATGTGAAGCCTTCAGACTTAGCTTAATGGAGTAGTATGATACATGTCATTAGTTCTTCACATCTAGAAAGAAAAATAAGAGAACCACCCGTTTACCTGCAGGCAGTTTTTATTAACTCTAGGTTTACTTTGTGAGGCTGATGGGTTTGCTGCACCTTCATGGGGCAAACGTTCTGGAGATTTCTTCATGAGCAAACAAGAAATTATGATATTTTACATTTCTGCTTCATCCAGTGTGTATGGTAGTAGAGCGAGCTCTGCTTTAACTGGAGTGGTGTGTTCAGGCTAACATGCCAGTATGTGTACCTAATTTTCTCAGCGATTCTTGCATCACTGGCGTATTAAGTAAAGTGAGTGGGAGCTTAACACATTCCCAGGGTGGCATGGAGGCTACAGCCAAGCCATATTTACGGTGACCATGAGAGTTCTCTGAGGAAGTAAACATTTGCCTACAAAGGACCACTACAGGCCACAATAGGAGCCAGTAAGTGGTGTAATGGTTAGAGTGTAGGTGTTGGGAGATTCAAAGCCCCATGCTGATATGAGGGTCACTGGGTGACTTTGGGCCAGTTAGCCTGACTTCATAGGGTTGTCGCAAGCATAAAATGGGGAAGGATGTCACCCTAAGCTCCTTGGAGGAACAATGGGATAAAAATGTACCAGATGTACAGTAAGGTAGCCAGTCTTTACAGTGCATCTCCTGTCTATATGTTTTTACCCCTTCTTCCTCTAAGGAGCTCCAAGTGGCACCCACAGATCTCTCTTCCACCATTCTGCATTCACAACAACTCTGTGAGGGGAAGTTAGGTTGAGAGACAGTGTCTGTCTCGAGGTCACTTTGTTAGTTTGATGGCTGAATTGGGATTTGAACCAGGGTGTCCTCAGTCCTAACTACTGCACCTCACTGGGAATCAGTTTACCTTGCCTTCTAGCTGATGTAAACAGAGAAGTGATTCTCATCGTATATGAGCAAAATGGCTGAAAGAGCATTCCTCACCTCACATCCTGCTTCCATGTTTCTGATCTGAGGGTAATAAAGCTTTTTGTGCCCACTTTTCCAGGAGCTATTTGGTCATGAGAAAGGGCCTTGAAAGTTCTTGCATGAGTTTTTTGAGGGACAATGCTTGTTTGCATGGGATAGTATACCAAGTGGTAGCAGGGGGGTGGTAATGATAAGAAGAATTCCACACACACACCCGTGCCATTTGAGAGCATCTGCTAGTTCTGAGGATATCCCATCTCTGTTGGGTGGTTGCTGTGGTGCCCCCTTCTCCTCAGGATACTTGGCTGTGTTTCCCTTTTCCCTCATCAGCATGTCTCCGTCTGCCACTGCCAGGGTTATTCCTCCTCCTCCTCCTCCTGTTGCCACAGAGACACCCTCCTTTAGATCTGGGAGGGGCCCTTCTTTTGTTAGATGAACGCCCCCATCCCAACACCTCCCTCTTTGGGTGCTGAGCCGCAGGGCGATGCTTTTGATCTTCCACCTTGCTTTCGTCTGGTGCCAGTGGGGGTGCAGGCAGGGAATTTCCCCCTGGAAACTCACCCACCCAGGTGCAGAGATCTCCCTGGGGGGAGGGGGAGCCAGGATGAATGGCCACAAGGTCTTTGCACACCACACAGTTAAATGTACTGGCCCCGGCTCTGTGGAGCAAGTGAGGCTTAAAATAACTCAGGACTCCTGTTTCCTGGGGTTAATGTGTGCACGCACATACCCCCCCCCCCCCAAGAATGGAATGACACTGAGAGGTTTCAGTCATGGACTAGGAGGGAGGACTTGAAAACCCAGGAGTCCTAGCTCCTAGTCCATTAGGAGCTAGGATGATTATCTCTCTAGTCCTGGAAAAAAGAGAGATCCTTAAAGGGCTGGAAAGGAGGAGGGGAAAAATAGGAGACCAATTCAGTTTCATTCCCAGTTCTAGGACAGACATGGGGCTAAATGACAAGGCAAAGAGTGCAGCAAATCTCATGAGGTCATTTTGGTTCAAGTTTGCATTCTTCTGTATACAAAGGAAGCCAAAAAAAAAGTACTGGCAGGACAGGATTTAGCAGATTCGAAGTGTTAGGTACGTACGAAGGGAGTGTTGCCTCAAAATATCTGGTCTCTGCCAACCAGCCCTTCTCCAAAATCTTCTGACCCTGCATTTGGGCAAAGGGGACACAGACCATCCCTTTGCATTTCCCATCTTTTGGTCGGGCTCCTCGATGAGTAATTCATTCTGGCCTTGGCCAGTCTGCGTTGATTTTCTATAGCTGGGAGTGTTGTACTCTCTGCTTTAATGGGTACTTATCCTTTAATGCAGGAGTCAAAGTCTAGGAGCTTGTTCTTGTTCTCTCTGTAGCCCTGGTAAGCCACTTCCCAGCTCTGCCATTTCCCCTTCCTGCCTGCTTGCTCCCTTTATAGTCAACCTGCCACTTTCCTTCTCTCTCCTTGAACAGGACTCTGGGCCATGATTTCCTAGGGCCGAAGGTGCTGGCGGAACCTGCTCTGACTCCCAACACGGTGTGCATGACCCTTCCCTGGCTGAGCCGGCGCCAGCTTGGACTGTGTGCCCGCAGCCCGGAAGCGATGTCCTCCGCTCTGCAGGGCATCCACCTCGCCATCCATGAGTGCCACCACCAGCTGCAAGAGAGGCGTTGGGATTGCTCAGACCTGAGCGGCAGTGGCACTGTGCTTCTCAGTAGTGCCATTCTTAAGAGAGGTGAGGAGGTTTTTGGAGCATGTGCTGGCCCTGAGGCCGACACCATCCTTGTTCTTAAGTGGGGTCTGTTGGCAACAAAATCAGAACTTGCTTGCGTCCCCTGACCCCTCCTACCCTTCCCTACCCTTCTGTCTTTCCTCCCCACCCATATCAGTTTAGAAAGTAGGCTCCTTGGGGCAGGAACTCGTCCTTTCCTTATGTAGGAGAATCAGTGTGGTGTAGCGGTTAGAGAGTTGGATGAGGACCTAAGAGACCCAGGTCCAAATCCCCACTCTTATATGAAGGCTCACTGGGTGACCTGTAGGGTTGCCAGGTCTGGGTTGGGAAATTCCTGGAGACTTTGGGGGGTGGAGCCAGGAGGGGGCGGGGTTTGGGGAGGGGAGGGGCCTCAGCATAGTACAATGCCATAGAGTCCACCCTTCCAAGCAGCCATTTTCTACAGGGGAGCCGATCTCTGTCAGCTGGGGATCAGTTATAAAAGCGGGAGATCTCCAGGCCCCACCTGGAGGCTGGCAACCCTAGTGACCTGGGGCCTGTCACTCTCTTTCAGCCTTACCTACCTCAGAGAGTTGTTGTCGTGAGGAGGGAGGGAAGAACAAAGGTGTAATCACTTTTGAGTCTCCAGTGGGCAGAGAAGTAGGGTAGCGATATGTAAATAAGCCTTTGAAGGGCACGTGTGCTCATGGTGTTGCATATATAAGTATCTTGCAATATCCAGGCAGCATCTCTCAACACAAGTTTGTTGCAGATCAGCATGAATTTAGAAGAGGCTGAAACAAGACTGGCTGGCGAGAGCACAGTGCAGCCCTCTTGCAAGGGGTGACTCTTCTGCTGAAGGTCGTCAAGGGAAGGAGTGTTTCTTTCCTTGTGCTGCTCATGCTCTTTTTTCCAAAGAGGAGGCAGAGCTGAAAGGAATTGGTGGAAAGATCCTCAGGTCAATTGTCCTGATTCACATTTGCTTTTTTTTAAAAATCGAAAGGGTGTTGTTCTAATCTGACCCTCCCTCCCCCCCTGCAAAATTCTCAGTGATAGATGCCATTGCATGCCAAGGCTGTAGGAAAACCGGGATGCAAAGCACTGCAGTGGGACAGCATTAAAATCAAATTTTAAAGGGGGGGATGGAAGGGCAAAGCACAGGAGCCCTTTTCCAGGGCTTGACAAGTTACAGGACTAGGCAGGATGGTTGCCAAAAGGCCCAAGGAGCTACTACGCTAATTGCCCAATTCTGTGCCAGGATGCATTAAGTGCCATCCTAAGCAGAGTTACACCCTTCTAAATCCATTGAAGTCGGTGGGTTTAGAAGAGTGTAACTCTGCTTAGGATGGCAGAGTTAATGTGCCGTGAAATAACTGATGGTGAGATGAGCAGAAAAAACAACAACAAGATCCCTGTGAATTAAAAAGTGCTGACCCACGGAGGAGGCTGCCTGCTGGATCTCTGCTGGATCTTCCCTTCTTCGTTAAGTTTGTGCTGTGGTTGGGCAATTCTGTTGGGTCTCTGAGTTGCATGCTGCTGGATCTTTCCGTCACTCCAGATCCAGAGAGGCAGCACAATTGTCCACCCTTAGAGGAGGATGCTGTTGCGTCTCTCCACAAGTCACTGTTCTAGGTTTCATTTAGGAGGCTTGTAAGATCAGTGATTTATGGAGAAAGCACACCTGGTGGGCTCCTCAGAGGGTGGATACTTTTGGCCTTCAGAAGCCTTTTGTGACGGAACTCATCTCTTCCTCTTGGCATGCTGGCTGCTTGTTCAGATTGCACTACTGTGCTTGGGCTTGGGAGTCAGCCTGCAATTTTAATTCAGAGGGAAAAGGGTGCCTCTGCATCCAGAAGTCCCCATGTCCTCATTTCAGGAGGACTAGGTGCAACCATAGTTGCTCGCAGATGCTACCCAAAAGCAAAAAGCCAGGACTTTGGGCTTCTGTTTCCAGCATTGGGAGGGCAATGAGGATTCCACAGATTTAGTCTGGCTTTGTTTGACACTGCTGTTCCTACTACCAGCGCACCCCCCATCCCCCACCCTTTCCCTGGGTTTGGCATCAGGGGTCCATACAGAGCTGGGTTCCTGCAGAATCTGCATTCCCCCCAACTGGAGAGTCTGGGACAAGCCCCAGTGGGACAGGTGCCCGGATGCAGTGTAGGAAGCAGCATGCAAGAGACTCCTGCTCTGCTGCTGCCTCCCAGGCTTCCCTCCCCACCAAGCCAGAGGTCCCAACAGCACTGCAGCCACTCTTCCTTGCTCCCTTTAGACTTGCCTAGGAATGCAAAGATGCCACCCTTTGCGCCCCCCCCAGCATAGCTACAATCGGGAGAGGGAAAGGCAGCTGAGGCACTGGGGAGTGGGGAAAACAGAGCCACATTCAGGGAGTGGAAGTGTGAGCGTAATGGGAGAGAGGAGAGAGGAGAGTAGTCATGGATAGCCCAGTGCCCAAGAGTACAGCTGGCCTTACCCTTCTCTAACCCAATTTTTGGTTAAGCTATCTGCTGTGAATTCTTCTCTTTTGGGGGCTTTTTTTGGTGTGTGTGTGTGTGTGAGAGAGAATGTGCATCTGGAAGTCATGGCGACCTCTGGTGACTGACCCCTACTGGGGGCCTGGAGGATATTCAGAGAGGTGGCTGAATAAAGCCTGCCCCCCCCTCCCGCCTCTGGTATTCCAAGGAGGTCTCCCATCCAAGTACTTGCCAGAGTCGATGCTGCTTAGCTTCCGGGATCTGACAAGCTCAGTCTTGCCTGGGCTATTCAGGTCAGGGCTTAAATTCTTCTTTCCATGGGTATTTGGGCCCAGCCAAGTCAGGATGAAAAAGAAACGAATCCTGGGGTTAAGAAAAGGCTGGGATGAAAGAGACGGGCACCAGAAGAGCTGTGCTGATTTCCCAGGCCCACCGATCCTTCTTTTCATATGCCACCCCTTCAGCCTAACCCAGACTTCTCTCCCTAGGTGTACGCACAGTGGCCCACACCTGACCCTAGAGGCAACTTGGCAAGCTGCTTCTCTTTTTGCAGTTTGGATCTCCTTTATTGACTACAGCTTTGAAGGAGCTGGCTCTAAATTTAAACCCCACATCAAAGCAAGGCCCCTGGGCGGGCAGACGCTGGAGCAAGCTGCAGCCCCAGCACCTGGGTTGAGTTGCTGCTTGCTGCATAATAGCTTTGATGGGGCTCGTCCTAAACTGGCATGAGATGGAATAGCATGGAGGAGACGCATCAGTAGACTACGGGAGTCGGAGACCAAGGAAGAAAGGAAATGGAATGTGCATCCTAAATCCACTGGGTCTTAGAAGGGCATGACTTTTCTTAGGATTGCATGTGTTGAAATGTGAGTTGTAATATATGGGGATTAGTAAAGGTTTGCCTTGCTTGAAAGCCAGTTGAATCCAACTCTAGGGGGCAGTGCTCATCTTCATTTCAAAGCCGAAGAGCCAGCGCTGTCTGAAGACTTCTCCGTGGTCATGTGGCTGGCATGACTAGACGCCGAGGCGCACGGAACGCTGTTACTTTCCCACCGAAGCGGTACCTATTTATCTACTTGCAATTTCTTTCTTTCGAACTGCTAGGTTGGCAGGAGCTGGGGCCAGAGATGGGAGCTCACTCCGTCATGCGGCACTAGGTTCTTGAACTGCCCAACTACAGACCTTCCGGTTTGCAGCTCAGTGTCTTAACCTCTGAGCAACCGGGGCCCCAGACGAGGGTTAGGGATTGGAAAAATGTGAATTTGAAGCTAGAAATTTGGGGTCAGGAGGGAATAGGAGAGCAGTGGATCAGGGGTATTGCCAGAGGTTCAGGGCAACTAGAATATCGGTAGAGGGGAGGGGATGACCTACATAGATCCCATCAATGTGATGAAGGGTTTCCCAAGTGAGCAAACAGATTAATGGATATATGCTGGATATAGTCTGTGATCATGAAGCATGTGCGTGCAATCTGGTACTGGGTGCAGAATTCAGCAACCTAAAAATTGCACCTTTCAATTTTTAAAAAATAAAGGGTTTCTGGCTTCAAAACTGACTAGGGATTTTGTAGACAGCCCCTGATGAAATCTTAAAAACTAAAGATTGGGGCGGGTGGAAGGGGCTGAGCAAAAGGTTTAGGGATGATTTATGGGGAGGTTGTCAGTGCCATGAATTTGGACGAAGTCTTTGCCCACTCAGTACTAGAAAATGCAGAATATGTCAGACTTTTTTATTTATTTACTTAAGTATTACACTCAAAGCAGCTTACAACAAGAAAATATATAAATGAACCAGAGCACAGTAAACAAGAAAGCAAAACCAGTATGTATGAGGCTGGTCCAGCCCTGCCCAAGCATCATAAAGTGTCTGACACAGGAAAGGGAAAAACAGGCCTGGCAAAAAGGCGCCTTCTCTTACTTGTGCCCTCCCTTCCTGCAAATAAACAAACGTGTGCAGATTTGTTTGCTTTGCATATTATTCAGGTTGCAGAATTTGGTGTTTCTTGAAGTAGAATTTGGATTAATTTGATGTAAAATTTAGAACTTTAAAGAAGTACAGAGTATTCCCAGTTTTGGTAACCGTTTGTTTTTAAATTGTAAGGATTTGTGAATCCTTACAATTGTTTCAATAGCAGAGAATATGGCTTAATTAAAATATAATCACTGCCTCTACTTCTTCTGTGCTCCATGCACTCGAGAGCAAAAGTCTCTACTAGGTTTAAACATTGCAAAAGGGAAGCTGTGTCTGTCGTCGCAAAAGAAAAGTGGCACCTTAAAGACTAGCAGCATTTATTTCCATGATAATCCATGTCATCCTGAGTTGCTGCCAAAGAGATACCTGAGTTGCTGTTTGGCCCCCAAGAGGGCAAATAGCAGCCTGACTGGGAGGGACATTTGAGTGTGGGAAGATGATATATGGGCAAGGGTTAAAGGGCCAGGTTTCTGGCTCGGGTAGAGGATCTGTTTTGCACACAAAAGGTCCCGAATTCAATCCTAACCCCAGATAGCTACTGTCAATCAGAATAGACCATACTGTCCATGATAGACCAATGGATTCGGTGTAAGGTAGCTTCGTGTGTGAGTTTGCTGCTAAGATCTCAATAAAAAAAGATGTCTGCCAGTTCAAGATAGGATAATAGAGCTTAACACCAATGCAGTCTTAAATAAACAGGTCCCAGCCTAATCTTGCCAAAGAAAAAAACTAAAGTTGTTGAATTGTTTATTGTACAATCACAGGATACAGCAAAGCAGAATCTCAGTGGGGTTACCTCTCCCAAGTACATTTATAGTTCCCCAGATAAGCATGAACAACTAAATTTGGAATTTTCCAGTGAAACTGACTTCTTTGTATCTTTTTGCTGCATCTTGATCCAATTCCAGACCAGTTAGTTCTAGTTTGGAGGTAACTTACTCTTCTTTATTTTTGCAGTTACAGCACATCCCACCTAGCCTACACATCTTCATCATTCTAATATGTCTCTAGTCCGGTTCATTTTCACTTTCACAACCCCTCCTTAAATCCACGGATACTGAAATCCACAGATCAGGGCTGCAAGGATACTAAACAGATTTTTCAGCAAACTTGGGGAATGCCCCAGGTTTGCAGAAAAATCTGAGAACTTAAATAGAATACATGGGAAAAGAAGTAAAGTTGCATTCTCTGCGCTTACCTCTGGCAGTTGATGCTGGTGGTACCAGGGAGCCGTGCTGGGCCTGGCAGCAGCACAGCCCAAGGCCCCATGCTGGGCCTGGTGGCACAGCCCAGGAGCCATGCTGGGCCCAGCAGCAGCTGTGCTGGGCATGCTGCCACCACCACCACAGCCCGGGAGTTGCACTGGGCCTGCAGGTGGTGGAGAGGCAGGCCTGGGAGTTGCTCTGGGTGCGGGCCCAGTGAGAAAGGGGGGGGAAATCCTCCCCCGTGAGTATCATGGGCCTATACAACAACAATACCTATAAGACCATGTTTCATTAGAATCTTAAGCAAATTTCCAACCAATCCTCTTGCATCAGTAAGCCACCCCTACCAGTCAATGGGCTCTTCTTCTGCAACTTTATGGAAAATGTTCACTACATTTTTAACAGATGGTGTTTACTAGCATGTAAACTTTTCCCTGGGTAGCCAGCAAGTAATCTAAGACCATACGGTTCTGTACTGTGACTTGGGATAAACTTTTAATTTCTTTTTGCAAAGCATGTGCAGTAACGTTGCCAAGATCTTCAATGGCTGCTGATAGATTAACGATAGCAGTCTTTAATTTCTGAAATTTCTAACCCTGGCAGTAACACACACAGAGTTTTATGGAACCCAATAATTCTACCATGGGGCATTTTCCTTCTTTAGGCAGGTAGGAAGATTCTGGGCCTGGTGGTAGTGATAAACAGCATAATGCCAGGTAAAACCAGGGGCCAAATACTCTATGGTGTAAATTACAATCCAGTTGTAAGGTAATATTTGTAGGCCCATCTCCCACATAGACAGTATAATCCAGGAGCCATTATTTTAGAATACACATTTGCAGTTCTGTTTCAGCAATAAGAAGCAAATGTGGGGTTGACATTATAGCTGGAGTTTCAACACACTGAAGATGCAAAAATAAGACAGGGTATTACCCAAAAATTATGAACAATTTGGCAGCATTGAGGAATATTATTTATGACGGACAGTCCTAAGACCTGCATTACGTTACCATTTTTCTTAGTAAAGTTATATTCTAACCACTAGGTATCACTGGTACTACAGGTGACTTGGCTACACCAGTTTGGTGTAGTCTTTAAGTGCATGGACTCTAATCTGGGAGAACCAGGTTTGATTCCCCACTCTTCCACTCGCAGCTGCTGGATGACCTTGGGCAAGCCATAGTTCTGTCAGAGGTGTTCTTGAAAAAGAGCAGTTTCTGTCAGAGCTCTCTCAGTCCCACCTACCTCACAGGGTGTCTGTTGTGGGGAGGGGGAGGGAATTTAGTTTGTAAGCTGCTCTGAGACTTCAAGTGAAGGGCGGGGTATAAAACCAATCTCCTCCTCCTCCTCCTCCTCCTCCTCCTCCTCCTGTATTTGCTATAGAGGACTCCCCAGTTGTACACACAGAATTGGGCTGCCTCCCTACTAGATATCCTTGGGAGGTCTGCTTGTTTTCAGTACTGTAGGTGTTAAAACAGGAGGGGGCATCTCCTCCTGGGGACGCTTTCTACCTATTGATGGTGAACAGATAAAGAACTAGTAAATACCCTCTCGCACAGGTCTTGATCCATTCAGACAGGAGGGCTGGATAGCTGACAAGTGGTAGCCCTTCAGCCACTTTTACACACATCCAATATCAGGTTTTGTTGGTTTGGCTTATTAAGGTTTTGAGTGATCTTTAAAGATGAAATTCAAGTCCAAGCAGAGCCAGCATACATACTAATAACTGATATTTGCCACAAGCAAAGGAACACCAACAACTGCATTGTGTAAGAGTATTGTTTTGCTTGCCTCTACAGGCAATTCTTCAAGACTTTGTAGTCTGATCTTCACTCAGTTGAGACAATGTCTCAGTGATGTAGGAGTCCTCTGGGTGCAGTTGCAGCAAATAAGATAAGACCTCACCAGGGATAGTGTTCTTTTAATCCATTCAGTGTTCTAAAAATCCAAATGGACAGCACAACATTAGTGCCTGGATGGGCAGGTGCTAGGCTCACTACCAGTGCTCCCTCTAAGCTGAGTTAGTGTGAGCTAGCTCACAGTTTTTTAGCCTCCGGCTCACACATTTTTGTCTTAGCTCAGGAAGGATAGCTCCAGAGCAAACTAATTTATGCAGTAGCCAAAATCGCCCGCTCACAATTTTAATGCCAGTAGCTCACAAAGTAGAATTTTTCCTCACAAGACTCCACAGCTTAGAGGGAGCATTGCTCACTACCCTTTTAAAGGATTTGAGTTCTGTAACCTAAAGGGAAACCAGAATGGTTTTATACCGCAGCATGAGGAATCTCACATTCTGGATGCAAATGCTCTGGCAGGCTCCTGCTTTCTTGGATGCATATGGTACCTGGGCTCATCTGCTTCTAGGAATGGATTTTCAGTACCAACTCTGTGTTGTTCCACTTCTGAGGTTGACTTTTCTGTAGACCTGTCTGGCATGGCAGCTCTTTTTGGAAAGTGAAGCGTGGACCCAGCCATCACAACCTTGAACCTTCTCAGCCGTATAAGTGATGAGGAGGACAGGTTAGGTACTGGAAATCCAGCCTTAGAAGCAGACTCCGTGACTTATGATGACTCACATTTTTAGGTATGCACTTTAAAACATAAATTATGACAGCAACAAGCACATGTTTGCAAACTTGTGTATCAAAGAAAATTAAGAAATACATTTTTCAGAGAGCTGGGACTAACCTTGGCTCTCCTCCAAGTGTATGCTCTGGGCCAATTCTGTGTTTGCTCCATAATGCGTGAAAAAACTGGAGTGGTTTGGTTATAATTCTGGGAATGTTAGCTTTTCTTTTAAGAGGTTTTAAGATTCTATCCCTCATGATAGTACACTGGGAAGGAAATGACTGGCAGCCATTTCACTGGTCGGTTTCACGTCCCCCCACTTGGAAGCAAAACCAACTGGTAAAATGGCTGCCAGATATTTAAACCTAATAGCGGGGCAGATCTGCCCGTCAGCTGTTAGGTTTAAATGGCTGCAGGCCATTAAACTCATCTGTTTTGCTCCCCAGGTGGGGTGTGTGAAAATGACAGGTTTAAATGGCTGGCAGCCATTTAACCCTTCCTGGGCGATTCCCCCTTTTTCCTGACTGCGGCTTGCTGTGGCCAGGAGAAAGGGGGACCTGAACTGGCCAGTTCAGTTTGGGCATTTTTTGCTCAGTTCTGTTCAGGACCACCCCGAACCCTGAACCAAACCGGAATTTTTGAGTTCGTGAAAGCATGCCTGTACATCAGCTGCTATGTTACATCCTTCAATGTCAATAAAAATGAACCCAAGCTGTGCTAAGTGCAACTTACTCTAGGATGCTGTGGACTTAGACTGGTTTCGCAGTCATTCCTTCTTTTCAGGGGAATTCTGCTGTGGGAGTGGATACGGGGAAATGAGGTGGCAGAGATCTGAGGTAGAAAGCACTGTACCCTTTCAGACTGCAGGTGAAGGATCACATTTTGGAGTGGTCCTACTGTTGCCAACAGGGTTGGAGAGAAATGTCCTTTCGCTTTAAGAGAAAGAAATGGGAAGTACATAGCATCACCTGGTAAATTTCATTAAGCCTCTCTTAAAGGAAGAGGCAACCCTACATACTCCCCTATATTAAAAACCCTGGAGACAGATAACCAGCACAGCAAGCCCAAAGAAGGGATGGCACCTTCCCCCTGGTAATAAATACAGAGTGGTAGTTCTGTCTGCTGCAGTAAAGTGATACAGAAGGACAATTGCACCTTAGTGACATTTGTCTGACAAAGTAGACTCTAGTCCATGACAGTTTCTGCTGGAATAAAGACCTATTACTGTTGAAGGTGCCACAAGAGCCAGTTTGGTGTAGTGGTTAAGTGCGCGGACTCTCATCTGGGAGAACCGGGTTTGATTCCCCACTCCTCCACTTGCACCTGCTGATGTGACCTTGGGTCAGTCACAAGCTCTGGCACAGCTGTCCTTGAAAAAGAGCAGCTTTGTGTCAGTGTTCTCTCAGCCCCACCCACCTCACAGGGTGTCTGTTGTGGGGAGGGGAAGGGAAAGGAGTTTGTAAGCCGCTCTGAGACTCCAAGTGAAGGGCGGGGTATAAATCCAATCTCTTCTTCTTCTTCTTCTTGTGGCCCAGCTGTGCTGCCTTTCTATCTCCGTGAAGATTTTTCATAGAAAGGAGCACTCCAAGCCAGGCAATCTAAAGTGGAGTGGCCCACCTTCTCACCTCATTCTCCTATGTATGGGAACCAGGCCTGAAGCTGCAGTCTCTGCAACTCAATCAACCGTGGGTTCTTTGCAAAGCTGTGGAAGTTAATAAAGCAAAATGGGAAGTTCGTAGTGTAAATAGGGCCTAAAGCCAGCTTCAACCCTGCACCTTAGGATCGATGTCTGATATGTTAGTGGTCCACTCACAGCTCTCTTTCATTTCAAATTATTATGTATTTTCAATCTGTATCCTAAAGGATGGTTCCGATAACTTTGAAAAATTATTATTAAGTATGGGTACAAATGTAACAGTTTCTAAAGAAAAATCCCTATCTCAGCCACCCTAAACCCCAGCCACCAAAGCCAGTCTAATTAAAAACCCTTTATGATGTGCTGAAAATACACATATGTTTGCCTCTGGCAGCATGCCAAGGGAAGGGCATTCTTGAGTTGCGGGACAGCTGCTCAGAAAGCCTCTCCACATGCGGGCGGCAGTCTGACTTGGCATGGAGAAGATATGACTCAGATGACGATCTCAGCTGAGCTCAAGCCGGGCTGTGTGCGCACTGCTGTTTCATTGCACAAGCCCTGGGTTGCCAGGAAGCCTGGAGAAAAAAACATCCCTTCCCTTCGACTGAGGCTTGATATGTGGAAATGGTCAGTTGAAACTTTCAGTGGCATGGAGGTAAATAACAGCACCTGGTAAGTATCAGGAGCTATCCAGGCTGGCCTGATCTTGTCAGATCTTGGAAGCTAAGCAGGGTCAGCTCTGGCTAGTGTCTGGGTGGGAGTCCACCAAGGAATACCAGGGTCGTGACACAGAGGCAGGCAATGGCAAACCACCTCTGAACGCCTCTTGTCTTGAAAACCCTACAGAGTCATCATAGCTGTGACTTGACGGCACTTTCTACCACCAGCAAATGACCAAAGTTTTAGCCCAGTGGCACCTTTAAGACCAACAGAGTTTTATTCGAGGGGTATAAGCTTTTGTGTGCACGCATACTTCTTCGGATACCACCACCAAATAACAGCCTGCGAAGCCTCTATTGGCATGGCCATTTTTCTCCAGGCTCCATTTTTCTCCAGGCCTCTATTGAAGGCTCCATTTCCCCCCGGGCTGCTTAGAGATCCTACACAAGTGCCAAATTCAGGGGTGGATTGAGCATTAAACTTACCTGGAAATTTCCTGGTGGACCACTGCCTTAAAGGGCTGCTGGTGGCCAAGCCCCAGTAACTCTGCCAGTGCTTCAGGGGCCCCTTGGCTCAGACCCTTCACTGGTGATCAGTGTCAGCTCACCAGTTGTCTTCTCCTGTACTGGTACCCTGTTGTGAGATGAGGGTGAACCGGTGTCCACTGTCAGTGCTGCTGAGTTCAGAGGCCCAAGAGGAGGAGGAAATTGGATTTATACCCTGCCCTTCACTTGGAGTCTCAGAGTGGCTTACAAACTCCTTTCCCTTCCCCTCCCCACAACAGATACCCTGTGAGGTAGGTGGGGCTGAGAGAACTCTGACAGAAACTGCTCTTTTCAAGAAAACCTCTGACAGAACTATGGCTTGCCCAAGGTCATCCAGCAGCTGGAGAAGTGAGGAATCAAACCCAGTTCTCTCAGATTAGAGTCCGCTCACTTAACCACTACACCAAACTGGGTTGTAGGGGCTGCTCAGATGAGCTTCTTTCAGTCCCATTTTCACTTCCTAGTCCACGCCTTACAAAACTGGATCCTGAAGATCTCAGCTTTCTGTTTAGGTCTTGTTATTTTGCAAAACAAATTCCTAGCCCTTAAGAGTGTAAAAACAGGATCAGGGTTGTGTAGGCAATCTGTACTGAAAGAAGCCAGAAGAGACACTGAACAAGAATGCCACGGGCCTAAGGGAGGAGCTTCAGGCTGCAATCCTTTCCTGGGGCGCTTTCCCCACTGAATAATATAGGAACTACTTTTGAGTAGGTCTTCTTAGGATTGCCAGCTGCCTGGAGGAAAAGAGTCCTCCTGTCCCTTTAATAGAGTCTTCATAGGATTTTATTTCCCAGGTGATATTTTTTTACCTCCGTGCCATGAAAACCTTCAGCTGTCCATTTCCACAAATTTAAGCTTCAATTACATTTTCCTCCCGATACGTTGGCAAACCGAGATTGTTCCCTTGCAGCGTTTTTAAATCCTTTCCGTGAATAACATAAACAGAATGAGAAATACATACAAATATGCCTCATTTGCACAGTTTAAAATTGGTGTACAGAATTGGTTTTTTTTTCTTGGCACAAAATCTGAATGATCTCAGCACAGAACAGCACAGAACATTGAAAAAGTTCAGTGCAGAACTGCTGCAGCATAATGGCTATGAGAGGTGAAATTCAAATCGCACTTCAAACCCCCTTCTGCAGTACAGTAATGATAATACTGACCTCCCAGGCTAGCCATATCCCATCAGATCTCGGAAGCTATGTAGGGTCCATCCTGGTTAGTACTTGTGATGGGAGACCACCAAGGAAGTCCTGGGTCCACACACAGGCAGGCAACAGCAAACAACCTCTGTTTGTCTCTTGCGTTGGAAGCCCCACAGGGTCACCATAAGTCGGCTGTGACTTGACGGCACTTTCCACCCTCACCGCCTAATGATGTAAGCGGCCTTGGATTCCCGTGGAGGAGGAAAGCTGAGGCTAAATAAATAAATTTGGCATTGGAGTTCACACAGATCTTTTCTTGCAGATGTTCCCTGTAATAGCTGTTTGAGAGGTAGGTCTTCAACTGCATTTCCAACTCACCATGTTCCCTTCTGTGTCCCCCACAGGCTTCCGGGAAAGTGCCTTTGTCTTCTCCCTGCTGGCAGCTGGTGTGACTCATGCGGTAGCCACAGCTTGTAGCCTTGGTGAACTGCAGAGCTGCGGCTGTGCCAGTCCAGGTGCTGAGAACCAAAAGCTGAAGCTTAGTCAACTGCAGTCACTGAGCCAGGGCAAGGGCCTGCCCCCTATAGCAACCTCCTCGTGGGGGGAGCCTGGTATCCAGGACACCTGGGAGTGGGGCGGCTGCAGCGCGGACTTCGGCTATGCCCAGAGATTTGCCCGGCACTTCTTGGACCCTGTAGGGAAACCACGCGATGTCCATGCCCGGATGCAGCTACACAGTCACCGTATGGGAAGAAAGGTAGGAGGTATCTCAAAGATAGGAGTACGGGGATGCTGGGGAAAGGGCCTAATAAAGGACTGGATAGTGTTTTGCTGAAGTGACAAGTTGGCACCAGTGTTCCCTCTAAGCTGAGTTAGTGTGAGCTAGCTCACAGTTTTTTTGTCTTTGGCTCACACATTTTTGTCTTAGCTCAGGGAGGATGGCTCCAGAGCAAACTAATTTATGCAGTAGCCAAATCGCTCACTCACAACTTTAATGCCAGTAGCTCACAAAGCAGGATGCTTGCTCACAAGACTCCACAGCTTAGAGGGAACATTGGTTGGCACACATATATGTAATCTAATATCTTGTGCAATATATATAGGGCTATACTGGTAATATTAACTGGCTGAGTTAAATACTTTACACTGGTATTCCCAATTTGTCTTACAAGGCCATTAGGGTATTTTATGAGACCTGTTTGTATGTTGTGAGAAATTAATTTGTTAAATAATTGAAGTATCCTGTGAGCCCAAATTATCCACTCATAAAAGAGGCTGGCCATGTCGTCTTCCAGCCATCCTCTTCTAGGGGCGGGTAATTCTGTTGTGCCCTGACTTGAATGGCCCAGGCTAGCCCAATCTTGTCAGCTCTTGAAAGCTAAGCAGGGTCAGCCTTGGTTAGCACTTGGATGGGAGACCACCAGGGAAGTCCAGGGTCTCTGTTCAGAGGAAGGCGATGGCAACCCACCTCTGTTCATCTCTTGCCTTGAAAACCACATGAGGAGCTGCCATGAATCGGCTATGATTGGACAGCACTTTACATACATAACTTTGTTGTGTCTCTGAGCTGGTTGTGATTGGATTCAGCCACTTGTAATGCAGAGATATAGTAGAATTACACAGTCTCAGAGAAGTCTGCTATTCTCTGTGTGAGTCTGGGCACTCCTCATTGAGGGGGCACAACCCATATTTGTGACTCATGTAGAAACTCTTGGATAGCTTCCTCTACTTATGGGTATTTCTTCCTCTTTCAAAGAGTATATAGCTTTTTTGTGTTTGTATCTTCCAAATTTTTATCCAGAAAAAAGTTTGTATTGGTGAGCAGAAACATGGGGAAGAAGACTGAACACCTCCTAAGTCCAAAAGTATTTCATACAGCAAATGTTATATAAATTCAGATCTGGAGACCAGTGTTCCCTCTAAGCTGAGTCAGTGTGAGCTAGCTCAGTTTTTTAGCCTCTGGCTCACACATTTTTGTCTTAGCTCAGTAAGGATGGCTCCAGAGCAAACTAAATGATGCAGTAGCCCAATCGCGCGCTCACAACTTTAATGCCAGCAGCTCACAAAGTAGAATTTTTGCTCACAAGACTCCACAGCTTAGAGGGAACATTGCTGGAGACCAGAAATTCAACTTTAAAAAACAACCAAGGCCCCGGTCACATGGGCCGGATATCGCGGGGAGGGGGGAGGCGTGGCTAATTGCCCCAGCGCAGTTTGATCCGCGATTACGCGATCAGACACGCCGGTGGCACACCATGGGTCCTTCCCTTGGCGCCAGAGGGTAAACGAGGGACCGGAGGGGAATGCCACACGCCGGCACGATCACACCATGGGCATCTGGAGGCAGCCCGTGGCAAACGTTTACTAGTACCTTGGAGGTACTAGTTTTTAAATGCGCATTGTCGGCGGTAAGCCACGGGTGCGCTCCACTTCCCAGATGTTGGGGTGTGATCGCGCCCGGATAATCCGCCCACCTTCCGTGCCTCCCCCGCGGCAACTTTGCCATGTGACCGGGGCCCAAGTTTGAGATAAGAGGACTCGCTCGCAGGGTTCTCCCCAGATTTGTTCCTGCTCTTGTTTTATATGCTCTGTGGGCACAAGGGGGCAGTTGTGTGTGGGATCTTGACTTGGAGATAAGCGACACTAGAGCGGCCTGCAGTCTAAACTTCTACTAAGTTGAAAGCCGCTATTGTAGGGATAAAGTTAGGAGAGTTCCTCTATCCCTGTATGTGCCTGGCTTTGGCAATTACAGTGCCATCGTAAACAGAGTTACATTCTTCCAAGCCTGTTGTCTTCAGTGGTGTAGCTCTGTTTAGGATTGCACTGTTAAGAGTAGCAGCCAGTGAGCAGAAGCCCAGATAACAAACAGAATCCTTTGACGTTAGTAACACTATTGGTGGCATGATTAACTAATTTGTTTATTAAAAATGTGTACCCTGTAGGGTTCCAACTGGAGAAAAAAAATGTGTCCCCTTACTAGAGGCATAAGGTGATGTTATTTACCAGGTGATGTCGTTTACCACTATGCACTGGAAAACGTCAGTTGCTTATTTTCCATGCATTAAGCCTCAACTAAAGATATAGGACATTTTAGCCAGGTCAGTAGTCAGCCTTAGTACCATGTCTTTCCACCATCAAACAGTGGCTCAAACTTACAGATGCAGACATAAGAACATAAGAGAAGCCAATGTTGGATCAGGCCAAAGGCCCATCCAGTCCAACACTCTGTATCCCACAGTGGCCAGAAATACCAGTGCCATCAGGAGGTCCACCAGTGGGGCCAGGACATTAGAAGCCCTCCCACTGTTGACCCCCCCCAAGCACCAAGATGACAGAGCATCACTTGCCCCAGAGTCCCTATCTATACCTTGTGGCTAATAGCCACTGATGGACCTCTGTTCCATATGCTTATCTAATTCCCTTTTGAAGCCGTCCATGCTTGTAGCCGCCACCACTTCCTGTGGCAGTGAATTCCATGTGTTAATCACTCTTTGGGTGAAGAAGTACTTCCTTTTATCTGTTCTAACCCGACCGCTCAGCAATTTCATTGAGTGCCCACGAGTTCTTGTATTGTGAGAAAGGGAGAAAAGTACCTCTTTCTCTACCTGTTCTTTCCCATGCATAATCTTATAAACCTCAATCATGTCACCCCTCAGTTGTCGTTTCTCCAAGCTAAAGAGCCAGGGCCGGACCATTTTTACACGCTTGCCTATAGCGCCCCCTCCTGGCGGGCGGCAGAATAGCATGCTGCTGCCCGGCCCTTCCCCTCCTTCGCCTCAAAGCCCTGCCTGCGCAGTATGCTGTGCACACCGCTCCACTTGTTGCCTGGCTGCCTGTGTGCCTCAGTGCCTGCGCAGCCAGTGTTCCTCCTTCATCAATGCTTGCTGCTGTCTCGCCCCGCCCAGCCAGGCCCCACCCCGCCCACCAAACAAAAAACCTGCGGCTGTGCACTGCTCCGCTCATGCACGTGCTGCACACACCGCCTGTCAGCTGCCCACTGCTGCTCCACCACGTCTCCTGCCTGCCCAGCTGTGAATTTTGAAGGAGTCTGCGCCCCCACCCCCTGGAATTTAAGTTTGGTTGGGCATAGCTGTGAGGGAGAGTTTCCCCACCCCCCAGATGAAAGGGGCTCCTCCAGCCGCCAGGGCCAGCCTCGCCTGGCCTGACTGCCCTTCCCCCAGACTGGAGGTGACAGGATGTACTGAAAGGAAGGACAGGATTGCCCATTGGAAACAATGGGAGATGCTTGAAGGCTCATTGGAAATAATGGGAGCCAGGACTTGCCAATTGACTGGTATGGGCTCCACGGAAATACATTACAGTTCAAGTAGAGTTGCAAAGAAAATGTGGAATGGATTTTCCATTAGGGTCTCTGGGCCAAAATAGACTACTCTGGGACTGGAATGACTGGGCCCAGCTTTGAATGATAGCCCCTAGGAAAACAGAAGTGTTCTGGGACTGGAATGAGAGTTTCCCCAGAGTGGAATGACAGCCCCAGAGGGTAGCAGAAGCATTCTGGAACTGGAATGAGAGGCCCCAGAGTGGAATGACAGCCCCAGAGGGTAGCAGAAGCATTCTGGAACTGGAATGAGAGGCCCCAGAGTGGAATGACAGCCCCAGAGGGTAGCAGAAGCATTCTGGAACTGGAATGAGAGGCCCCAGAGTGGAATGACAGCCCCTGGGGGTAGCAGGAGTGTTCTGTGACTAGAATGAAAGACCACGGAGTAGAATGAGAGCACCTGGGGGTAGCAAGAGTGTTCTGGGAATGGGCTCCATTCAAATACATTACAGTACAAGTAGAGTTGCAAAGAAAATGCGGAATGGATTTTCCAGTAGGGTCTCTGGGCCAAAATAGACTACTCTGGGACTGGGATGACAGGCCCCAGCTTTGAATGACAGCCCTTAGAGGCAGCAGGAGTATTCTGGGACTGGAATGACAAGCCCCAGAGTGGAATTGACAATGGAGAAGGTGGCTCATATCATCCTCATGGAAAGGGAACGTGGAGGTCAGGAAGAGAGCAGAATTGGACACTGGAACAGGTGGAGGGGCAAGTGCAAGATTTATAACTGACAATGGAGGAGGTGGCTCACATCAACCTCAGGAATTTGTAAGGAAACTAAGGAGCTGACAAGCAGGATAATTACTGAGATGGAGCTGATTTGACAATAGCTACACACATTCGAGAAATATTTAAATGTAAAGTGTTTCACTCTACAGTTTGCACACCCAGTTGCACAGAACTGCCTCTACACCCAGGGTCACTCATTCCACTCTGGGGCCTGTCATTCCATTCCCGAAACACTCCTCCTACCCCCAGGGGCTGTCATTCCACTCTGTGGACTCTCATTCCAGTCCCAGAATACTCCTCTTACCCCCAGGGACTATCAATCCACTTTGGAGCCTGTCCTTCTATTCCCAAAATACTCCTGCTACTTCCAGGGGCTGTCATTCCACTTTGTGGTCTTTCATTTCAGTCCCAGAACACTGCTGCTACCACCAAGGACTGTCATTCCAGTCCCAGAACACATCTGCTAGCCCCAGGGGCTGTCATTCTACTCCATGGTCTCTCATTCTAGGCACAGAACACTCCTACTACCCCCAGAGGCTGTCATTCCACTCCGTGGTTTCTTGTTCCAGTTCCTGAACACTCCTGCTACACCGAGGGGCTGTCATTTGCCTCTGGGGCCTGTCATTCCAGTCCCAGAACACTCCTGCTACATCTAGGGACTGTCATTCCACTCTGGGGCCTGTCATTCCAGTCCCAGACCACACCTACTACATCCCGAGGCTGTCATTACACTCTGGGGCCCATCATTCCATTCCTAGAACACTCCTGCTACCCCCAGGTGCTGTCATTCCACTCCGTGGTGTCTCATTCTAGTCAGAGAACTCTCCTTCTACATCCAGGGGCTGTCATTCCACTCTGGGTCCTGTTATTCCAGTCCGAGACCACTCCTACTACATCCAGGGGCTGTCATTCCACTCTGGGTCCTGTCATTCCAGTCCCAGACCACCCCTACTACATCCAGGGGCTTTCATTTCACTCTGGGGCCTGTCATTCCATTCCC
>NW_015174272.1:1579362-1598000 GCF_001447785.1 Gekko japonicus | reverse complement strand
TCCATTCCCAGAACTCTCTTGCTACCCTCAGGCGCTGTCATTCCATTCCGTGGTCTCTCATTCTAGTCCCAGAACACTCCTGCTACCCCCAGGGGCTGTCATTCCACTCTGAGGCCTGTCATTCCAGTCCCAGACCACTCCTACTACATCCAGGGACTGTCATTCCTCTCTGGGTCCTGTCATTCCAGTCCCAGACCACCCCTACTACATCCAGGGGCTGTCATTCCACTCTGGGTCCTGTCATTCCAGTCCCAGACCACCCCTACTACATCCAGGGGCTTTCATTTCACTCTGGGGCCTGTCATTCCATTCCCAGAACTCTCTTGCTACCCTCAGGTGCTGTCATTCCACTCCGTGATCTCTCATTCTAGTCACAGAACACTCCTGCTACCGCCAGGGGCTGTCATTCCACTCTGGGGGCCCCCATTCCAGTTCCAGAACGTTTCTGCTACCCTCTGGGGCTGTCACTCCACTCTGGGGAACTCTAATTCCAGTCCAGTGGGCACATGGGAGGGGGGCAGAAGGTAGCCTCGCATAGTGTGCAAAAAACCCTGGGACCGGCCTTGTAAAGAGCCCCAAGTGCTTTAACCTTTCTTCATAGGGAAAGTGTTCCAACCCTTTTATCATTCTAGTTGCCTTTTTCTGCACTTTCCCCAATGCTATAATATCCTTTTTGAGGTGTGGTGACCAGAACTGTACACAGTACTCCAAATGAGGTCGCACCATTGATTTATACAGGGACATTATGATACTGGCTGATATGTTTTCAGTTCCCTTCCTAATAATCCCGAGCATAGCGTTGGCCTTTTTATTGCAGTCACACACTGTCTCGACATTTTCATTGAGTTATCTACTACGACTCCAAAATCTCTCTCTTGGTCAGTCTCTGCCAGTTCGGATCCCATCAACGTGCATTTATAGTTAGGATTTTTGGCTCCAATGTTCATCACTTTGCACTTAGCCACATTGAACCCCGTTTGCCACGTTGACGCCCACTCGCCCATCCTCGACAGATCCCTTTGGAGTGCCTCACAATCCTCCCTGGATGAACCATACTGCACAAATATATAAATACAAAAACCAAAAGGTCAGAAAAAACGGCCTCAGACCAATGCTCCCTCTAAGCTGTGGAGTCTTGTGAGCAAAAATTCTACTTTGTGAGCTACTGGCATTAAAGTTGTGAGCGAGCAATTTGGCTACTGCATAAATTAGTTTGCTCTGGAGGCATCCTTCCTGAGCTAAGACAAAAATGTGTGAGCCGGAGGCTAAAAAACTGTGAGCTAGCTCACACTAACTCAGCTTAGAGGGAACACTGCCTCCAAACCCATTTCTGCCACACATACTCAACTATAGTTTAATAGCCCTAAGAAGCCTCCAGAACTGTGCCAAGCTGTGAATCCTCCTCACCTTCTCTCCTTTACTCCTAGAGAAAATCTTGGGAAGAGCTAAGTTGGGTCATATTATATCCAAACTGCATTCATTCATTTGGAACGTTGACATGCATGCTCTTCCAGAGACCTGGGGTTACCACCTGGAGAAAAAAAATGTCCTGTTCCTTTAATAGAGGCAATGAGATGTTATTTGTCAGGGGATGTTATTTACCTCCATGCCATGAAAAGCTTCATCTGCCCATTTCTGCACACATTAAGGCTGTCTTAAAGGGACAGGGCATTTTTCTCCAGATCTGTTAACAACCCTAGATCTGCTGAAGGTGGCTCACAAATTAAAAGCAATAAAGTAAAATAATAAAAACAGCAGCATAAAAATCAATAATGAAACAAGTTGTAAAAACCAACTAGAGGCATAAAAACAGCATGAAACAACAGCCTTAAAAGTGATATTTGTAAAACAGTCCTCATGCTAAAAGCAGACTATTAAAAACAGACAAAAAGATGGAACCCCTGAGTTAAAATCTTGAGTAAAAATAATTATTTAGTTTATAATGGACTGCTTGTCTACAGGTGAAAGGAAATCGGATAAAATCTTTGAACAGAGACATCACAACTTTGGCTTTTCTTCTTCGGAGCTGTTAGTGACCTTCGTTATAAGAAACAGATGTCAAATTTTGTATATAACCCTCTGGAATAATATTCAGTTATAAGTTATGATGGAGCTACAAATGTGCCTTATGACCAAATTAGTAAAACACAAGAATGTGCAGAATAATCATTTATAGAAGTAGCTCGATTTTGTCTTAAAATGCAAACCCTGATTTTCCACCCCCACTAAATCTTACCAGAAAGCATAATTCTACATGCAAATTAGGTATTTTCTTAGTGGCCAGTTCTGTTTTGTGAAGTCTACTCTCTCCCCACTTAGCAGGTTAAGGGGGTCCTCTGTTGGTTTCTTGCCAGGAGAGGGGAGGTATTTAAGGACAATTTCATCTTCTCTCTCTCTCTCTCTTGCTCTCTTTAAAAAAAGCATTCACAAGACAGCATGAGCTACAGGCAGGGATCTTGCTGTCCTCCGTTTCTTTAAAATACCTTACTCCTCTGGGGTTGCATACGAGCAATACACATTTTTAAGCAAAGTGTTGTTGTTGTTCAGTCGCACAGTCGAGTCCGACTCTTTGCGACCCCATGGATCATCTCCCGCCAGGCCCTCCTGTCTTCCGCCATCCTCTGAAGTTGGCTCAATTTCATGTTCGTTGCATCGATGACACTGCCTAACCATCTCATCCTTTGCCGTCCCCGTCTTCTTTGACCTTCAATCTTTCCCAGCATCAGGGTCTTCTCCAGGGAGTGCTCCCTTCTCATTTGGTGGCAAAGTGACATTTGTATATAAGGTAAATTTTGTATAAAGGCAAAAACTCAAGGACGTTTACACTGCCACGCAGGCAAGGATTCTGTACTTGAAGGAAATAATGTATTTTCCCATGTAGAAGATATGAGTGCCTAGAACAAGCAATATTTCAATAGAAGAGCAACTGTGAGAAAAATATTGCAATTATGCATGCAACTATTGAATAACATGTGCACATTTATTATGTGGCTGTTTACATTTCTAGTGTACATCTTTCTTAAGAATTGAGTGGTGCTTTTCGTAGGTGCTTTTCGTTTGTTGAGGAACCATTTCCAAGAGATGCTTGCTTAGAGTGAACAGATACAACTTTCACCCAGAACATACCATTGTGGCCTAGTGGCAACAGTACAAAGCTAATTCCCTGAAGCTGGGAGTTCCACTGTTTCCTGCAGCTCACACTGCTCTCTCTCTTTCTCTCTGTTGACAGGTTGTCTCCGAGCTGGGTCAGCGGAGATGCAAATGTCATGGTCCCTCGGGGAGCTGTCAGTTCCGGACATGCTGGGTGGCGGTGCCTGAGTTTCGGAATGTGGCCTCTAATCTGAGGGAGCGAATGGACCACGCCATACTCCTGAGGCCACACAACAGCAACTCGGGAGCCTTCCGCCCTCGCCTCCACAGCTCCCGCCTGGCCAAGCACCTCATTTTCTATGAGCCCTCGCCGGATTTTTGTGAACCTGACCCAAGCCTGGGCTCACCAGGCACCCATGGCCGCTCTTGCATCAAGGGCAGCCCTCGGCCAAGTGGCTGCAGCAGCTTGTGCTGTGGGCGTGGCCACAACGTGCTGCAGGAGACACAACCCCAGCGTTGCCATTGCCGCTTCCACTGGTGCTGCCATGTGCAGTGTGAGGAGTGCCCTGCCACACAGTTGATCAGCATTTGCAAATGACTTTGGCAAGGCAGGCACTTTAAAGACACGGGCCACATCTGCAGGGCCATGTCCCGAGTGGGCCACATATTGTAGCCTGTTACAAAGTCAGGCAGCATCTGAAAGCAAATAGCTTTTGGACAGCATCATACTTGTAGGGACAGCTCCCACCGAGACTACTCCTGTCTGCAGTCTACATTTCTGTGGCTCTGCCACATGCCATGCAAGTTGTACAGTGACTTGGCCTCTTGATGTGGTAACGGGTTATTGGCTATGAAGCAGAACACCACCTACAAATGAGTGGGAATGGGATAGCAGCGTGGAGCTGTGTGTAAGATGCTATCACCTTATGTGGACCAGATTTTTCATGGCTATATTATCTGCATTGTGTGTAGGGGTTGGCTTCACAGCGAACCACCGTTTAAGAATGTTTGGGAAGGGTCAGGGAGTAAATGCCCTGACCTGGATAGCCCAGGCTAGCCTGATCTTGTCAGTTCTCAAAAGCTAAGCAGGGTCAATCCTGGCTAGTATTTGAACAGGAGACTTCCAAGGAATACCAGGTTCATGATGCAGAGGCAGGCAATGGCAAACCACCTCTGCATGTCTCTCGCCTTAAAAACCCTATGGGGTCGCCAGAAGTCAGCTGTGACCTGACAGCACACATAGAGACAGGCAGTAAATACTTTAGGCTGTGTATCCTCAGACACCTGTGGCAGAGAAGGATCAGGAAAAATATATATTAGTGGCAAGAAGTTGTAGATGAGGGCTGGTACCCCCAGGCTGTGAGAGAATGTGCAGACCCCCATTTGGGCCACTACAGGTTCCAGGGCCCCAATGCATCTAGCACAGAGGAGTTTGGGAGATTGACTCTTTAGCAGGCAGACACATTCTGATTTCCTTTTACTAGTGGGAAATATGGAGATTAAGTTTGTAAATGTTGCAGTTGTATGGAATAACAACAGTGGCCTATTTTGCAATAGCAACACCAGTGAAACAGCACTGGGGTATTTACTTAAGGGTTAATTTATTAATTTGACCTTTTATTTAACTTATGTGGGTGATAGGAGAGGTATCACTTCTTTTCGCTGCACCCTGTTCAGTGCAGGTTGATTGATTCATTGGGCCATGCCCATTTGTTTCATAGACCAACATGCGTGTGAGAGAGAGAGTGTGCATAGTTGGCTCACCTCACTCTGCATCTTGTCATTTATGATGGGGCATATGGGTGATCCAGGACCAAAAGGAGATTTTTACCATTCCTATCGTTGTGCTTTGACAATTCCCTGTTAAACTTCAAAAACCTTCAGAAAAGCTGTAATTATCAGCTTTTTTCACATCATCAATTCTGAGGGGACTTCAGTTTTCCCCATAAAAACTGAAATATCTACACAACAAAGCACTCAAGCATGTTGCAGGTACTGATGTTCGTCCATATAAACATTAATGCAGTCAATAAAATAGGTTTATTTATAGGCTATCAGATCACTTGGAATTCAAAACATAGAAGAAATAGGATGTTTATTAAAATCTGTCTATCCTGTATGGTCAGGGTCTGTGCTGATTTAATTGCAGGACACTGAAATTGAAAAGTCCATTTTTTCCAAAGTTGGGTTCTGAGATCCAGCAAGCAAATAGTCTCCGTGAGGCCTGCACACGTATTATCCAAAGAAGCAGGAACAGAGAAGTTTAAACCATCATAGCTTCCAAGAATAAAACTGAATCTGGAATCTAAATCTCCTGAGTGCTGATGTCCCACCCTTTAATAGGGAAAGCCATCAAGACTGGGCAAAAGGGTTGTTCACATATAGGGTCAGGTCACACGGACATTTAGTGCGGGCTTCGCTGCTGATCCCTCACGCATTAACGTTTCCTGTTCATATTGGCAAACCTACCTCCCGCACCGAGGCGGGCTGAGTCCCGCGGTTTTCGCTCTTTTTATCCGCGTTTTCTGACACCCGTTGGAACAGGTGTTTTTCCGATATCTTGCGCTTTGTATCCTCTGTTTTGGTATCTGGACAGCAATCCGCCGTGACCGCGCTACCCTCTTTTGTGTGTTTCCGGTTTAAGTTATGCGCATGTGCAAACAGGCACTAGCTTTTATTTTGGTCTTTTTTAGTTTGTATGTACGCCCAAGCACATGGGAAGACAAGCGCATGCGCAGGTTGTTTTTAAAAAAAAACGCGCCGCTGCGGGGACGGCGCGCTGTGTGATCAGTACTTCACGCAAGTGAAGCAGAAGACAGAGGGACCGTCTGACCACCTACAAGCAATATAAAATGTTCCGGATAGAAGAACTGCGGGAATACTAGCGCGGTAAGAGGTCCGTGTGACCGCGGCCATATACACTGTGTGAGCTGGTGATGTGAACCAACCAACATTGTACAAGAAACCACCTTAGAGACTGCAAGAGGCAGAGCTTATGAAAAGCCAGTTAGAGCTCAGCAGTGATGAATAATGACATGCCCCAGAGATGGACACTTCTGCTTGATAAAAAGGGCAATTAGCATCAAAACTGAAATTCCATAGGACAGGTAGGCACAAAATACATATTGGAACGTTCTGGTCAGGAAGAAAAGGTGTGACAGGCCTCTCACTGCATGTGACAGGCAAGAGTACTCCAAGGAAACTAAGCTTTCACCAGGTAGTGCTACCAAATCAGCTGGTGTTCTCTGAAAATGGAGTTTTGTGAGGCAGGTGTTTCCCACAGCAGCCCCTCTTTTCCTGTTCCATAGAATAAAATGGAGCAAAGGAAGTAGAGCTACCAAATGTATACTACACCAAACCCTTGACTAACGGGACCTGGGACCTGGAATAGAATGAACCCCTAGTGTTTTCCTCCTGCTTCATACAAGTTAGGAAACTCTAGTTCCATCCAGATATATGGGAGCAGAGGTCATTTCGGGGGGGGGGGGGGAACGCGGGGGAACGCAGTTCCCCCGGGTGAGGTGCAAGGGGGCGGGGCACATGACAAAGCCCCGCCCCCTGCTTCCGGCCGCCCCGCTTCCAGCCCTCATTCAGCCAGGAGAAGGCAGGAGAAGAGGGAGGGTAAGTTGCTTCCTCCCCGCCTCTCCCCACCCCTGCCTGCCTGGGGCCAGGGAGGGCCTTGGCGGGGCTTCCTCGCACTCCCGCTGGCCTTGCAGGTCCACCGCCAGGCCCCTGATGTCAGGGGGGGTGGCATATGCTAATGAGTTATGCTAATGAGTTCTCCTAGCTCTTTTTCTACGAAATGACCCCTGTATGGGAACAAGTAAAACGAGGTGAAACTCAGTGTGATTAGAGTGTTGGACTATGATCTGGGAGAGCTAGTTTCAAATCTCTACTCTGCCATGAAGTTCCTTGGGAGGTCTTGGGCAATGCTCCCTCTAAGCTGTGGAGTCTTGTGAGCAAAAATTCTACTTTGTGAGCTGCTGGCATTAAAGTTGTGAGCGAGCGATTTGAGTGCTGCATGAATTAGTTTGCTCAGGAGCCATCCTTCCTGAGCCAAGGCAGAAATGTGTGAGCCGAAGGCTGGAAAACTGTGAGCTAGCTCACACTAGCTCAGCTTAGGGGGAACACTGGTCTTGGGCCAATCTCTCTCTCTCTCAGCCTAACCAACTTCATGGGGTGATTGTTAGGATACAGTGGAGGGAGGGAGAACCGTGTATATGTCTCTGAACTCCTGGGAAGATGGGCAGGGTAAAAATGTACTTGATAGATAGCTTGGGCATATTTGGGAAGATGGGAGAGAACTGAACCTCCCTCAGTTCATCCTGTTATTCCAAGGGAGGAAGAGATTTTCATCTCTCCTTTCAGAGATCTGCCTGGAGCCCCTGGAATTCTGAGGGAGATGCTTGCATTGCCTGTTTGGTTGGGCCAGACCTGGCATAAACTGAAGAATTTTTACACTGGCACTACTTCTGAACACATCCAGAGGATCTTGTGAATCATAGCTCATTCCTGGCGCAGCACCGTAGTATCTTCCAAATTACATTTAGAGGCACTATCAGGCTCCCCTGCTGGCCCTTTGACTGACAGGAGCAGCATTTTCCGTTGGTGATACTGATGAGGTACCAAGATGCAGGTGTGTTTATCCAGTCACATACACAGGAACAAGAGTATGTGACTTTAGCCATTCAGGGATACAGGAAAGAGATATATGCGAGTGCACACAGAATGGGTGATGTGAACATGCATAAATGCAGAGGTCATTTTGGGGGGGGGGGTCGCGGGGGATTGCAGTTCCCCCGGGGTGAGGTACGGGGGGTGGGGCACGTGATGAAGCCCCGCCCCCTGCTTCCGGCCGCCCTGCTTCCGGCCCTCATTCAGCCAGGAGGAGGCAGGAGAAGAGGGAGGGTACGTTGCTTCCTCCCTGCCTCTCCCCACCCCTGCCTGCCTGGGGCCAGAGAGGGCCTTCGCGGGGCTTCCTTGCACTCCTGCCGGCCTTGCATGGGGCTCGGCAGTGGAGCTGCAAGGCCGGCGCCGGCGGCCAGGACCGTTGGGGGCAGGGTGTTTGGCCTCATGACACACTTCTGGTGATGTCAGGGGGTGTGGCATATGCTAATGAGTTATGCTAATGAATTCCCCTAGCTCTTTTTCTAAGAAACGACCCCTGCATAAATGGAGGGTCTGGATCAATGTGTGTGAGCAATGTGCATGTGGTAAGGTATGTACACAGTATGAACGAGAGACAAATTTGAGTAGAGAGAGTTAAAGTGCCTCTTGCTGTATATACCATAAACATTAAGTGAGGTATACATATTAAGTGTATACATGCTGGTGTGCTAAAGCAGGGTGGGGGCATGCTATTACATGGAGTACATGGAGTGTGCACATCTGGGTTATGAATGACCTCTATGGATAAGGCTTAAGCTGGCCTCAGCCAGGAGGGCGGGGAATAAATCTGACAAATAAATAAATAAATGTTAGTGCTAGGAGCAGAAAAGGATGATTCATGCCACTGTGTGGGTCAGGAGGATAGGTCAATCTTCTCATGCCAGACCTACCCTGAACCTGAGTTTACATCATGGGTCCCACTTTTAACACTTCTTTAGCATACTCTCATCATACTTTACTAATAGCACTTTCTTCTCCTTCCTCCCTTTCTCTTGTTATTCTCTTTGTCCTTTCCATTGGTTCACAAAACACTTGTTGAAGAGCAATGATTTATCTTGTAAATGTCTGGATTTGTGTATTCGTTTCTCCTGTGTTAAAAATCCAGGTGCTCCTACCTCTAAGCAAAGGCTTGGTGATAAACTAAAATCCATTCTGCACAGCCTCACAAATAACCCCTTCCTCTTGATTTCTTCTGGTGCCTGAGACATAATGGTGATCTGGTGAACTCTGATTGAAAGGCACATTATGGGTGTATGTAAATCCCCCCCCCCCCCGCCAAGGGGTGTGTGTCTAATAGTGGAACAGCAGAAGGTGAGAGTTAACCCCCCTTCCCTGGCATGTGTGTGTGGGAGAGGGTGAGCAATGTAGCCTTTCCTGCTGGTATAACATAAGGACAGATAGTAATTTACTAATCTGAGGTAAATGCCACCACAAATATGGGTGTTCAACAAGCAGAGCATACTTTGGTGCAGCAGAGCAGCTAGATGGGGATGGGTCTCAGGAGTTACAGGCATGCTCCAGTAAGTATGGGAAGTACATGTGATTGTCTGATCAGTATGACAGTTGTGTGTGTGAATGCAGTGGGGGGGGTGTCTGTCAGTGCTAGAATGTCTCCTCCTTCCAGCCCAAACCGCAGTCTCTGGAAATTCCTGTTGACTTCTGTCAGGCCCTGGCTCTGGTCTCCGGGAAAGATGCTTGCTGCAGCCAGTTCCATGGGGTGATTTACTATGTGGCCGCTGCAGGGTTGCTGCAGTTTACATTGGCCCAGTGATGAGGCCCCTTTCCAGATGGAACTGATGCGCAGGGTACTTATAATAAAACTAACTGAAACAAAGCATTCCCCCCCTATGCAAGTTTTTTTGGGGGGATGGCAGGGACTTTGCCACAACTGCAAGCTATAAATTAGGAAGAAAAGGCAGTTGGCAAAGGGGCGGAATTTAATCTCACCCCAGTGGCATCAGTGGTGCACATCTTCCCTGTTGAGTCTAAAGTGCTTTCCATTCATCTAATGGGTGCAAGACTGGGAAAAAGAGGGATGGGGCTGACCCAAGATGCTTAGATGTCCTGATGTGAGAAAGCCAAATGGCTCTCCCCCCAAAAAAAATTGGGATTACGCACCAGGAAGTTCTCCTACAGAAGATTTACTGAAATGAATGGCTGTGCTCTCTGTCCCACTCATTTGAAGAGCCTGTGCAGGAGAACTTCCCAGTGCCCCCTGAGTCACAGCCATCCAGCTCCCAGACGCTCCTTTTATGGCACCCCCAATCTGCCAGTCAGCTGAGGCACCTGCCTCCCCAACTTCGAGAAGTGCTGCCTGTGAGGTACAATGAGGATTCTTCCAAGTCACACCTGCTTTCTGTATTGGTGGGCTTAAAATTTTTACTTTCTGCCCATGAGCTTGCAGTGCTCCCATTCAGGAGGCTTTTTGAATGACTAAGCAGAGGTTTCAGACCCCAAAGGGAAGCTGCACTCTAGTGTTCTGCAGTCCCTTCCTCTTTCCATCAGTTGAGTGCATCTAGGCCAGTGATGGCAAACCATTTAGAGGCCGAGTGCCCAAACTACGACCCAAAACCCACTTATTTATCGCAAAGTGCCAACACGGCGATTTAACCTGAATACTGAGGTTTTACTTTAGAAAAAACAACTCATACATTAACTTAAGATGATCCAAACAAAGTAAGGAAAGCAATCCCAAATGCTTTCATTTACTTAAAATTATTTGGCAGAGAATTTGACACTTTAATGATGGTCTGGGCCTGGCTGGGGCGATGGCACGTGTGCCCACAGAGAGGGCTCTGAGTGCCACCTCTGGTACCCGTGCCATAGGTTCGCCACCACTGGTCTAGGCTGAGCTTACTTAGTGCTGATGGAAAGGCACTTTCCACATGCTCAGAGGCATTTCTTTACACATACTGTAAACCATAGCAATAACAACAGTTTCTGTGGATGAATCCCAGTTTATACTAAACATACCTACCCCCCTTTCCTTTGCAATGCAACAGCATGCAGTGACTAGACTGCTGTTCTGAAAAGGACTAACAAAATGAACAGCGTGCCTAGATGGTCATAAAAGTAGGATGGAGCAAATTTGTATTTTAAAAAATAGATAATGGAGAAGGATTAAGAATGGCATAATGCTCCTTTCCTAATCTGGTCCAAACTGTGCTGCTTATATTCTCTGTGGCTTTTGTATGGGAACCAAAGCAACAAACAGGAAGTGGAAAGCAAATAGTGATAGAGTATGGCCTGTGGTGTGGATTAGACCACCTCATGCAATTCATCTACAGCAACAACCAACCCACACTGGGTTGAACCCATTCTTAGATCCAGTTGGGGGCGTGCCCACTCAGTATAATGTCCAGCATCTGCAGTTCGGCACTATTATTTGGGAAAGCAAAAAAAGAAAAAGTCTCGGGATAAAGCAGGTACCCAGACATCCCCACTGTGCTGGCTGAAGGCACAGAAACACAGAGAACGTGGTGTTGGTCAGGGAAAAACTAGCCCTCTGAAGGATTATTTGGGTAGCAGAGTGCTCAAGGCTCATAACGCAGCAGAGCCAAATTAGTGTGTGCTGACAAGAAACAAAGGCCCAATCTGCATCTAGCATTTGCTCCACTGCTTTACCAAACCCATGCTGGAACAGAAATTCCCCTCTACGGCCCAATTGCATCTAGCAATTTGCTCAGTTTTTTTTATTTTTTAAAAAGATTGGATTTATACCCCACCCTTCACTCAGAGTCTCAGAGCAGTTTACAAACTCCTTTCCCTTCCCCTCCTCACAACAGACACCCTTGTGAGGTAGGTGGGGCTGAGAGAGCTCTTTCAAGAACTGCCCTTTCAAGGACAGCTGTTGTCAGAACTATGGCTTGCCCAAGGTCATCCAGCAGCTGCAAGTGGAGGAGTGGGGAATCAAACCCAGTTCTCCCAGATTAGAGTCCGCACACTTAACCACTACACCAAACTGGCTCTCACTTAATCACCAAACTTTACCAAACCCACACTGGAACAGAAAAAGATGCAGCTCAAAACCACATTCAAATACCCCGAGCCAACACTGTACTGACTGCAGAGTCACCCCTGAACGGCCATAAAACGGCCATAAATCTATGCAGACAGTACCATAAAACCGAGAGATCAAATGAAGTGAAAGTAGCATGCAGTCTGGACATTGCCATAAAATCTGACAATCAATTAAGGTGAAAGTGGCATGCAATGCAGAGGGAAATTTCTGTTCCAATGTGGGTTTGGTAAAACGGCAGAGCAAATGCTAGATGCAGATTGGGCCGTTCCATTTTCACTTTGATTGATTGTTGGATTTTATGTCAGTGTCCAGACTGCATACTGCTTTCACTTCATTTGATCTCTCGGTTTTATGGTAGCCGTCTGTGTAGATTTATGGCTGTTTTATGGCCATTTAGGGGTGACTCTGCAGTCAGTATGGAGTTGGCCCGGGGTATTTGATTGTTGTTCTGAGCCGCATCTTTTTCTGTTTCATTGTGGGTTTGGTAAAACAGTGGAGCAAATGCTAGATGCAGATTGGGCCAAAGTTACACACGGAGCCTCTTTATCTTTGCAAACATTAGTCCTTTATTATAAGGAACGCCATTCTCGACAGGATAGAGTAGAGAAAGGATTCTAATCTAGTCTAACTAGCTAGGATAGATAGAGTTGCAGAAATTGTGCCCTGCTCTCATGGTGCCAAGATGGAGAAGCCTAGCATAGTGTGAGAGAAGGTGTCAAACCTGAGAGAAGGAAGGAAGGTTCCCTGGGAGTAGCAATCTACACATCACAGGGATAGCATCAGAGAGTAAAGGGAAGGACAGTCTGTGTCCTGGCCTTTCTATCTCTCTGACTCTCTTATAGACCCCCCTCTGAAGTCTGAGGCTAAGAGAGAGCGCAAAGTCCTTCGCTTCCAGCACTCTTCTAGACAAGGCTGACTGAAATGAATGGCTGTGCTCTGTCCCACTTAGTCCCCACCAGACATGTTCACCTGGAGGACTATGGGCAGCCAGGACCAAAGTGATCTAAGTGGTTCCTGCCGCCTGTAGGCAGTGCCACAAAGGCTGCCAAGGTCTGGCCCAAGCAGGCTGGGGACCAGGGCTGACACTACGGCATAGCCTCAGCTTGTTCCAGGATGTTTTAATATCCCTAATCAGGCTTTGGTGTCAGTGGCAACCGAATTTGCCTGCAGACACTGCTTGGAGTGGAAGTTGAAACCTTGACCCATTACTACTCCTTCATCCCCTCCAGAAAAACGAATTGCTGATTGGGGCTTTAAATTAAAGGCATCATGTAATGCTCTTTGTCCTGCTGGTGCATCATGTCCTGAAGGTGGTAGCAGCTGAGCTCCTTAAGAAACCTCTGGAGAGCTGCCTCTGTGATCCAAAGGCCGAGATCCCCATCTCTTCATACTGGTCCCAGCCCAAGAGGGACCCCAAGCTGTGAGTCAAGCTGGACCGGGTCTCCTTGCTGAACTCAGCTGGGCCTCCGCCCACAGTGGTGACTTCACTGCATGAGGTTTGTAACCAAGCATCTCTCTCTCTCAGCTCTTCAGCAGGGAGTGGTTCCGTCTGAATACAGCAAAAACTCAGCCAAGTATGTGAGTGAGTGTGGAGAGGGGCAGGGCTTGTGTATTACCATGTAGGATGGATCTCACAACCTTCTCAACCCATGGACATGGGGGGGGGGGCATCTTTCTGTGTCAGCCTGTAGCAAGGTGGCTATGAGTATCTGACATTATCCCTGCAGCAACAGGAAGGAATGTCTTGCTACAGAACAATACTACTGGAATCAAGCTAGCTTAGTCCTGCAGTTATCAAGGGCACAGGTGGCAGTGAAAACAGAACTTGAATTACAGTGGCTGTTTCTACATGGATGATTTCCTCTGCCTTGGCTTTTTTACAGTAAAGCTGTTTTTGGGAGCGCAAAGGGGTCATTTCCTGCTGGAGCGCACAGGAGCGGAGCTCCGGCAGTAAAGAGCCCAGGGGGCGGGAACATGCAACAAGCCCCACCCCCTGCTCCCAGCAGCCCTCAGTCAGAGCAAGAAGCAGCCAGGTAAGTTACAGAGCCCCCACCCCATCCCCCCGGTCCAAAACAGTCCAGTGGCACCTTTAAGACCAAGTGTTATTCAGGTACAAGCTCTCCCTCCTCTGTGAGGACAGATCGGCATGTCCCCCCCCCCCAATAGCTAGCAATCCAAAACAGTCCAGTGGAGCCTGAGCGGTGCGTGTTGCCTTCTGACAAACGTCTGGTGATGTCAGGGGGTGTGGCATATGCAAATAAGTTATGCTAATGAGTGCCTGTGCCTCTTTTTCTATTAAATGACCCCTGGGAGCGCATATATCACAACATCCTCTATTTGTCCTGCTTCTGTGTTTTCTCCAAACAAAAAGGGGACCACAGTGTGAAGTACACAAAACAGAGAAAAACACTATGATAGATAAGACTACTGTGTGATTTTAACAAAGCTCTATTGAAAAATTTATGCTCATTTTGTTACTCTATTATACTATTGTTGTCTTTTATAACATATCTAAGAATAACCACATTAAACAAAATCACAGTTTCTTGTATTTCCCCACAATGTGGACAAATCGCTGTAGAACCATCGATCATTTACAATTCCTTAATGACTTAGAACAAAAATTCTTATCATATAACTAGCAACTAATTTCCAATAGATGAACTGTACAGTTGAAACCTTTGTGCCAATGTTTATGAATGCTGAAGGGCCTTTGTTCCTACTGAAAGTGTTTTTATTGGCTGTCAATATAAGAGTAGGTTCCAGACTGAGTTATCACACATCAGAGAAGCTTGCGACTTCTGAGGAAGACACACATGAGATGAGCTTCAACTGGGTGCTTGTAGAGTCGAGTCAAACTACAATTATATTTTAAGTACTGGAATCAAGTTGTCAACAATAAGATAAAGACTTTCAACTCTACAGTTTATTAAAATAATGCAGTAGTCTTATCTAGCACAGTATTTTCCATGTTTTCTCCTGCAGTGCTGCAGTCTTTCATAAACTTGGTATGGAACTATCTTTTTGGAAAGATCACAGTCCAAGTGCCTTAGGACTCTGTGTGTATGGGAAGGTGTGCATTTCTGCAGGCCCAGCCTACATTGGTATCATTTTGCTTATATCAGTCCCCATAGCTGTCATTTCTTCCTCTCTTACTGGATGGGTTTTGCAGGATTTTTTTAAAATCCTGAATTGGAAATTAATAGATCACTGTGATGGAATAATGTTAAGGTGATCTATTCCAACAGCACACTAGTTTCCAGCTTTCGTTAAAGAAGTATCTAGCCCTGTGCCTTGTGGATTATAAGGCAAAATGTGCAGGCTTCGTGTTTTCTCTTTTAACTTCAGAATGAAAAGGGCTGGAGTTACCTTTTTTATAAAAATTCAAACTGGAAACTGGTACATTGTAGCAATTGGTATCTCTCCTTATATATAATTGAATAGTGGGTGCCAAAGTTCTAATTCTAAAATGCACTCCCTTAGTGTATGGCTGATGGCACTGCTCCTCAGCATATATCGCCACCAATCAGAAGGCAAAGCCCGGGTCCCGCCCACACCACAACTGCTGTGACAATCTGGTCTTTTGCATATGGAAGCTGATTGGACTTCAGTCCATTGCACACCTCAAACTCCCCCCCCCCGCAAGGCAGTTGGAATTTTCAGTTGCATAACATACCTCATAGGGGAGAGGAGAATGGGTAACAATGGTTACCACTCTCCAGGTGAGGGCTACAGATAACTCAAACATACAAATGCTCTTCAGATAGCAGAGATCAGACCCTCTGGAGAAAACAGTGGACTCTGTCATTAAACCCTGCTGAGGTCGCCACAGGAAACTGACACTGTTTGCCCAAAGCCAGAGCACTCTCCCAGAGCCTCTTTCTAGATCTCGTTGTATTTATTTCCGCAACGGGCATTATTTCTAGTAACATAATACCATAGTAGTCTAGTAATTCCTGGTTTTTTTACTCTTCCAGAAAAGTGAAAGAAATATAGCCTATGAGGACCCTAAGACAAGGAAAGTGCATGTAAAACTGCTGTTTGTGTGCTCTGTTGCCACTACAGAAGCTTCTGCCTTTGCAGCAGCAATGAGAGTTATATAGAGAATTGCCTCCATGTGGGAGCAGCTAGTGAGGACTGTGTTAGCTACCCTGCTTTTCTCCCCAGAGGGGCCTCAATACACCTTACATTGTTATTTTCTTCTCTGTTTTATCCTCACAACCACCCTGTGAGGCAGGTTAGGCTGAGAGTGAGTGAGTGACTGACCCAAGGCTACCTAGTTTTATTTGTAGAAAAGACAACTCAGGCTATTAGTTAAAGGTGACTTTGATATCACTTCCCACAGTGTAAACATGCATTTATTTTATGCCAGTGTTGCTTCTAGTCAATCATATTTTGCAGTTTTCTGTACTGACTCCAAAATCTGTTTGCCGGTGGTGAACATGGGATGAATATACACACAATAAGCAGCAACCCCTCCTTCAAATCAACTGCCAAAATATATTTCTCCAGTACAACATCACTTCAAAATAAAATCTGTACCAAACCGATCCTCTGAGTCCATTAGCAGTTCCTGTCTATTCCTAAGGGCTTCTCTGTGCCGGCAAAAAGCAGCAGGCCAGTAGCCGATCAGCACTGTGCCATGCTAGTTGATAACTGCCAGCATGCCACAAGATTTGGGCTGTGGACTAACGTTTACTGTTCTGCAAGTATCAGCATGGGCTCAGAAATACTGGGGCATTCATACTACACTGTTCCTGTACAACAAGCTCTGCAAATAAGCGCAATGTAAAGTCTGTAGAAGGGGGCAGAGTTTTTATTTATTTATTTCATTGCATTTATACCCCACCCTTCCCGTGAACGGGCTCAGTTGGATTTATTCCTATATAACTCAAACCCAGTATATTTTGAGCCTTTCACTGAGGACTGGAATACTAGAAGCAGTCAAGAGAGTTAAAAACATGTGTTTTATTAACTAATACATTTTTTTATTTTTAAAATTTAAGCTATTTATAGCATGCTTTTCCATCTCCGCAAATGGGCTCATGGTAGAAGGGTTAAAACTCAGCTAGGGTTGCTAGCAACTTGGAGGAAAATGTCTTGCCCCTTTAACAGAAGCTGAATGTGCAGACAAGGGCAGTTAAAAATTTTAATGGCACAGAGGTAAATAACATTACCTGGCAAATAACATCACATTAAGCCTCTGTTAAAGAGGCAAGGGGAAAAAAACTATAGGTTGTTGAGAACCCTAAAGTGTGTCCCATTTGTCCACTTTGCCAAGTACTGTGGGACCCATCCCTTCTTTCCATCTCCTGATGTGGAAGAAGCAAGACGTGAGACATGTACCACACGATCCCTGATGTAGGAAGTGGAAGGATTGCATTCAGGTTCCCCTGTATAAGTAGACCATGCCAGCCATCCAACCAACGGTTGGATGCATCACACACATTTCTGGATTGGGCCCATCCTCTAAACTCATGGATTGCTGATCACATGGATTGCTTCTCTGTGCCAGAGCCTCTGTATCTGCCTTGCCCCACTAAGACAGGAAGCCAAATGCTGTGATTGTGCACTTTATTAACAAGGCTGTTGTCTTAATGTGCGTGTGTGTGTAAAAGAAATCAACCCTGACTGTTCCCTGGAAGGCCAGATAATGAAACTGAAGCTCAAATACTTTGGCCACCAAATGAGAAGGGAGCACTCACTGGAGAAGACCCTGATGCTGGGAAAGATTGAAGGTCAAAGAAGACAGGGACGGCAAAGGATGAGATGGTTAGACAGTGTCATAGATGCAATGAACAAGAAATTGAGCCAACTTCAGAGGACGGCGGAAGACAGGAGGGCCTGGCGTGATCTGGTCCATGCGGTCGCAAAGAGTCGGACTCGACTGTGCGACTGAACGACAACAATGTGTACTATAGATATATGTATATATATATATATATATGCAATTTTATTGCACTGTATTATACTGTTTTTATTCCATTGTCTTCTAATTTTGTAACCTACCTTGAGTCTCAGCAAGAAAAGTGGACTTTAAATGAAGTAAATAATAAATACAGCGATTAAAACTGCAAATGATATGCAGTCTCCCACAGAGATCAGCAAGTGAAGGTTTCCTGTGGAACACCAGTTGCAGCCCTACTCCATTACAAAAGAGATACAGGAAGGGTGGCTTTGGTGGCAGGATTTGTTGACAGGCCTGACCCACCACCTTGCGTGCACTAGTAACATGCGCTCCGGTCACCATCTTCAGCACCTCGAACATCCTACTGTTGTCAGCTTTTTACTGATTCTGCTCCTGTGTGCAAGCAAGTGGAGTTTCCCCATCCTGCTATAAGTTGCAAGATGCCTCACTTGTCAGGTACAGGAGCAAGGTCGGTGCGGCAACTGGGGGAAAAGTTAGCAGTCTCCCATGCACATTGTCCTCCTCCCCCACTATCACGTTCCACCAGAAGTCAATGACAACGCCAGTCCCGCTTCAGTCTCATTAATACAGCAACCCCCAATGACAATACATTCAGTATATGAAAATCATCCCCGAGGGATGAGCCGTGCAATTCTGTTCTAGGACAATTAAACAGGAAAACAGTAGTACTTATAGGACTCCCAAATTTTATTCCAGCAGAGCTCGCTCACTTCAGGTGCATTGGAACGTCTTTGGATGTATCCTTGCATCTGAGGAAGTGAACTCCGACTCACAAAAGCTTATTCTGGAATAAAAAAGTGTTAGTCTTTAAGATGCTACTAGACGCCTGTTTAATTTCCCTTTAATGACAAGTTCTCTTTAGCGCTACTGCTGCTACCGCTGCAGCCCCCCCTTCTCTCCCCCCCCCGCCCCGCATTGCTGCAGCTGCCG
>NW_015174272.1:1563522-1579254 GCF_001447785.1 Gekko japonicus | reverse complement strand
CTGCTCGCTCTGCCTGTTTCAGCTGCTGCTTCCGGCTCGAGGGGGACTCGCAGTGCAGAGTCAGCTGGGCAGGTGGCACAGGAGGGAGGCGGAGGCGGCGCGCGCGCAGGAGAGCAGGTGGGTGCCAAGGCCCGACTCGTCCCACGGGGGTGGCGGCGGCGGCGGCAGCAAATGGCCCAAAGCATGAGGGGGAAGGAAGCCGTGCCGTGTTAAGTGGGGGAGGCACTGCAGCTGCAGAAGAGCAGAGCGTGGGGCGCAGCGGGCAGCGAAGCAGGTCGGGGGACGAAGAGGGCCGTCGAGGTCAATTTGAAACCAAAGAGGAGAGTTGTGAGGCAACAGGATATGTGTGTGTGTTTATGTGGCTGCAGAAGAGCAGAGCGTGGGGCGCAGCAGGCAGCGAAGCAGGTCGGGGGACGAGGGCCGTCGAGGTCAATTTGAATCCAAAGAGGAGAGTTGTGCGGCAACAGGATATGTGTGTGTGTTTATGTATATAATTTACCAATGGAAAGAGAGCTTGGAAAGGCTTTGGATAAATAAAAAGAGAGATTGGGAATGCTTGGGATGGAGGTTCGACTGTGCGCTTGCCCCACTGGAGGGAGGCTGGGAGCGGCAGCGTTGGGCGGTGCTAGTGTATGAATGTGGATTTTTGGGGTGCAGCAGCCTCGCGGGGTTGTGGGAGGGCAGAGAGTTCGCACGCGTTGCCGTGTGGGAGTTGGGGGGGGGCGCTTGGTTGTACCGCTGGTATGTCGGGGAACCGCCAGCGCCGGAGCAAAGAGACCCGGTAGCAATTCGAGAATTGGGCAGAAGGGTGCTGCCGAAGACGAGCCTCCGTTGCTCATCGAGGTGCGTGCGCGCTGCAGCGAGCGTGTGGGTGGATTGCTCTGGGGGGGGGAGGCCGCAGCTTGGGAGTCGGGCGTTCGATGCGGGAGCTGGGAGGAAGGGAAATAGGGAGAGTCGGAACAAGGATCACCGGCGCTCTCTCCGCTCCTTTCGGTTAAAAGACTAAAAGGATTGCCGGGGCCCCCTGCTAGCTGGGCCGGCACACTGAATCGGGCCTTGGGAAGGCTGGAGGGGAAAGGGTGACGAAAAGGCACTTAATGCTCGTGGGCTGAAGGGGGCGCCAGGAGCACCCAACACAAAAGAGGACCCCTGGATTTTGGGATGGCATCTGGGCTGGATCTGGGGGAGGTGTGTGGATCCAAGAAATCAGGATTATTTGGAAGGAGAGACCAGTTTGGTGGTTGGGCCAAGATCCTTGGTTTTTTCCCTCTAAGATGTAATTGAATAAACCATATCTTGTGTAGCAAAAGGTGGGATCTGGCAAGATTTGGGGAGTTTTATTGACCCCTTTAGATTTGGCTCCTGACTGAGTTTTGTAGCAGTCAAAAATGCTGCACTTTGGGGCTTGCCTGGCAGACTCAGCGTGACAGGCAGTGCCTGGCACAGGTCCCCTTGCTTCTCTCTGTTTTGCCTTTTGTTATTGTGACGCAGGAGAAAGGATCCATTATAGGTCTGTGCTTGACTACGTGATGTCTGTCACTGGTGCTCTCTCTGGGTTGGGATATTGTTTCGCACGCAGGCATAGGCTGTATTCGAGGTTCTTCTATCACAAGATGTTACTTAACTATCTTGGTGCTCCAGTCAATGAATACCAAGAAAAACACTTAACCTAGATTGAGGGGCATGCCACCGTTCAAGCTGGAGTATGCCCCTCCTGGAAACACAACCATGTCCTGTGAGATCTGTGGTTCAGATACTTCACTTCCCATCCTCCTGGACTTCATACCTCTGCATGCTGGAGGCATGCTGGGAATTGTAGTGTCCCACACTTAAAGGGTTCAGGCATAGCTATGCTGAATAATACCTGCTGCCTGCTTACCTCTGCTTTCTCTTCGACCACTGATAAACTGGGATTATGACTTGGTCTAGTCCTATGTCATTTAGAAGTTTAGGGACACCATGAGATGATATCTTATTTTCCCTCACTCACAATCCTCAAATTTTGCTGGAAGCTGCATGAAGCAGGATAGCTAGTATGTTTCCACAGGACTGTCATCCTTGACAATTTATGAGAATTGCAGTAGGGCCTGAGAAACGAACAATGTAGACAAAGGCAGCCTTTCTCCTTCCACAACATTAGAGTTAAAAGTGGTGCTTGAATAAGTGACTCCCCACCACTGTAAGGCTCACTATACTGCCCCTGCAAAGTTGATTTGTGGGCAGTGTGTATGCTTCCATCTTGTAAGTGATGTCTGACAGGGTTCATGTTGTAAATAGATTGCTGGATCCTCTTGGAACCAAACTACTGGCCTCCACACCAACTGTAAGGGTGTCTGTATAGGGTTTTGCAGGGTGGGGGGAGAATCTAGGCCTCTGCTTGCATTATTCATGTCTGTGGATGAGATACAATTAGAAATAATGGCTTTCTGGGTGCTCCATTTGCACTTCAGTTTATAGTTTCCTTATCAGAAACTAGTTTTGCCCACAGGCTCTTGATGTATCCTTTGCAAAATTGCCACTGCCGGGAACACCCCAAACCTTGCCATAAAGTGGTCTGCGATCAAGACCAGTTTTCTCTCTAATAAATTGCAAGATTAATTTTAAACATTTCTGGAGAAAAAATTCAAAGAATAATGACAAAGCTGGGGGAAAGCTAGATAAAATCACTTAACTACTCTATGTCTAGTTACCTGAATCTCTTAAGACATTTATATGATATCGAGACAATGAGATGCTGCAGAATTGAGATGATACAAAAGTGAACTTCATTCAGCCTGATTGATAAATCTTCAGATTGGAGTTACCTGGTTGCTAGTGACAAGTAAACATTGAGTCCACCTAACTAGAGAAGACTTGGTCAACAGAGAAAAAAGTTAGTCCATGTTTTCCAGTAGTTGAAATATCACAAACGAATAACAAATGGCCCTGGCTGTAGAGAAATGCTACATTAAACTATTGTAGTTTACTTGCAAGTCTTGATTAAATCACAGAAAGCTCGGTTCAGGCCCATAGCCAGGATTTCTTGTAAAAACTCGAGGGGCACTGAAATAAAAATAAAATAAAGTCACGTATGCTGGCTGGCTGGACCCTGCCCCAACTGGCCTTTCCATGTGGTGGCTGGACGGAAGGGCATGCCAGGCTCCAGCAGGACAGAGCAGTGCTTGCCTTTTTTCCCTCTCGCCATGACTGCCGCACCCCCCAGCTGATGCAAGGAGCCACATTATACCCCCCCCCATCACCAGGGCTGGAAGCCTTAACAATACATTAGAATTGCTTTTCCCAAGTGTGCAGTGGGAACGAGAAGAGAGGGCTCAACTCTGCAGGGCTTTTTGCCCTCCAAGCTTCTGTGAGGGTCAGGCATCACCTTAAAGACTAACAAAATTTGTGGTAGGGTAGGAGCTTTCCTCAGCCTGACCTTAGAGCCCCCCCCCCCCACCTTGTACCTCTCTGCCCTTGCCTCCCGGCCAGGACATAAACAGGCAGGTGGCACATTCCCAGCAGTGGCCATGGAAAGGTGGGTGCAGCATGGATGCCCCAGTCCACCTTTGGCTCCTCAGCGCCATCCCCCTGTGGCCTGACTCTTGCTACCTCCACAGCCCCACCTTGCAAGCCTGCAACGTGATTCACCTCCAGGTGCACTGCTGGCCTCACCTAGGAGCCCCATGCCACCAGCAGCTCCAAAGGGGAATCCAGAAAGTCAGGGGCTGGGGTGGATGTGAAGTTGGGGGGCTGGGCCCCAGGAGGCCCCACCATAGCCACAGGCCTGGCTGGGTTTCATTTCTAGCAGAACTTGAAAGAAAGAAAGGGCCTCTTTGGAAAGACATCCTTTTGGTTGATTGTATATGTGTGATCATCACTTGGTAACTGCATCCTCAAAGGAAGACCTGGCAAGTGTGAATGGGACTTTACAGAGGAAAGGTTCCCTATAACATTGCATATCTTTTTGCATCACCTTGAGCACACCTTTTGCTTTTTCAATGGAGTCAGTTTCTTATGTGCCTGATGGCTGGCAGCTGAATGTGTAACCAAATGTTGTGTACGTGTGTGGGTGAAGCAGGACTTAGTCACTCGACAACTGTAAACCATCATCCTGATGGTCCTTTGCTCTCACATTGCTAATATCTAAGATGAAATGGATCACACTGCAACTCTAGGCTAAGAATGCTTTCCTTTGGAGGGGACCTCCTAGCCCTCCTAGGGCACTTGATTGGCTAATCTCAAAACTGTTCGTATCCTGTTTCTTCCAGTTACATTTAAGTTCCTTGCAAGACATACTGGGAGCTGTCATTTCTCCTATTCATAGCCCTTTCTATCTTTGTAGGACTTGTCCTTCGAGGCCCACTGAACGGAAAAAGAGCGAAGTCCTGCGCAGGTCAACCCACCGCCATGGGGAACATTTTTGGCAATCTGCTGAAGAGCCTGATCGGCAAGAAGGAGATGCGCATTCTTATGGTGGGCCTGGATGCTGCTGGGAAGACCACTATTCTCTACAAGCTCAAACTGGGAGAGATTGTCACCACCATCCCAACTATTGGTATGGTCTCGGTTCTTTTAAGTGCCACAAGTACATTCTTCTCCTTCAAGGGTGAAATTAGTCATATGACAGCTGCATGACGCAAACGATCATATGGTTTTTCCACTTTGGGGGCAGCAGTTTAAGCAAACAATCTGATTTCCCCCAGGGAATCTTTTTCATCCAGTGTTCCCTGCTGCACCTGAGAGGCGGAGAGACGGGGATGGGGTGTTCTAGAGGGCTACAGCAGTTTTCCTGTCATTAATCCTAGTCTGGTGTTCCCTCCCTGATGGGGTATGCAGCAGCCTTAATTAGGGTGACTCAGAATTGGGAGCAGCTAGATCAGAAGTGGAATAAAAAATCACTTGGAACAAAAAAGCCTATGATGCCAATAGCTCATGCCCATCGGGCTTATTATTGGGGTTCCAAGACTTCCGTCTTGGCTTTGGAAGGTAGGAACATTGAGGCAGAGGCTGTCTTATGCTTGGGATGTCTGGTTTCTGCTCACAGTTAGGAGTGGGGTGGGTTGGAAGACTGTAAACTGAGAAGGCTGCCACTCACTCTAACTCTGCAAGCCCACCTTCACCCTGTGCCGTGTTTTAAGCACAAACTTCATCATCAAACCAGTTTAAGGAGTAAGAACATATGAAGGCCTGGTATCTTGTTTCCTACAGTAGCCGGACAGATGGTTTTGGGAATGCTCACATACAGGGCAATAAGGCCTTCCGCTGTTAGCAATGTCTAGGATGCAAAGCCGTTCTTCCTCTGGACATGGAGGTTTCCTTTCAGCCATCAGGTTAAAGCTGATGGTAGGTTTGTTTTCCAGAACATAAAGTGCTTATTAGAATCCTGAAAGTATTTACTTCTAATATTCTTTTAAAGCGAGCTTCTTTTTCTGTTTGCAAGCATGCTAGCCTTGTCCTATAGTTTCAGAAGCCAGAAGAACAGAATTTTTTCTGAAGGCATTTTGAGAGCAAGCCATGTGCACTGCTTTGTGCAACATCCATTTGTTTTAGGGATGGGGGTGCTTGTGCCAGAACCCTCTGGAAACGAACAGGTTGCGTTGTACCTTATGATTTCCCATTCGTATGATTTATGTCCGATTATGTGGGGTTTTTTGTTATTTTTCATATGGGTGTGTGAGTGTGTATGCACCTGGAAGTCATGGTGACCTCTGGTGACTGACCCCTAGTGGGGGTCTGGAGGATATTCAGAGAGGTGGCTGAATAAAGCCTGCTCCTGACTGCTGGTATTCCAAGGAGGTCTCCCATCCGAGTACTGATGAGATCAGGCATGTCTGATTATGTTGACTCATTATTGTGAGTATTTGGTGTTAATAATACTAGAGTCCATGGTTTCTTGACTCCACAGTTTTGATTATGCTTGTGTTTGAAAAGGGGTGAAATACATCAATTTTATGCAACATGAGCTTGAATTCAGCTTCTTCATGACAATATGTTCACTAGTGAGCACTTTTTCCTGGCGAACCTGAAATGTAAATTGAGGCCCATTTCTAACTTGTGGTTGTTGACAAAAGAACTGCTTCTATGCAAAGCATATCTCATCGGTGGTATTCTGGATTCTAGCAACACCCATACTCATTTTATACAACCATGACCCTTGGGATTGTGGAATGGCTAGCCATGGTTGTGCCCCTTGAATGTCTTGTGTGTTTTGTGATCCCTAATTCTTTGGCCCATAGGAAGGGCTAAGTTTCCTGCTGTGTAAAACTGGGTTCTCACCTTTCTTCTCTCCTCTTAGGGTTCAACGTGGAAACGGTTGAGTACAAGAACATCAGCTTCACTGTGTGGGATGTGGGTGGCCAGGACAAGATACGACCCCTGTGGCGGCACTACTTTCAGAACACCCAGGGTATGGGAAGGTGGAAATGAGGGAAGTTGGGGGCTACACATCTTCATTTCTCTCTGACCTCATTCCCCTGGCTTCAGGACAGCAGGTGTTGTGACCTATTTGCATATTTACCTTGGGACAAAGGATTTGAAATTTTGGCTTGTTTTTCAAGGTTAAGTTGATTTGTTCCCCCAGTGGCTCTTGACTCGTGCTTTCTCTCCAGTGGGGACCCAACGCAGGTTAAAACATCACTCTCCCCTTCTCCATTTTATTCTCAATAAAAAAACAACAACAGGCAAAGTAGACTGTGATTGGCCTATGGTCACCCAGCAGATTTCCACAGCAGAGTGGGGATTTGAACTGGCTCTCCCAGATCCTAGTCTGACACCTGCACTACGCTCCCTAGGAGAAGGTAGCAGGTCAGCAGTAGCAGATGGCCACCCCTGGGTGGGTAAATCTCACCGTTCCACAGATAAATTCTGTGACCCTTGAATGACCCAAGAGGGTCAGTAACGGCATGTGTCTGAAACACCACGGGAAGACTTTTGGTGTTGACTGCCTTCGGAACCTCTGAGGAAAAGAAAAAGGGATGATCTTAACGTAGATGAAACATTTAAGTAATATTTAATTGTACAAGTACTTTGCCAGTACATAATGCGACCTAGAGATGTTGAAGAAATTTTCAAGCAGAAGTTGCATAGGCTGAAATGTCTGGCAGGTGTTGTTTTTAAGAGCAGAAATGGTCGCTGTCTGGGCCTTAGGTGACCAGACAGGAAGGTAATTTTGTAAAGACATCCCTACTTCTGTCCACAAATGACTTACTTAGATTTATGTGAACTGATGGGCTGGTAAAAATCTTTTGTATGCTAGTCTTTTGCATTGACTTACTTGCAAGACTGGCATAAAAACAATTAGTTCTGGATAGGCCTTATGTGACTTATATGGGTCAGATCCAGCCCCTGCTGTTTTGAAATTCTTGACATTGCACAATCAAGATTCTGATGTGTCAGTCTCTGTGTTCAGCATCCTGCCTGGAAGTTCTTGATGCTTCTTGGTAAACAAACTGACAAAGCAAAGCTCTGATTTTAACTAACAGTTTTGAATTCTGTGCTGGTTTGAAGTTAGGTCTTGCCCTACAGTGCTCAAAAGAGATCAGTTTAAATCTTTGAAAGCAAGACAGTTCATCCATGTGTCTTCCGGGACAAGGAAGAGTGAAGAAAGAGGGGGGGGGAATCAATCATTGTGATAGCTCCAAAACTCTTCTTGCAGCAAAGACTGGGGGAAGAGTGTTATTGAGGCTTCCCAGTTGGCAGGACCTTTAGTTTAGAACAATGTGATTTGCTGCCGTCATTTTCTACTCTTGAGGACAAAAGACTGCTAATTTCAGCAGAGCTTCCCTCCTACTTCTTCGTGAAGATTGGGATCTACAACCAATTCTTGTTCTTTTTAGATTTCTAGATGTTTTGAGCTCCTGGTCATTCAGCCAGAAAGCCAGTATGGTGTAACGGTTAAAGTGTCAGACTGTGATCTCAGAGACCTGGGTTCAAATCCCCACTCTGCCATGAAAGCTCCCTTTGTGACCTCGGGCCAGTCACTCCCTGTCTCAGCCTAACCTACCTCACAGGGTTGTTGCGAGGATAAAACGGAAAAGGGGAGACGTGGGATATCAATGAAGTAAATACATAAAACCCTAAAACAAATTTTGTCTCCTGGTTCTGTTCCAGTGCGAAGAGCTCTGAGATCTCAGCACCTTAATGGGGTTTCTGATGGGGGAGGAAGTATCCAACCTTTGGTTTCCAACCCTTTATGCTCTTTAAATTTTATCTACAGAGTTTGTTTGCTGCTTTTCTGCCTTACAAGGGTTGCCAAGGCAGCTGACAGTTTAAAACCTACGTAATAGAGCCACATTTTAAAACCATTAAAATCAACCCCCTCCAAACACATATCATTAAAACAATAAAAAGGAGCTAAAATACATACAGAATCAGGATCACTAAGGGAATGCCAAATAGAACTAAAAAAGTCTTTACTCACTGGTGGGAGATGGCAACAGGAGGGGGCAGACGAATCTCCCTGGGGAGAGAGTTCTGAAACTGTCGTGGCCTGACTGAGAAGACCCTCTCCCAGGTCGCCCCCCGCCTAGCCTCAGAAGGTGGGGGCACCCAAAGCAGGGCCTCTGAAGATGGTCTTATGGTCAGGTGGATTCAGAAGGGATTAGGCAGTCCTTCAGTTTGGTGTAGTGGTTAAGTGCGCGGACTCTAATCTGGGAGAACTGGGTTTGATTCTCCACTCCTCCACTTGCAGCTGCTGGATGACCTTGGGCAAGCCATAGTTCTGACAAAAAGAGTAGTCTCTGTCAGAGCCCTTTCGGCCCCACCCACCTCACAGGGTGTCTGTTGTGGGGAGGGGAAGGGAAAGGAGTTTGTAAGCCGCTCTGAGACTCCCAAGTGAAGGGCGGGGTATAAATCCAATCTCTTCTTCTTCAGGTATGTTGGTCCCGAACTATGTAGGGCTTTGAAAGTCAAGACCAGCACCTTGAATTGTGCCTGGAAGCAAATAGGGAGCCAGTGCAGATGGACCAAGACGAGTGACGTAGTCCCCGCGACCCACTCCAGTCAGCATCCTGGCTGAAGTGTTCTGTACCAATTAAAATGTCTGAATACTTTTCAAGGGAGCCCCACATAGAGCACATTTCAGTAATCTAATCTTGGTGTAACCAGGATATGCACCATGATGGCCAGATCTCTTCTGCACTGGAATCACCGCAGCTGGCTAAGCTTTCAAAGCTAGTAAAAGGCACTCCTGGCTACTGCTGCCACCTGTTTATCCAGCAGTAGGCCTGAGTCCAAGAGGACCCCCAGATATGGACCTGTTCCTTCAAGGGAAGTGCAACCCCATCCAGAGTGGGTGACACCTTAAATCCTGGGTCACATGTCTGTCTACCAGTAGTAATTTTGTCTTGTCGGGATTAAGCTTCAGTTTATCCACATCCACTCCAAAACTGCCTCCATGCACTGCAGAGTTTCTGTAGCCTCCTCGGATCAGCTGGAAGCATGAGACAGAGCTGAGCATCATCTGCATATTGGTGATAGCACAGCCCCAGGTCTCTGGACAACTTCACCCAGCGGTTTAATGTAGATGTTAAAGAGCATGGGGGACCAGATGTAACCTTGCGGAGCCCCAAAGGCCAAAAGGACAAGCATTGGTCCCCCAGTGTCATTTTCTGAAACCTAACCTCCAGGCAGGACCGGAGCCACTGCAGAACAGTGCCTCCAAGCCCAGATAGGAGGTCTAGAAGGATACCATGACTGATGGTGTTGAAAGCTGCTGAGAGGTCCGGGAGAATCAACAGAGTCATATTCCTCCTGTCGTCACCCAGTGCAAGTCATCCACCAGGGTGACCAAGGCTGTTTCAGTCCTACGGCCAGGCCTTAACCTAGAGTGGAGGGGATCTAAACAGTTTGCCTCATCCAGGAAAGCTTGCAGTTGTCCAGCCACCACCTGTTGAACCACCTTGCTCAAGAGTGTAACTGTTGTCACTCCCTCCACCCTCAGATCACATTTAGGCTACTTCTTGCACCCACCCAGCCCTCCTGCATGGAAAGCTTTTCCAAGGCACCTGCACATCCTCAGACTGAATAAATTGGAAAATATTCCACACAATTGGACAAGTTGGTGCCCTGTCACTGCTAACGTAGAGTCAAAGTTGGAGCAGATGCAAAAGATTTTATCTGCAGCGTGCTGAGCAGAATGGTCACAGCAGTTCCACCTCCTGCAGGCCAGATCCCAGCAGGCCTCTGACCACCCAGAACAGCTGTGCTGACCTACACTCTGCGGATGCAGTGGTGGCGGAAAAGTGTTTTGTTCCTTTGCCTTCATCACTGCCACGGAGTACGCTTTAAAATGAGCTTTTGCTGTGTCTTATTGGATTTGTCCCGAGTCTTCCTCCACTGTCTGTCTATCTGTCTTCCTTGTCATTCCATTGTCCTTCAGTAAACCAAGGGGCTACCTGGGCTCTAACACTGGGGAGAGGGCACCCGGGAGCGCCTGTGTCAACTGCCTGAGTCATTTTCTCATTCCAGAGGTCAACTAGGGCATCGTCAGGAGCAGTGCTCTGCTATCCTTACCTGGCCTGCTCTTCTCCCTCCACCATATCTCCCCCTACCCCACACGCTGTGACTTGTGGCACCATCTCTCACCCCAGCCCATCTCCCCAAGTATATATCTCCCACCAGCGAGCAAAGGCACAAAAAATATATACCCACCTGGTTCTTGGAAAAAAACATAAAAAAACAAATTCAGACCCATCTTTTACTTGGAACTGAGTAACACACACACGCAAAACCCAGCTCTCACCTGGTTAAAAAGGGGGGGGCACACCCTCACCCTCTTTCCTTCCAGTCCAAGAGGCCAGAGATCGAGTCTTCTCTTTGGGCAGCTCTCCCTGCTTTGGTACCCCGGAAAAATCACCCCTGTTTCAGTCATGCCTCTTTGTTCACCTTCTTTCTCTGGCAGGTCTGATCTTTGTGGTGGACAGCAACGACCGGGAGCGAGTGAATGAGGCACGTGAGGAGCTGATGCGGATGCTGGCAGAGGACGAGCTGCGAGATGCCGTTCTCCTTGTCTTTGCTAACAAGCAGGTGGGTCCAGGATGGGAGAAACGGGGGCTTCTCAGTCTTGGCGGGTCAGGCTGCCAGACAGGCTCCCCCTGAGGATTGACTAGAGGGGGAGGGAGTCTGGAAGCAGTTTGTGTCTCCCAGTTGCCTGCTTGCCTTTCTTATTTCTGGCTTTGAATTTGGAGAGGACCAGGGTGACAGCTTTCTGCTTTGCTGGCACCCTGGAGCTGACAGTGCTGGAAGCCATGAGCCTCTATTCCAGCGTAGTCTCTGGGAGAATTTGGGAGCTTCAGGCATGGGGCAGCATTGCCTCAGCACCGTAAAAAAGGGGGCTTCATGGAGGATGACATCCTTGTCATGTCCAAGTTATCTGGGATACTAAGTATGCTGTGGTTTAAATAGCTGACTCTGCATTCATGGGGTGGTAGCCTAGTGTGCTGTGTAACTGTTGGCACTGCCTCACAGCTCTGTGCTCGCAATTGCTGATGAGCGTTTATGGACCTGTGCCACAGCAACTCTGCAGTAGAGTCAGAGGTCATTTTGGGGGGGGGAGACGCAGTTCCCCTGGGTGAGGTGCAGGGGGGCGGGGCACACGATGAAGCCCCGCCCCCTGCTTCTGGCCGCCCCGCTTCCAGCCCTCATTCAGCCAGGAGTAGGCAGGATAAAAGGGAGGGTAAGTTGCTTCCTCCCAGCCTCTCCCCACCCCTGCCTGCCTGGGGCCAGGGAGGGCCTTGGCGGGGCTTCCTCGCACGTCCGCCGGCCTTGCAGGTCTACCGCCGGGCCCCTGATGTCAGGGGGTGTGGAATATGCTAATGAGTTCCCCTAGCTCTTTTTCTGCGAAATGACCCCTGAGTAGAGTTACTCCAGTGTGGCTTGCAAGACAGTCTGCTCCTTCTGTAGTCCATTGCACGGGGTTCGGCAGTCAAAACAATCAGCCTGCAAGATGAAGGAAATGCTGTGTGTGTGTGTGGGATTGCTGTGTTCATGCAGGCCCCATGGCTAAAAAAAAAACTATACATAAGAGTGGCTCTAAATTCAACTTTTGTGCGGGGTTTTAAACATCACCATACGGAAGGTCATTCTGAAAGAGCTGCCTCCTGAGAAGGAGTGCCCAGTGCTGCACCTTCTGCTGCTGAAGGGGCAAGCTACTCTTCACTTTCAGCTAGAAAGGTACTCCTTGCCTCTTCAGCGGTGCTAGTGGAAGGGTCAAGGAAACCTGGCTTTTCAGTGTTAGAGAGATCACTTTTTTGTTTGTTTGTTGTCTTGCAGCTAGTTTAGGTGGTCCTCAAACCACAGTTGTTGTTTTTTAAAAAGACAAACACTGGACCATGATGAAATTGTTGCAAATGTGATTGCAGGAAAGTTAGAGAGCCCTGGTGTGTTTCAGGGTCAAAAATCACTTCTTAATACCCAGCTTTAAAACTGTCCCTGTGGTCTATGCTGTACCCGTGAATTTGGGGCTCATTCCTGTTCCTCCAGGCAAAGTGAGGGCTGCAGCTAATGGGTGTGGGAGATGCTGCAGCCTACAAATGGAGTACTATGGTGATGCTGACGGACCCCTCCTGTAGTAAGGGCTGAGCAAGGGGTTGCCACATTCTGGGTAACGCCTTGGAACAGCCGTGCAGCCAGCAGGTTGTGGGCAGGTGCAGATTCTTTTAACCCCGTGAAGCTGCCATTTTGTGGAGTGTAGAAAAGCCATGTAATATTGGGTTCAGAATTCAACTTCCTGAGAACCCCTGCTCCTTCTTTAAAGCAAGCTTCTAGTCCTCATGGTTATGAAAAGGCACTTGAAAGCAGAGATTGTTGACATGTCAGCATCCAGTAGGGGGACCAAATAAACTTTCCATTGCTTGGGGCTTTGGCAGAGCTGCTTCTCCTTCCTCTAACAGGAACAGAGTGAATTATGCAAAATAGCAAGAATAAAATGAGTTACACAAAAATGAAGTATTAAGTTTGTAAGGTAAAGGTTCCCTTGCTCGAAAGCCAGTCGAGTCCGACTCTAGGGTTGCAGTGCTCATCTCCGTTTAAAAGCTGAAGAGCCAGCGCTGTCCGAAGACGTTTCCGTGGTCATGTGGCCGGCATGACTAAACACCAAGGCGCACGGAACGCTGTTACCTTCCCACTGAAGCGGTACCTACTTATCTACTTGCAATTTCTTGCTTTCAAACTGCTAGGTTGGCAGGAGATTAAGTTTGTACAGGATGCCAATTAGGATTACCTTGACACAGAACATTTTTAGTGCAGAGAACAAACAGCCCTAGGGGTCGAAGACAGAAAAATCTCAAACTGGGTGGTGTGAGCAGGGGACGGTTTAGTGGTTCTGGTGGCCCAGGCAAAAGTCCGGGATGGGGCCCCAGAATCACTGCACTCCTTCCCACACACACACTGGGACCAAGCAAAGGGTGCCCCCCCCCCCATGCTGGGCAGGAGCCACCCTTGCTGCTGCAGCCTGATTCCCAGAAAGGGCAGGTGTAGGCAGTGGCAGCAGGAGCCTGCTCTTCTTTCCCCCCCAGGGGGGGGAGGTGGCTGTGGACTGCTGCCCCCCTTCAAGTGTGGAGCCTGGGGCAGCTGCCCCTGTTGCACTTGGCGAAGACCCTGGCTGGGAGATGGGGAGCCAGTCGTCCAGGGGTGGGGCAGTTACGCCTTGTTCGTGCCCACTAGTAGCAGGGTAAATTGTGCAAAATAAATTCAGGCAAATGGCCTTTGTGTGCAGTCTGGTCTTATAGCACTAAGCCTTGTGGGTGACAGTCATGAGAGCCGGGGTCTGCAGGTCCAGGAAGTTGGAAGACTGACTGAGGCAGGAAGGAGTGAAGGAGCCTGGCTGCTGGGAAGGGAAGGGGGGTTGGATGATCGCCTAAGCTTTTTCTGGAAGCTGTTGGTGCTGATAGGGGGGCTGTTTCAGCTTGAGTCTGAGGCTCCTGGAATTGTCGGGGTGCAGCCAGCTTCATGCTTTTCGTATGTCTGTCTTCCCTCCCAGGACCTCCCAAATGCCATGAATGCAGCAGAAATCACAGACAAGCTCGGCCTGCACTCACTGCGCCACCGCAACTGGTACATCCAGGCCACCTGCGCCACAAGTGGAGACGGCCTCTACGAAGGCTTGGATTGGCTGGCCAACCAGCTGAAGAACAAGAAATGAGTGTTGGGGGGGGGGAATGGTGGGCGAAGCCCCTCCTCTGTTCCATTTTGGGTTGATCCCCCCTTCCCCCAGCCCCCCCCCTTCTTTCCCTGTCGGGTTTGCTTTTCCCTTGCCGGCACCGGTTGCTGTGGGGTTGGGACTGGGTGGGTTAGGGTTAACTTTTGGTTTCCTCTCTTTCTCTCTCTCTCTTTCGGGTTCTGGCTCTGCCGGGATTTTTTTGCACGGTCTCTGTGTGTGCGTGTGTGTGTGTGTGATAAATATATATATATAGATAATAAAGTATATGGGTGTGGTGGGAGGGGTTGGGGCAAGTGGGGGTGGGCGCCAATTCTGTGGCCTTTTTCCCCTTCTTCTTTTTTTTAATTTCCTTGGGTCAGTTTTGTATTTTCTTGGTGGTCTGTGAAACTTGGCTCTCTGACCAGAGGTGACCAGTACTCAGTGGCAGCTGCTTTCTTCCTTTCATGTGCTGTTGGTGTGGGTGGAGTAGGGAAGCAAGGTGATAAAGCCAGGAGGCAGAGGAGCTGCATGGAGAGGGGTATAGCCACCATGTGTGCTGGTAGGCAGGGGGACTAATGGATTCAGCACACTGCAAGATTGGAGCCCCTCTAGAATACAGGGCTGCAGATTAGCAACAGGCTCCTTTTCCCCCTCTTGGGTTTCAGGTTTGTGAAGGGGGGTGGGAGAGAACAATATCATTTCATCCCCCCCCCCCATATGTAGTCTTTCCATCTTCTGTATTGGGCAGCCCCCCCTGCTGGCAACATTGAGGCTGCAATACTAGAAATGCTGCTCTTCTGTGAACTTCATGAACGATGCATGCGGTTAGCTACTCCGTGCTGCTAAGAAACTGCATCCCTTATATCCCAGCCCTTAACCAAATGGCACTGGAATGTTCCATGACTCATTTCTCCCGCGCCACATACATTCCTCTGTCTTGCCCCCCTTTCTTCACGGACCAGCATTAACGGGCATTGGTATGAGCTGGTGCAGTAGATTTGGGACCACTGCTCTCTAAAGCTGCCCATAGCAAAATGTTTCCTCTGCCAGCATGCATCCTCTATTGAATGCACGTGCGTGTGTGTGTGTGTATATATGTATACACAGGCACTGTGGCATCCCAACAGCTAAATACTTCCATCATAACCAAATGTGCTGATTCCTGTCTTGGGAAGCTTCACAGGGGTGTATTTTTTCATACCTACTTACTGCGTAGGTATTGCCTCACTTAACGGGTTACATCCTTCTCTCATTCTCCTGCCCCTCCAACATTTTCTGGCTCTAGTAAGGTTATTTTTCCATGTTTGTAAATGTGGAGGGGACTTCTTTCCCCCCCTTAATTATTTTGGGGGAAGGTAATGATTGTATTAGGTTCAAACCCAGGTCACTGCATGTAACTCTGATCTGCCTCTGGATAGTATTGGTACTGTGTGCTCCCTTCCCCATCTTGGCAAATATGTATTTACACATTTCTTTCTCTTCTTCCCCACACTCCAAAAAATACATCTTCCTTTGTTTGGTGTAAAGTGCTCCGCCTCCTTCTGATTTTGTCCATTCTCTGGGCCGTGACCCCCCCCCCCCCCCCCCCAGTGGGTGTTTCCGCCCCCCCCCCCTCG